>NC_141018.1:21266928-21474428 GCF_052327205.1 Somniosus microcephalus | reverse complement strand
AGGCCATAGGGAATTTCGTTTTACACAAACACCCCATTAGAATGGTGTTTCAAACAGGCGAGATGTGAGATTGGCCAGAGATAGTCATTATAAGATGCCTGACCGAGTAAAACTAGATTAAATTGACTTAGCGGAAGCTGAACGCCAACTCTCCGACACCTCCTCCTACCTCCACCTGGACCATGACCCCAATACCAAACGTCAAGCCACCGTTTCCAAAACTGTCACTGACCTCATCTCCTCTGGAGATCTTCCCCCCCATGGCCGCCAACCTCATAGTTCCCCAACCCCGCACAGCCCGCTTCTACCTCCTTCCCAAGATCCACAAACAGGACTGCCCTGGTAGACCCATCGGGGTCGATTTTCCTGGAGCCATCAAGTGGGGTTTCAGGCATGTGGGGGGGGGGGTAAATCCCGAATTTGGGGGTCCCGACACCATCCCGCCCAAAACCCCGCCCCACGCAAGTTTCAGGGGTGGCGGGCACCCGCCCCGCTCTGGGACCCGCCGAAACCAGGCGGGAAGGGATTAGTGCCAATTAACTGCCTCTTAACAGGTAGTTAACAGGCAGTTTTTAGCCTAATCCCTATTTTGAGGGGTTTCGTGTGGGATTCCCGATGGCTCCAAACCACACCAAGTTAGAGCAGGCGGGCTGTCGGGTTACATAGAAGATAGGAGCAGGAGTAGGCCATTCGGCCCTTCGTGCCTGCTCCGCCATTCGATGAGATCATGGCTGATCCTTTAATTCAGTATCCCGTCCCCGCCTTCTCTCCGTAACCCTTAACCCCTTTTGCCCGTAGAAATATATCTAATTCCCTCTTAAATATATTTAATGAGCTGGCGTACACTGCCCTCTGTGGCAATGAGTTCCACAGGTTCACCACTCTCTGAGTGAAGAAATTCCCCCTCATCTCTGTCCTAAATGGTTTAGCCCTTATCCTTAAATTATGTCCTCTAGTTCTGTTCTCACCCGCCAAGGGAAACATTCCTTCTGCATCCAGTCTGTCTAGACCTGTCAGAATTTTATACACTTCTATGAGGTCCCCTCTCAATCTTCTAAACTCCAGTGTGTACATCCCTAAACTACATAGTCTCTCCTCATAGGTCATTCCCGCCATTCCTGGTATCAGCCTGGTGAATCGCCGCTGCACCCCCTCCATGGCAAGAACATCCTTCCTCAGATGAGGCGACCAAAACTGTACACAGTACTCGAGGTGTGGTCTCACCAGTGCCCTGTACAGCTGCAGCAAGGTATCCCTGTTCCTGTATTCTAACCCTTTTGCTATGAAGGCCAGCATACCGTTTGCCTTCTTGACCGCCTGTTGCACCTGCATGCTCGCCTTCAGTGACTGGTGTACAAGAACACCCAGGTCTCTCTGTACTTCCCCCTCTCCCAATCTATTGCCATTTAAATAATAATTTGCCCTCCCGTTCCTGCACCCAAGGTGGATAACTTCGCACTTGTCCACATTATAGTGCATCTGCCATTTATCCGCCCAATCGCCCAGTCTGTTCAAATCGCTCTGGAGCTTCCTGGTCTCTTCCTCTGAGCCCACCCCCCCTCCTAGTTTAGTGTCGTCTGCAAATTTGGAAATGCTGCATCCGACTCCCTGATCCAGGTCATTAATGTAAATTGTGAACAGCTGGGGGCCCAGGACAGATCCCTGTGGTACCCCACTTGTTACTGCCTGCCATTCAGAAAATGAGCCGTTTATTCCAACTCTCTGTTTTCTATCTGACAGCCAGTTCCCTATCCACGCCAAAACTTTCCCCTTTATCCCATGAGCCTCAATTTTCCATGCTAATCTTTTATGTGGGACCTTATCGAAGGCCTTTTGGAAGTCCAGGTACACCACATCTACTGGCTCTCCCCCATCTATTCTACCAGTTACTCCCTCAAAAAATTCCAATAGATTAGTCAAGCACGATTTACCCTTTGTAAATCCATGTTGACTCTGTCCTATCCTGTCCCCATTTGCTAAGTGCTCCGCTATTTCATCCTTAATGATGGACTCCAGCATTTTGCCCACAACTGATGTAAGGCTTACAGGTCTGTAATTACCTGCTTTTTCCCTACCCCCCTTTTTGAATAGTGGGGTAACGTTAGCTACCCTCCAATCCATCGGCACTGTTCCCGAGTCTAATGAATTCTGAAAAATCATCCTTAGTGCATCCGCTATCTCTAGGGCCACCACCTTCAGTACCCTAGGATGCATGTTATCAGGCCCTGGGGATTTGTCCACCTTCAATCCCTTTAGCTTCCTTAACACCATATCCTTAGAGATATTGATTTGCGTCAGTTCCTCCTTTGCCAATGTCCCTATTTTTCCCGATATCCCAGGGAGGTTTTTTGTGTCTTCCTTCGTAAAGACTGACCCAAAGTATGCATTTAGTTGATCTGCCATTTCCTTATTTCCCATTATATATTCCCCCGTATCTGACTGCAATGGACCAACTTTGGTTTTCACCAGTCTTTTCCTTTTGATATACTTATAAAAGCTTTTGGAGTTAGTTTTTATATTTTCCGCCAGCTTGTTTTCGTAAGCTATTTTGCCCCTCTTGATTATGCCCTTTGCCCTCCTTTGCTCTATCTTAAACTGTTCCCAATCTTCCGCTCTGGCGCTTTTTTTGGCTATTTTATACGCCCTATCTTTGGATTTTATGCTGTCTCTAATTTCCCCTGTTATCCACGGTTGAGTCACCTTTTTAGATTTCCTTTTATGCCAGATTGGTATAAACAATTTTTGCAATTTTGTCATTCTATCTTTAAATGTTTGCCATTGTTTATCTACCTCCAGTCCTCCCAGGAACGTTGTCCAATCAGACCTACTCAGTTCCCGTCTCATGGCATCATAATTCCCCTTGTTTAAATTCAGGACCTTAGTCTCTGAGTCAATTTCTTCGCTCTCCATTTCGAGTGAGAAATCGATCATGTTATGATCGCTCTGACCCAAGGGTCCCCGTACAACAAGATTACTGATTAGTCCCTTCTCATTGCACAGTACCCAGTCCAATATAGCCTGTTCCCGAGTTGGTTCCTCGACATATTGATCCAGATAACCATCCCTCAAACACTCAAGGAATTCCTCCTCCTCATTATTTTTACTGATTAGGCTAGTCCAATCTATATGTAAGTTAAAGTCACCTATGATGACAGCTGTGCTCTTATTGCACGCTTCTCTAATTTCCCTCGTGATGCCCTCCCTAACCTCTATTTTACTATTTGGAGGCCTATATACCACTCCTATTAATGTTTTTCGCCCCTCGCTATTTCTTAGCTCCACCCATATAGATTCTGTATTAACTGAGTTAATATCCTTCCTTTCAATTGCATTTATCCCCTCTTTTACTAGCAATGCTACCCCTCCTCCCTTTCTTTTTTGTCGATCCTTCCTAAATACTGAATACCCCTGTATGTTAAGCTCCCAGCCCTGCTCACCCTGCAACCATGTTTCCGTAATCCCAATTAGGTCATAATTATTAACCTCTATTTCCACAGCTAATTCATCTACCTTGTTCCTGATGCTTCTCGCATTAAGGTATAAAACCCTCAGGCTTTTTTTATGCTCACATTTTTTATGAATTAGTTTGGCCCTTTGTTTTTTGTTCCTCACCCTTTTATCATTTATTTCTGTCTGCCTTTCACTTTCCTCTATTTCACTACATAGGTTTGGAGGGATCGCGATGTCGGTGCTCAGGTGAGTGATGGGTGCATGAGTGCAAAGGTAAGTGTGTTTGGTGTGTCTAAAGTGTGTAAAGAAATTTTACTTACCTGTACTTACCTTAACAGCCTTTCTTCCTGTCGCCGTCGGGAGCCCATAACTCAGCCGGAACTGAAAGCTGAATGGCTGCGATCTGTGAAAAGTGACAGCCTTCAGCTTTGAGTGCCGGTGACAGTTCTAACTGAGTCTGTGCAGAAGGACTCAGGTTAGGACTCAGACTGTCAGTGTTTCACAGCTTCAAACAGTTGTGAAACATTGATATTTCATCTGTCAAGAACTCTTGACAGATGAAATTGCAGTCTGTGACGTCACCTGTTGCCGGGTGGCCCTTAATTGGCCTGCTGAGCCCGCTGGGTGGGCTCAACAAGGTCAATCAAGGGAAAATCACGCAGATTGGCCGGACGTCGAAGTAGGCGGGTCTAAAACCCGAAAGTTGTAGTCCCGCCTTCTTCCCGACAGCTTCAGGAAAATCGACCCCATCGTTTCAGCCTGTTCTTGCCCCACGGAACTTATCTCTTCCTATCTCGACTCTATTTTTTCTCCCCTTGTCCAGTCTCTTCCCACCTACATCCGCGACTCTTCCGACGCCCTCCGCCACGTTAACAGTTTCCAGTTTCCCGGCCCCAACCGCCTCCTTGTCACTATGGACGTACAATCCCTCTACACCTCCATCCCCCACCAGGATGGCCTGAGGGCGCTCCGCTTCTTCCTTGAACAGAGGCCCGACCAGTCCCCATCCACCACCACCCCTCCGCCGCCTGGCTGAACTTGTTCTCACATTGTAAAAAAGTTCTGACGAAAGGTCTTCGACCTGAAACGTTAACTCTGTTTCTCTCTCCACGGATGCCGCCTGGCCTGTTGAGTTTTTCCAGCGTTGTTATCTTAAACTGACTTAGTCAGATAGACCAGTTATAGAGCGTTTTCATCGATCGAAACCTTCCGCCAAGCAAAGAAGTGATCAGCTATGCTATTATCAAGATTTCTTGTATGAAGTCATGGAATGGTGCTAATTTAGGAAGTTGTAATATTAGAATAATTCCAATTCTCTATTTCATGAGATCACAAGATAGATTCAGATGAAAAACATGATTGGCAGAAAGGGAGGCCGGAGGCTTCCTTTAGGGGCCAAAGGGGCAGCACTCCTGCTCCTCCACTCCTGGCCCACCCCACAAGGAGCGCTGAAAAAGACACTTACGTTCTGCAGCCGGCAGCTCCCTCCCACCTCCATTTCGCTGCCGGGTTTCCCGAGCCCTGGGAAACCCGGCCGGCAACCATTAAATTTAATTCCAGCTCCCAATTGGCTCTGTGGGAGCCTGATTTAAATGTGTCAATGAAATGTCCCGTTTCAGGAGGAAGGGACACAGGCACAGCTCAAAACTCGCCACCATTAAAAGGGCAATGCGCACGCATGCGACAGGTTGGGGTCACGATCCCCATTTAATTTTTTTTTAAGTCTCTCTGGCCCATCGTGGGGGGTTAATATCGAGGCCCTAGTTTCCTTGTTTAACAACAACAACTTGTATTTATAGCGGCCTCTTGCATTGTTCCACGGAAGCTCATCGTAAGCTCGAGGAACAGCACCTCATCTTCCGATTAGGCACTTTACAGCCTTCCGGACTCAATATCGAGTTCAACAATTTCAGATCATAACCTCGGCCCCTATCATATATATATATTTTTTATCCACCTTTGTTTTGTGCCTTTTCCTTTTTTTCTCTCCCACACGGCAGCTGTCTCTCACTCTGCCGGCGCATTTCACACTTCATCTAGAGCCATCTTTTGTCTCTTTACCTGTCCTATTACCACCTCGTCTCGCCTTGAATATCTCTTAATGTCTCTTCACCTCTCAGACCTTCCCTTTTGTTCTTTCATCCCCTCCCCCATTTCCCAGCCCCCAAACTGGCCTTTTAATCTGTTTCATTTCCTGCCTTTTTTGTCAGTTCTGAAGAAGGGTTTTGACCTGAAACGTTGACTCTGTTTCTCTCTCCACGGATGTTGCCTGGCCTGCTGAGATTTTCCAGCATTTTCTGTTGTTATTTCGGATTTCCAGCATCCGCAGTATTTTGCTATCGTTGTGTTTATGTAGCACCTTTAACGTAGTAAAATGCCCCAAGGTGCTTCTCAGGAGGATTATAAAGCAAAATTTGACACCGAGCCACATAAGAAGAAATTAGAGGTGGTGACTAAACCTTGGTCAAAGAGGTAGGTTTTAAGGAGCACATTAAAGGAGGATAGAGAGGTGGAGAGACGGAGAGGTGTAGGCAGGGAATTCAAGAGCTTAGGGCCTCGGCAACAGAAGGCACAGCCACCAATGGTTCAGCGATTATAATCAGGGATGCTCAAGAGGGCAGAATTAGAGGAGCGCAGATACCTCTGGGGGGTTTGTGGGGCTGAAGGAGATTACAGAGATAGGGAGGGGCGAGGGATTTGAAAACAAGGATGAGAATTTTAAAATCGAGGCGCTGCTTAACTGGGAGCCAATGTAGGTCAGCGAGCGAGGTCAGGGGGTGACAAGTGAACCGGACTTGGTGCGAGTTAGGACATGGGCAGCAGAGCTTTGGATGTGACGAAGTTCAGCCATGATCTTATTGAATGGCGGAGCAGGCTCGAGGGGCCATATGGCCTACTCCTGCTCCTACTACGTCTCATGTTCTTATGTAGTGACGTACGAAGAGAGATTGGGTCGATTGGGCTTGTATTCGCTAGAGTTTAGAAGAATGAGAGGGGATCTCATTAAAACTTATAAAATTCTAACAGGACTGGACAGACTAGATGCAGGAAGGATGTTCCCAATGGCGGGGGAGTCCAGAACCAGGGGTCACAGTCTAAGGATACGGGTAAGCCATTTAGGACTGAGATGAGGAGGAATTTCTTCACCCAGAGAGTGGTGAACCTGTGGAATTCTCTACCACAGAAGGCCGTTGAGGCCAATTCATTAAATATATTCAAGAAGGAGTTGGATATATTTCTTAAGGCTAAAGGGATCAAGGGATATGGGGAGAAAGCAGGGACAGGGTACTGAATTTGGATGATTAGCCATGATCTCATTAAATGGCGGAACAGATTCAAGGGGCTGAATGGCCTACTCCTGCTCCTATCTTCTATGTTTCTATGTAAGTTTATGGAGGGTGGAACGTGGCCGGCCACGAGGTAGAACACTGGCATTGAATTGAAATAATCAGTGGAAAATCGACTCTGCAGTAAAAAGCATGTTGACTACGTTGGAGGTATCAGACTGGTATAAAGAGCTATTGCAGTAATCTGCTAATTACTGCACAGATCATCATGACCCTAAACAACTGTAATCGTTACAGGCTTGTAGGGTAAATAAGGCTTAGGTTACCTGTAAACATCTGACATGATTCTCTGACGATATAAGCTATGTCTTTATGCATTTCTCCACTTCACCTGAAGAAGGAGCAGCGCTCCAAAAGCTTGTGATTTCAAATAAAGCTGTTGGACTACAACCTGGTGTTGTGTGACTTCTTACACTGCTGCTTAAACTGACTGATTACACACGTAATCAAACTGCTTTAGCCGGGGCTGTAGACTTGAACCTGCGTCAGCTATGAGCTTACAGGTTTGCACGCAAGATATATCCTGACAAATTTACACGGTTTGTAAAGAGGGTACGTTTACCGTGCACACGATAATGGGATTTGTTGCTCATTACATTCAACTGTTAAATGATTTAACGTTCCAAGTACTGTTTAATAAGGTTGCCTGTTGTGCAGCCTCCAGTCTATCCACAGGTGACGAAGCTCCTCAATAGGGTTCCCAACGCTCCAGGATTGGCCTGCAGTCTCCAGGAATTGAAGATTAATCTCCGGGACAACTGCAGCCAGCAACACCCGGGAGAAACATCATCGGCCCATTAAAAAAAGATTGTGTTTGTAAAAACTTTCTTTGAACACTTTTGTTTAGTAGTTATATGAAAATATTGGAGATGGGGAAAGAAGGCTGTTTGACTGATGGTCGAGAATCGTCCAATCGGGTAATGAAGGGGGCGATTTTGCCAGCCCAGGGGAGGCGGGCTTGGAGGCAGGACTGGCGGAAAAATGGCAGAATCTGGGGGCGGGTGCCCATCCCACCACCAACCTGCCTCCATGCCATCTTCCCAGGAGGCGGGAAGCCGTCCCGCGCCGGGTCCTGTCTCCTTGGAGGCAGGAGGAGATTAAAACCACTTAACTGCCTGTTAACAGGCAGAAAATAGGATTATTCCCTTTTTGCCCTCACAGGTGCGGGCTTCCCGAAGGCTCCGAAACCCACCAGCTCAGTGAGGGGAGTACTGGGTCTGCGGGGGTCGGAGGGGTGCAAAGGTGCGCTGTGAAGGTAAGTGATGGGTGGAAGTGTGGAGAGGTGAGTATGTGAGGTAAGTGCAAAGAGTTTTTAAAAGTTTACTTATCTTTGTTTCTTCCTGCCGGCTTCAGCCGGTTTGTATGTGGAGAGTCTCGGACCTCCGCGTTGCAGATGAGAGATGGCCGTTGCATTCTCAAATGCAACAAACATCTCATTTCTGTAAAAGAAAGAAGGCTGATGAGGCCTTGTATGCAATAACTCATCAAACTGCAGAGAATATCAGTGTTTGACAGCTTCGCAGAGCTGTCAAACGATGACAATACTTCTGGACAGATGACACATCATACGTTGACGTGCTCCGCAACCCGCTTCCCCTTAATTGGCCTGCTGAGCCCACTGGGCGGGCTTAACAAGGTCAATCAAGGGGAAATAGCGTGGGTCGGCCACAAATTGATGCAGGCGGGACAGTGACCCGACAAGCAGCAGTCTCGCCTCCAACGCGCCCCCAGTCACAAAATCGCCCCCGAAGAGTCTGCTTGGTTTTCCGATTGGGCTTGGGAAGGCGGGGCGCCGAGAGGATGGATGTGTCGGGCGACCAATCGCGGCCGCGTGGGGGCGGGACGATTGGCGGCACCAGGTCATGTGGTGAAACCTCCAGCAATAGGTCCAACCAGAGTTGGCAACCTGGCCCCCTCGTACAATTGGTCCGAAGAACAGAGCCTTTAAACATGCTGGGCTGAGGCAGCTTTAAAGCTTTCCGTCTCACTTCGACACTGAACGCTAGAAGGGCAAGATTCTACTCAACAACAACATTTATAGAGCAGCTTTAACAGAGTGAACCATCCCAAGGTGCTTCACGGGAAGCGTTATCGGAAAAAGTTTGACACCGAGCCACATAAGGAGATAATTAGGACAGGTGACCAAAAGCTTGGCCAAAGAGGTAGATTTTAAGGAGTGTCTTAAAGGGGGAGAGAGAGGTGGAGAGGTTTAGGGAGGGAATTCCAGAGCTAAGGGGGCGGAGACAGCTGAAGACACGGCCACCAGTGGTGGAACGATAGAAATCGGGAACACACAATGCTTGATCGGCACCCCATCCACCACCTTAAACATTCACTCCCTCCACCACCGGCGCACCGTGGCTGCAGTGTGTACCATCTACAAGATGCACTGCAGCAACTCGCCAAGGCTTCTTCAGCAGCACCTCCCAAACCCGCGACCTCTACCACCTAGAAGGACAAGGGCAGCAGGCGCATGGGAACACCACCACCTCCAAGTTCCCCTCCAAGTCACACACACCATCCTGACTTGGGCATATATCAGCTGTTCTTTCATCGTCGCTGGGTCAAAATCCTGGAACTCCCTCCCTAACAGCACTGTGGGAGCACCTTCACCACGTGGACTGCAGCGGTTCAAGAAGGCGGCTCACCACCACCTTCTCAAGGGCAATTAGGGATGGGCAATAAATGTTGGCCTTGACAGCAAGACCCAGATCCCAGGAATGACTAAAAAAAAAGAGGCCAGAATTAGAGGAACGTCCATTTTACTGATGGTACAGCCAGTGAGTGGGTAAATTTCCCCCATCAGTAGCTAAGTAATACAGACCACAAAGATCCTGGGTTTGATTCATGCTCCGTGCAAAGTCAACTGAACTCAGCAAGGGCAGTGGTAGTTAAGCTGCAGTTGGCTCCAGCGCCCATGGATTCGGGAGGGGAAATCCAGCCAAGGTTAATGAGCGATATCCAATGACTCACTCGCTGGAAATGTCCCTATGTGGGTGTTGGGTGAGGACGGGGTTGGGCTTGGCTGTGGTGCCTTCTGTGGTCAAATAGCCTCAGTCTAGTTTCGCACCTGCATAGTGACCAGTTGGGCAAGATACTGGAGGGGGGGGGGGGAAGCGAGGCCCACAAAACGTCCACAGGAGAGGAGAGAAGAAAATTGGAGAGATAAACAAATTAAAAAAAAATAGACTTAAAGGCTGGTTCTACCTATTCAAGCCAGTTATCCTACCTTGGAAACTCTCCAACTCCCCAACCTGTACTTGTAACTCAATCCCTATGAAAGGGATCTATTTCAGGTTCATTTCCCTGTAGTTTCAGATCGCAGAATAGATGTGGGAGATAAGTGATAATGAATATATAAAATGCTTTTCCGGGGTTTACCATGGCTCTTTCGCAGAAGTTACAGTGGACGATCAGGAGAACTCCACGTAATCCCACAAAAAAAATCACCCCATGGCGTTTTGAGAATTTTGCTCTCCCGTGGGGGGATGATTAAAAAGGGAGAAAAGGATAGACCGAGTAATTACAGGCCAGTCAGCCTAACCTCGGTGGTGGGAAAATTATTGGAAAGAATTCTGAAGGACAGGATAAATCTTCATTTAGAAAGACACGGATTAATCAAGGATAGTCAGCATGGATTTGTTAAGGAAAGGTCGTGTCTGACAAAAACTTGATTGAAATTTTTGAGGAGGTAACAAGGAGGGTAGACAAGGGTAGTGCGTTTGATGTAGTGTATATGGACTTTAGCAAGGCTTTTGATAAGGTTCCACATGGCAGACTGGTCACAAAGTTAAAAGCCCATGGGATCCAGGGCAAAGTGTCAAGTTGCTCGGAGACAGGAAGCAGAGGGTAATGGTTGATGGGTGTTTTTGTGACTGGAAGGCTGTTTCCAGTGGGGTTCCGCAGGGCTCAGTACTAGGTCCCTTGCTTTTTGTGGTATATATCAATGATCTAGACTTGAATATAGGGGGTATGATTAAGAAGTTTGCAGATGATACTAAAATCAGCTGTGTGGTTGATTTGATACTGAAGAAGGAAGCTGTAGACTGCAGGAAGATATCAATAAATTGGTCAGGTGGGCAGAACAGTGGCAAATGGAATTCAATCCAGAGAAGTGTGAGGTAATGTATTTGGTGGAGGGCTAACAAGGAAAGGGAATACACATTAAATGGTAGGACACTGAGTAGTGTAGAGGAACAAAGGGACCTTGGATGCACGTCCACAGATCCCTGAAGGTAGCAGGGCAAGTAGATAAGGTGGTTAAGAAGGCATATGGAATGCTTGCCTTTCTTAACCGTGGCATAGAATACAAGAGCAGGGGGGTTATGCTTCAACTGTATAAAACACTAGTTAGGCCTCAGCTAGAGTACTGCGTGCAGTTCTGGTCACCACATTACAGGAAAGATGTGATTGCACTAGAGAGGGTACAGAGGAGATTTACAAGGATGTTGCCGGGAGTAGAGAATCTTAGCTATGAGGAAAGACGGGATAGGCTGGGTCTGTTTTCCTTGGAACAGAGGAGGCTGAAGGGAGACCTTATTGAGGTGTATAAAATTATGAGGGGCATAGATAAAGTGGATAGAAAGGACCTATTTCCCTTAGCAGAGGGGTCAAAAACCAGGGGGCACAGATTTAAAGTAATTGGGGGAAGGTTTAGAGGAGATTTGAGGGGAAATTTCTTCACCCAGAGGGTTGTGGGGGTCTGGAACTCACTGCCTGAAAGGGTGGTAGAGGCAGGAACCCGAACCACATTTAAAATGTATTTGGATGTGCATTTGGGATGCTGTAACCTGCAGGGCTATGAACCAAGAGCTGGGAAGTGGGATTAGGCTGGATAGTTTGGGGCGCCATTATCGGCCGTGCGCAAAGTTTAGCGCCTGGCGCTAATTATCGCCTCTGACAGCAAACTTGGCTTTTATTGCCCCTGGAGGTGATTGGAGCGCTAAATCAGGCGCTTCACACCTGTCTTAAGACGCAAAGGCCGAGGAGCGAGGCGCTACCTCAGCGCGCTGGCAAAGCAAGGAAGGGCAAATCAAAATAAACCTGCAAAGTGCTGCTCAGTACTCAAAACTCCTTCACACAGCGTTGAATCTCTCCAGAAGTCTCTCTCTCTCTCAGAATGCGTGGTGCAAAAATGTCACCGACAAAAAAAGGCAGGAAGCGTTCGCCTTTAAATAGCGCTCCCCTAGTCCCTTTCTGACAGCATAACGCTCCCCTCAACCTGTTGTTGCTAGCAGCAGGCGGTAAGGCAGGGGGCGCCACTCAATATCCGGTCCGGGGCGCTACCGGGGCGTTGCACACTCGACTGACGTCACGATCTGCCGGCGCAGGAGATCGTGGCGGTAGTGTTTAGCGCTGCCACAAAATATCTAGTTAATTTCGCGAGCGGCGCAAACATCGCCGCGCCCGGGCGCTAGTTGCTTTGCGCCCCATTAGCGCCCTCTTAAGGCGCTAAAGGGAGGTGCAAACAACTGAATTTTTCCCCCCTTGCATTTATATAGCGCCTTTAACATAGTAACATATTCCAAAGCGCTTCACAGGAGTGCTACGAACACAATTTGACACGAAGCCACATAAGGAAATAATTAGGGCAGGTGACCAAAAACTTGGTCAAAGAGGTAGGTTTTAAGGAGCATCTTAAAGGAGAAAAGAGGTGTGGAGAGGCGGCGAGGTTTAGCGAGGGAATTCCAGAGAATAGGGCCTCGGCAGCTGAAGGCACGGCTGCCAAAGGTTCAGCGATTAAATTCGGGGGATGCTCAAGGTGGCAAAATTGGAGGAGTGCAGATATCTCAGCAGTCACCAGAGGAAAGTTTGCCCCCAGCCTGTTGGTAAAAACCCTCATATATATTGATCATTCAGCACCATGCTGGTAAGTAACAGTGAGACTGCCACTGTACAGAATATTAGGCAGGGGTACTGGGAACAAATAGGATTCCTGCATCCAAACTTTGGCTCTTGGAGCAATGACAGGTGTATAAATATATCATTTACTGTAAAAGTTTGCTGTAACTTGACCAAACTTTAAAGTTGACCAAAGTTAATGTACCAGCATGCCTTGAGAGGCCAAGAGACTTTGGGGGGAAAATTCAGTATCGCCCCGTTTGGGGCGCAATTATCGGCCGGTTGCAAAGTTTAGCGCCTGGTGCTAATTATCGCCTCCGACTGCAAACTTGCCTTTTATCGCCCCTGGAGGTGATTGGAGCACTAAATCAGGCACTTCGCACCTGTCTTATGGCGCAAAGGCTGAGGAGCGAGGCGCTACCTCAGAGCGCTGGCGAAGCTCATGTGATGTCAGTCAACAATGGAACACAGACACACTGGTGCCGGCCAGTTCTTAAAGGGGAGGGTTGATCTTGCTCTCCATCTACATCCTGTTCATTGCAGCCTTGAATCTCGGCCTGGAGAGACCTGTACATCAAATCTGCTGGAAAGAACAATGGAGAGGCCCAGGGAAAGAGCTCAGAGTGCAGCCCCCACCGTCTCTTCTAAATCAATACAAGGAAGGGCAAATCAAAATGAACCTGCAAAGTGCTGCTCAGTACCCAAAACTCCTTCACACAGCATTGAATCTCTCCAGAAGTCTCTCTCTCTCTCTCTCAGAATGCGTGGTGCAAAAATGTCACCAACAAAGAAAGGCAGGAAGCGGTTGCCTTTAAATAGCGCTCCCCCAGTCCATTCCCGACTGCAAAACACTCCCCTCAACCTGTCGTTGCTAGCAGCAGGAAGTAAGGCAGGGGGCGCCACTCAATATCCAGTCCGGGGCGCTGCCGGAGCATTGCGCACTCGACTGACGTCACAATCTACCGGTGCAGGAGATCGTGGCGGTAGTGTTTAGCACTGCCGCAAAATGTCTAGTTAATTTTGTGAGCGGCGCAAACATCGCCGCGCCCGGGCGCTAGTTGCTTTGCGCCCCATTAGCGCCCTCTTAAGGTGCTAACGGGAGGCGCAAACCAACTGAATTATTCCCCCTTTCTGCTGAACAAATGTTAAAATGAAACTGCTGCGACTGTGAACTGTGAAGGCTGCAAGCTGTTAATCAGTTATAATAGTGACAGACCCCGAGCAGGAACTAATGGTTGGGCATTACAAAGACAGGAACATCTTCAGGCAAATGGTGTGAACGGGCTTGGATCCCACTGATTAGCTGACTAGGTGATAAGAAGAAGAGGAATACAATTGCTGACCGTTTGTCACACAGTTTGGGACCCATACACATTGAGGGGCCTGCCCAGGTTTTGGGGTATATAAAGTGCTGCTAAAAGACACTCGGGGATGCAGTGGAGCCAACTTGGCCAGTTGCCAGTTGAAGTCGTCCATCTTGTCATCGCTGAACCGACCACTCGCTGGTGTTAGCACGTATGTGGTGATTGCTTGAGTTTCAAGTAAAGGAATAGATCTGTGTATGCTTAAGAATAATCGGGAATTGTTATACACAACAGTACTATAAGATGCTTACTGGTAATATCTTGCTGATTTTTAAGTAAAATAAAGTTTTTCCCGGAAATCCTTGGGTTTTGTGTTACCTGTTTGAACTCTATAAACTCGAGGAACAGCACCTCATCTTCCGATTAGGCACTTTACAGCCTTCCGGACTCAATATCGAGTTCAACAATTTCAGATCATAACCTTGACCTCTATTACATTTTTACTTATATTTTTTATCCACACCTTTGTTTTGGCCTTTCGCCCCCCCCCTTCTTTTTTTTTCTCTCTCCCACATGGCAACTGTCTCCCATTCTGCCAGCGCATTTCACGCCTAATCTAGAGCCGTCTTTTGTCTCCACTAGTCTTATCACCATCTCGTCTCGTTTTGAATACCTCTTAATGTCTCTTCTTCTCTTTGGTTCTCTCCCAGCCTGGCCTCTCAATCTATTTCATTTCCTGTGCTTCTTTAGTCTTGACAAAGGGTTTTCACCCGAAACATTGACTCTATTTTCTCTCCACGGATGTTGCCTGGTCTGCTGAGTTTTTCCAGCATTTTCTGTTGTTATTTCTATAAACTGTTGGATGGGGCGAGGGGTAATTCCGCACATCTTACACAGGAAAATGAACAGGGCTTATACTGATATTTGCTCAACCATTGGTGGCCATGTTACCTCCAGACTCGGCTATGAGCACAATGGAATATGAGCACAAACTAGCGAATAATATAAAAACGGATTGTAAAAACTTCTATAGGTATGTGAAAAGGAAAGGACTGGCGAAGGTAAATGTAGGTCCTTTACAGTCAGAGACGGGAGAATTTATAATGGGGAATGAGGAAATGGCAGAGAAATTAAATGAATACTTTGTTTCTGTCTTCACGGAGGACGACACAAAAAAAACTCCCAGAAATACGAGAAAACCAAGGGTGTGGTGAGAATGAGGAACTTAAAAAAATTATTATTAGTTAAAAAACAGTACTAGCAAAACTAAAAGTCAATAAATCCCAAGGACCGGATGACCTACATCCTAGGGTTTTGAAAGAGGTGGCCATTGGGATAGTGGACGTATTGGTTGACATCTTCCAAAATTCTATAGATTCTGGAATGGTTCCTGCAGATTGGAGGATAGCAATTGTAACCCCGCTATTTAAGAAAGGAGGGAGAGAGAAAACAGGGAACTACAGACCTGTTAGCCTCACATCAGTAGTTGGGAAAATGCTGGAATCTATTATAAAGGATGCAATAACTGGGCACTTAGAAACTAATAGTAAGATTGGGCAGAGTCAACATGGATTTATGAAGGGAAATCCTGTTTGACAAACCTATTGGAGTTCTTTGAGGATGTAACTAGTGGAGTAGACAAAGGGGAACCGGTAGATGTGGTGTATTTGGATTTTCAGAAGGCCTTCGATAAGGTCCCACACAAGAGGTTGGTGAACAAAATTAGGGCTCATGGAATTGAGGGTAATACACTAGCATGGATTGAGAATTGGTTAACAGACAGAAAACAAAGAGTAGGGATAAACGGGTCTTTTTCAGGATGGCAGGCTGTGACTAGTGGGGTACCGCAAGGATTGGTGCTTGGGCCCCAGCTATTCACAATCTATATCAATGATTTGGATGAGGGGACTAAATGTAACATTTCCAAATTTGCTGATGATACAAAGCTAGGTGGCAGTGTCAGTTGTGAAGAGGATGTGAAGAGGCCTCAAGGGGATCTCGACAGGCTCAGTGAGTGGGTGAGAACATGGCAGATGGAATATAATGTGGATAAATGTGAAGTTATCCACTTTAGTAAAAAAAAAAGAAAGGCAGAGTATTTCCTAAATGGAGGAAGATTGGGGAATGCAGATGCTCAAAGGGACCTGGGTGTCCTTGTACATGAGTCACTGAAAGTGAATGTGCAGGTGCAGCAAGCCATTAGGAAGGCAAATGGTATGCTGGCCTTCATTACAAGAGAATTTGAGTACAGGAGTAAAGAAGTCTTACTCCAATTATATAGGGCCTTGGTGAGACCACACCTGGAGTACTGTGTACAATTTTGGTCTCCTTACCTAAGGAAGGATATACTTGCCATAGAGGGAGTGCAACGAAGGTTCACAAGATTGATTCCTGGGATGGCGGGACTGTCATATGAGAAGAGATTGAGTAAACTAGGCCTGTATTCTCTTGAATTCAGAAGAATGAGAGAGGATCTCATTGAAGCATACAAAATTATTACAGAGCTTGATAGGGTGGATGCTGGGAGAATGTTTCCCTTGGCTGGGGAGTCTAGAACCAGGGGCTACAGCCTCAGGATAAAGGGTAGGCCATTCAGGACTGAGATAAGAAGAAATTTCTTCACACAGAGGGTGGTGAATCTTTGGAATTCTCTACCCCAGAGGGCTGTGGAGGCTCAGTCATTGGGTATATTCAAAACAGAAGTCGATAAATTTCTGACTAGTAAAGGCATCAAGGGATATGGCGATAGGGCCGGTGAATGGAGTTGAGGCAGAAGATCAGCCATGATCTCATTGAATGGCGGAGCAGGCTCGAAGGGCCAAATGGTCTAATCTTGCTCCTATTTCTATTGTTCTTATGTTCTTATGACTATTCCAATTCTCCCATCTTCAACCCGCCATAAACTTGAGGTCATTCAAAAGCTCTGCTGCCCTTATCCTAACTCGCACCAAGTCCTGTTCGCCCATCACCCCCAGTACTCACTGACCTACATTGGCCACGCCTCGATTTAAAAATTCTCATCATTGATTTCAAGTTCCTCCATGGCCTCACTCCTCCCTATCTCTGTAACCTCCTCCAGCCCCACAACCCCCCGAGATCTCTGCGCTCCTCCAATTCTGGCCTTTTGAGCATCCCCGATTTTAATCGCCCCACCATTGGTGGCTGTGCTTTCAGCTGCCAAGGCCCCAAGCTCTGGAATTTCCTCCATAAGCCTCCCTGCCTCTCTACCTCTCTCTCTCCCCCTCTTTTAAGACGCTCCTTAAAACCTACCCCTTTGACCAAGCTGTCCCAATATCTCCTTACATGGCTCGGTGTCAAACCTTGTCTGATAACGCTTCTGTCAAGTGCCTTGGGTCGCTTTGCTGTGTTAAAGGCCCTCCTGCTCCTCCTGACCCACAAGGAATCGACTAAAAATAAAAATGCGCTCACCTTTCTGCGTCTCTTATGGCCGAGTTGGCCTGGCGGGGGAAGCCACAACAGCTCGGGTTAAAATTGCAGTCGAGGCCTTGATGGCGTCATCGGAGCCTGATCTGCATATTTAAAGAAGGACCCAGCTGCCTTCCGATGGGCGCCCCTCTCGCCTGCTCAAAAGGGTAACTTAAAATTGCGACCAGCGGGAAGGCAGCCGGATCGGTGGAGGTAAGTTGCTGCAGCCATTTTAACTGCCCACCCGCCCGGGTTCTGTCTGGTGGGCAGGGTTAAAATCGACCCATATATCGTTAAGCATCTGTGAGTAAGAGCAGCATGCCACCAGAATAGCATTTAACCTTTGATGTAATAAAACTCACGACGCACTTGTTTCGAGTATAAAGCAAGGCTTTAATCAACTTGTTTCAAAACATGGAGGTCGAGTTATCTTTCACTAGTTCCTGTTTACACAATGTCCTGGGCAAGCTGGGCCCACGCCTGAGTATTTATACTCCTTGGACGGCGCCACCAGCTGGCCTTCCAGTGTTATTTCATGAGTCTTTCTTCATGGATCATAAGATTCATAACAACCTTTCAATGCAATACAGCGGAGATTGTACCCGTAAACTAGTATTCACTCTGAAAGGCAGAAATCACACTGTCAGACCATATCATAGAATTGCATAGAATGTACAACAACAACAAAAACAACAACTTGCATTTATATAGCGCCTTTAACACAGTAAAACGTCCCAAGGCGCTTCACAGGAGCTTAATCAGAAAAAATTTGACACCGAGCCACATAAGGTTAAATTAGGGCAGATGACCAAGAGCTTGGTCAAAGAGATAGGTTTTAAGGAGTGTCTTAAAGAAGGAAAGAGAAGTAGAGAGGCGGAGAGGTTTAGGGAGGGAATTCCAGAGCTTAGGGCTCGGCAGCTGAAAGCACGGCCACCAATGGTGGAGCGGTTATAATCAAGAATGCTCAAGAGGCCAGAATTAGAGGAGCGCAGAGATCTCGGAGGGTTGTGGGGCCGGAGGAGGTTACAGAGATAGGGAGGGGCGAGGTCATGGAGGGATTTGAAAACAAGGGAGTGAATTTTAAAATCGAGGCGTTGCCTAACCGGGAGCCAATGTAGGTCAACGAGCACAAGGGTGATAAGTAAATGGGACTTGTTGCGAGTTAGGACACAGGCAGTAGAGTTTTGGATGACCTCAAGTTTACGTAGGGGAGAACGTGGGAGGCCAGCCAGGAATGCATTGGGATGATCAAGTGAGCACAGGAACAAGCTGTTCAGCCCACTGGCCTTTGCCAGTGTTTATGCTCCACACACGCCTCCTCCCACCCCTCTTCATCTCACTCTATCAGCATAACCTTCTATTCCTTTCACCCACATGTGTTTATCTAGCTACCTCATAAATGCATTTACTCTATTCGCATAGATGCAATCATATCATTCAGGCTACAACAAGTAGGCAAATTTATTTTAAGATTAGAATTAAACAAAAGCAAAATGATTACAGCAGATAATCAGTAACACAATAATATTGCGCACGCAATACTTTGAATTATCTTAAAAATAATAAAACACTCAAAATCTTAAGAGACATTTTCAGAATCTCTTAACTAAGACGCAACATGGGACCTCTTCACTTCACGGAGCCCCACCTCACGGTTGCCACGTGGAAGCGTGTGCTGGGAGCAGGGGAGATTCAGATTAGGGAAAGCGGGCAGCATCTGTACTCCTCCCAGCTTTTGACACTCCAGATCAAAGCAGTGCTTTGACTCCAGGCATGTCTCTTTGAACATGACCCAGATTCCCTGTCAAGAGACAGATGAGTAGAACATTAATTATTTCTACCACTCGAACGGATGGGACATGTCTGACAGCTCCCAGGCTCTCGGATGAGCCACTTCATTGCCAGGAATGAAACAATCCCGTCCTGGAATTTTTAATCTGGTGTGGCATTCGTGGCACTCTTGAACAATGCGTTTGTTTTACCCCACAGTGGTAAATTAGTATAAATTGCACAACCTAAGGCCATAGTCAAACAAATATCATCAGATTATGAGGAGTGATTGAGTAGAACGGGCCTATACTCTCTGGAGTTTAGAAGAATGAGAGGTGATCTCATTGAAACATATAAGATTCTTAGAGGGATTGACAGGGTAGATGCTGAGAGGATGTTTTCCCTGGCTGGGGAGTCTAGAACTAGGGGGCATAGTCTCAGGATAAGGGGTCAGCCATTTAGGACTGAGATGAGGAGAAATTTCTTCACTCAGAGGGTGGTGAATCTTTGGAATTCTCTACCCCAGAGGGCTGTGGATGCTCAGTCGTTGAGTGTATTCAAGGCTGAGATCGATAGAATGTTTGAATACTAAGGGAATCAAGGGATATGGGGATAGTGCAGGAAAGTGGAGTTGAGGTAGAAGATCAGCCATGAATGGCGGGGCAGGCTCGAGGGGCCGAATGGCCTACTCCTAATTCTTGTTATTATTTCTGATTCCAGACAGGCCCATTAACAGGGGTGAGCTGCCTCCCCCTAATACTAGCAGCTATCTCCAGATAGTATCTGAGGATTGCTTTACCCAAGCCACCAAGACGAAGGAATTTTGTTCAGCATGTAACCAACAGCGACCCATTTGGAATGCACAAGATATTGGCTAATCTAGCATTCCAGATGGACAAAGATATAAGACAGATGGTTTGAAACATGGATAGGTTGCCCTTCATATCAGTGGGTAAGCTGGAGAAATTCCTATGTTTGAAGAGAAAGTAGCCTGATTTTATCTGTATTTTTGAACAGCATCATCTTGCAAAATTGGTACAAAGATAAAACCAGCACATGAACAAAATGTCCTTATTTGTTTTGAGCAAGGTATCTTAAAATATTTTACTTATTTGCACGTAGCAAGTATTTTACTTATTTGTACTTTGTACTAGAGCTAGGATCAGCACCAGGCATACCTATGAGGTGCCAACCTAGTGGAGCTACAACAATGCTACAGGACTCCATGCCTCCTAAAAAGCGGAAGCAGCATGCTGTAGACAGAGCTAAGCCATCCCACAATCAACGGATCAGATCAAAGCTCCGCAGTCCTGCCACATCCAGTCGTGAATGGTGGTGGACCATTGAACAACTAACGGGAGGAGCAGCCTCATCCTCAATGATGGCGGAGCTCAGTACAGGAGGGTAAGAGACAAGGCTGAAGTCATTGCAACCATCTTCAGCCAGAAGTGCTGAGTGGATGATCCATCTTGGCCTTCTCCTGAGGTCCCCACCATCAGGGCAGCATGGTGGCATAGTGGTTAGCACTGTTGCCTCACAGCACCAGGGACCCGGGTTCAAATCCGGCCTCGGGTGACTGTCTGTGTGGAGTTTGCACATTCTCCCCGTGTTTGCGTGGGTTTGCTCCGGTTTCCTCCCACGGTCCAAAGATGTGCAGGTTAGGTTGATTGGCCATAATTTTAAAAAAATTGACCCTTAAGCGTTAGGGGGGATTAAATACATGGGGTTACGGGGATAGGGCTTGGGTGAGATGGCTGTCGGTGTAGGGACCGGGTGCTAGGGTTTGGATGATCAGCCATGATCTCGTGGAATGGCGGAGCAGGCTCGAAGGGCCGAATGGCCTACTCCTGCTCCTATCTTCTATGTTTCTATCACAGAAGCCAGTCTTCAGCCAACTCGATTCACACCACGTGATACCAACAAACGGCTGAGTGCACTGGATACAGCAAAGGCTGTGGGCCCCGTCAACATCCCACCTGTCGTGCTCAGGACTTGTGCTCCAGAACTAGCCGCGCCTCTAGCCAAGCTGTTCCAGTACAGCTACAACACTGGCATCTACCCGACAAAGTGGAAAATTGCTCGGGTATGTCCTGTCGACAAAATGTAGGACAAATCCAACCCGGCCAATTACCGCCCCATCAGTCTACTCTCAATCATCAGCAAAGTGATAGAAGGTGTCGTGGACAGTGCTATCATGCAGCACTTACTCACCAATAACCTGCTCACTGATGCCCAGTTTGGGTTCCGCCAGGACTACTCGGCTCCAGACCTCATTACAGCTTTGGTCCAAACATGGACAAAAGAGCTGAATTCCAGAGGTGAGGTGAGAGTGACTGCCCTTGACATCAAGGCAGCATTTGACCGAGTGTGGCATCAAGGAGCCCTAGTAAAACTGAAGTCAGTGGGAATCAGGGGGAAAACGCTCCACTGGCTGGAGTATACCTAGCACAAAAGAAGATGGTTGTGATTGTTGGAGGACAATTATTTCAGCACCAGGATATCGCTGCAGGAGTTCCTCAGGGCAGTGTCCTAGGCCAATCAACTTCAGCTGCTTCATCAATGACCTTCCCTCCAACATAAGGTCAGAAATGGGGATGTTCGCTGATGATTGCACAGTGTTCAGTGCCATTCGCAACTCCTTAGATAATGAAGCAGTCCATGCCCACATGCAACAAGACTTGGACAACATTCAACATTAGGCTGATAAGTGGCAGGTAACATTTGTGCCTCACAAGTGCTAGGCAATGACCAATTCCAACAAGCGAGAGTCTAACCACCTCCCCTTGACATTCAACGGCATTATCATCGTCGAATCCCCCACCATCAACATCCTGGGGGTCACCATTGACCAGAAACTTAACTGGACCAGCCACATTAATACTGTGGCTACAAGAGCAGGTCAGAGGCTGGGTATTCTGCAGTGAGTGACTCACCTCCTGACTCTCCAAAGCCTTTCCACCATCTACAAGGCACAAGTCAGGAGTGTGATGGAATACTCTCCCCTTGCCTGGATGAGTGCAGCTCCAACAACACTCAAGAAACTCAACACCATCCAGGAAAAAGCAGCCGGCTTGCTTGGCACCACATTCACCACTTTAAACATTCACTCCCTCCACCACCGGCGCACCGTGGCTGCAGTGTGTACCATCTACAAGATGCACTGCAGCAACTCACCAAGGCTTCTTCAGCAGCACCTCCCAAACCTGTGACCTCTTCCACCTAGAAGGACAAGGGCAGCAGGCGCATGGGAACACCACCACCTCCAAGTTCCCCTCCAAGTCACACACCATCCTGACTTGGAAGTATATCGGCCGATCCTTCATCGTCGCTGGGTCAACATCCTGGAACTCCCTCCCTAACAGCACTGTGGGAGCACCTTCACCACACGACTGCAGCGGTTCAAGTAGGTGGCTCACCACCACCTTCTCAAGGGCAGTTAGGGATGGGCAATAAATGCTGGCTGTGCCAGCGACGCCCACATACCGTGAATAAATAAAAAATAATTTTTCCTTGTATTGACACTTCTTGTATTTAATGCTATTTAATTTAATTTTTCAGATGCAGAATTGTTTGCACTGCTAATTCCTGACTACGTCAGTCTGCCATGATATCTTCATGCCTGTCTACTAATTTTTCCAGTTAGATGCAAGTGTTTTGCAGGTTCCTCTAAGTACCCAAGGTGTCAGCCTTGGTTCAGTTGGAAGCAGCTCTCATCTTTGAGTCAGAAATATGTGGGTTCAAGTGCTACTCCAAAGACTTGAATCAACCTTGGCTGACATTTCGGCGCAGTACCGAGGGAGTGCTGCACTGTCGGAGGTGCCATCTTCCAGGTGAGATGTTAAACCTCTAAGGTGGATGGAAAAGATCCCATGGCGCCATTCGGAGAAGAGCAGGGGGAGTTCTCCCAAGTGTCCTGGTCAATCTTTATCCCTCAACCAACATCAGATTACCTGGTTTCCGGGACCTTGCTGTGCGCAAAATGTTTTCTACATTACAATACTGACTACACGTCAAAAGTTCTTCATTGGCTATAAAGTGCTTTGGGATGCCCTGAGGTCATGAAAGGAGCTGTATAAATATAAGTCATTCTTTCCTTATATTTTCAATACCAAAGCTGACCCAATCAGCTGGAGAACAATTCATTTTTTTCTAATTTTACTCCCTCGTGAAATCACTGGCTAGGACTTTCTGATTTTGCCCTCACCCCACCACGATTTTCCACCCAGTAAAATGAGTAAATCACGGGCTGGCGATCGCAGGACAGGAAGACCCCGTCCACTGGCCCTTGCTCGGTGACAAGAGCCACAGACTCGTGAAGCCCTCCTGTACTTTGCCCATTCATCATGTGGGAATTGAGCCAGTGAGTAGCAGAGATATGTGCCACGGTAGTGGGCATCACAGCTAAGAACAGGGCTACCCTCATGCAACATCCACACAGGAATCATCAGCCATCAATCAATGGGAGCGCTGCACTTTTTCCTCTCCAACACAGAGCTTATCTGAGGAAGGATGTTCTTGCCATTGAGGGAGTGCAGCGAAGATTCACCAGACTGGCACCTGGGATGGCAGGACTGACGTATGAGGAGAGATTGGGTCGATTGGGCTTATACTCGCTGGAGTTTAGAAGAATGAGAGTGAATCTCATTGAAACTTATAAAATTCTAACAGGACTAGACAGACTAGATGCAGGAAGGATGTTCCCGATGGTCGGGGAGTCCAGAACCAGAGGTCACAGTCTAAGGATAAGGGGTAAGCCATTTAGGACTGAGATGAGGAAGAATTTCTTCACCCAGAGAGTGGTGAACCTATAGAATTCTCTACCACAGAAGGCAGTAGAGGCCAATTCATTAAATATATTCAAGAAGGAGTTGGATATATTTCTTAAGGCTAAAGGGATCAAGGGATATGGGGAGAAGGCAGGGACAGGGTACTGAATTTGGATGATCAGCCATGATCTCATTGAATGGCAGAACAGACTCGAGGGGCTGAATGGCCTACTCCTGCTCCTATCTTCTATGTTTCTATGTAAGACCAATTCTAGCATCTTAGACTTTTTTTACTGCAGAGTCCAGGAACTAAGCCCAGCATCTTCTGTTTTTTTATAGGTGCTTAGAATCATAGGGGGCGATTTTGTGACTGGGGGCGCGTTGGAGGCAGGACTGCTGCTTGTCAAGTCGATGTCCCACCTCCATTGAATTGTGGCCAACCCACGCTATTTTCCCATGATTGACCTTGTTAAGCCCGCCCAGCGGGTTTAACAGGCCAATTAAGGGAAAGCCGGTTACAGAGAACGTCAACGTATGATGTGTCACGTGTCTTTGACAGATGAATTGTCATTGTTTGACAGCTCTGTGAAGCTGTCAAACACTGACATTCTCTGCAGTTTGATGAGGTCTTGCCATACAGAATTGAGATGGTTGTTGCATCTGAGAATGCAACGGCCATCTCTCATCTCCAACACGGAGGTCCGAGAGTCTTCGCATACAAACCAGCTGAAGCCTGCAGGAAGAAACAAAGGTAAGTATACTTTTAAAAACACTTTGCACTTGCCTCAGATACTCATCTCTACACTCTTGCACCCATCACTTACCTTCACACCACACTTTTGCACCTCCCCACCACCCCCCCGCCCCTCCCCAACCCCGTAGACCCAGTACCCACCTGCAAATTTCTTTCCTTCAGATCCAACTCCTTTTTGAAAGCCACAATTGATTCTGCGTCCACCATCCATTCAGGCAGTGCATTCCAGAACTTAACCAGTCGCTGCGTAAATTTTTTTTTTCTTCTGTTGCCTTTGGTTCTTTTGCCAATCACCTTAAATCTGTGTCCTCTGGTTCTCGACCCTTCTGCCAATGAGAACAGTTTCCCTCTATCTACTCTGTCCAGCAACCTCATGATTTTGAATACCTCTATCAAATCTCCTCTCAATTATCTCTACTCCCAGGAGAACAACCCCAGCTTCTCCAGTCTATCAACGTAACTGAAGTCCCTCATTCCTGGAATCATTCTCGTAAATCTTTTCTGCACCCTCTCTAAGGCCTTCACATCCTTCCTAAAATGTAGTGCCCAGAATTGGACACAGTATTCTAGCTGGGGCCGAACTAGTGTTTTATAAAGGTTCATCATAATTTCCACACTTTTGTACTCTATGGGGGTGATTTTCATTCAGAAGTCGGGAAGGAGGCGGGACTACAACTTTCGGGGTTGTGCCCCGCCTCCATCGAGATGCAGCCAATCCACGCGATTTTAACTTGATTGACCTTGTTGAGCCCGCCCAGCGGACTCAGCAGGCCAATTAAGGGCCACCTGGCAACAGGTGACATCACTGACAGAAATTTCATCTGTCAAGACGTTTTGACAGTTGAAATATCAGTGTTTCACAGCTGTTTGAAGCTGTCAAACACTGACAGTCTTACTTCTAACCTGAGTCCTTCTACACAGACTCAGTTAGAAATCTCACTGGCACAGAAAGCTGCAGGCTGTCACTTTTGACAGTTCGCAGCCATTCTGCTTTCTGTGCCGGTTAGATGATGGACTCCCGAAACCTAGAGGAAGGAAGGCTGAAAAAGTAAGTACAGGTAATTTAAACTTCTTTACACACTTTAGACACACCAAACACACTCACCTTTGCACTCATGCACCCATCACTCACCTGTACACAGACATCTCAACCTCTCCAAGTCCTTCAACCCGACGGCCCGACTCCTCTAACTTGGCGTGGTTTGGAGCCGTCGGGATTCCCACACTTCAAGCTTTAAAATAGGGAATAGGCTAAAAACTGCCTGTTAACTACCTGTTAACAGGCAGTTAATTGGCACTAATCCCTTCCCGCCTCGGGTAGGCGGGTCCCAGTGCGGGGCGGGTACCCGCCTCCTTTGAAACTTCCATGGAGGCGGGTTGGGGGCGGGATGGTGTCGGGACCCCCGAATTCGGGACTTTAACCCCCCGCACGCCTCCAATCCCGCCTCCACGGCCCAATGAAAATCCTGCCCTATACCTTTTTTGGTGAAGCCCAGGATCCTGTAAGCCTTTTTAACTGCTTTCTCAACCTGCCCTGCCACCTTCAACGATTTGTGCACACATACCCCCAGGTCTCTCTGTCGTGCACCCCCTTCAGGATTATACCATTTAGTTTATATGTCCTCTCCTCATTCTTTCTACCACAATGTATCGCTTCACACTTTTCTGCGTTAAATTTCATCTGCCATGTGTCCGCCCGCTTATAACCACAAAGCCATCAGATTTGACACCGAGCTACTTAAGCAGATATTAGGACAGGTGACTGAAAGCTCAGTCACAGAGGTAGGTTTTAAGGACCGTCTTAAAGGAGGAGAGAGAAGTAGCGAGGCGGAGATTAGCGCCTAGGCATTTGAAGGCACGGCTGCCAAAGGTGGAGCGATTAAACTCGGGGATGCGCCAAAGGCCAGAATTGGAGGAGCGCAGAGATTTCGGAGAGTTGTAGGGCTGGAGGAGGTAACAGAAGCAGCAGAGGTGAGCAAAATGCTTCTTTTATCCAATCCTTCCTGTCTAGCTGGCATTCAACAATGGACTGGGGTTCTTCAAGCTGCTGTTTCTTGTAAGCTAACACTCTCATTAATCCAGTTCCGTAATTAATTTGAAACATACCCAGTACTGGTAGACTGCCCCTTGATGCCAAAAGGAAGTGACTTATATAAACCTGTTCGCATTGAAAACAATATTTTTCCAGCGTAATGCAGAAATTCTTGGAAGTTTAATATAACTGGAAATTTGGCCAGATTTAATGAGAACATCTTGGGGGAGAAATTAATTATAGCCCAGAAATGGGCGGTAACTTTTGAAAAGTTTGAGAATTAGCGCCAGGTGCTAATGCTTCAGACTGCACACAAAATTAAGTCCCATTGCACAAAGAAAGGATTGGAGCACTAAATCAAGCGCTAATGGATCAGCTCAGTGGCGTTAAACTTGAAGCGCTGACTAATATCAGGTGCAGTCTAATCGCAAGTCATCATTGCCACAGGCTCTTTCCAGTTCTTAAAGGGGAGGTTCATTGATGCTGCAGAATCTCACTCTCATCATTGCTGGCTGTGCAGCCATCTCAGCCAGCAGCAGCAGGTCGAGGAGAAGGAGCCGGATGACCCAAGCAGTCCTCATGGCCCTTCTCCTCCCTCTGACCACATGTTCCATTCTTTCTCGCTGCCTCCGCTACCTCCGCCGTAGATCCTGGAGGGAGAGGTCGACTGCCAGTACAGCGCCCATTAATGTAACTTTGATATGTTGTGAGAATAAATGTAAATAATTATTAGTAGCCACAACACTCCTGATGCTAAACAACCTTTAAATGACTGGATTAAACTGTTGCACAATGTTAAGCTGATAAGAAAGCAGTGAAACAGCACTAACCTGTCAGTTGTGACTCATTACTCATGATCGCTTTAAGTAGCACTCCTGGAGCCGGCATCCGCCTGGTTGATGCCTCCTCTCCATCATTGTCGGGGCGAGGCACTAAGGCAGGAGGAGACAATGAATTTTGCAGATTGGGCGCCCAGTAAGCGTTGAATGCTCACTGATGTCACGATCTGCCTGGCACTGAGGTCTCCAGTGGTAACTCGTAGTGTTTGCACCATTAGTGTGTCATTGTGCCTTATCTACATCTGCGTATTATCTGACTTGTAGCTATTTGTTTTAGTCTGAACATAGTGGACTGAGAGTGTGCTGGACAGAAAACCAGGAGTTAGGATTAATACATGTTACTCGGATTGGAGATGTGTTGGAGTGGGGTACCCCAGGGGCCAGTACTGGGTTCACCTTTCTTCTTAGTATAAGTGAATGATTTAAACTCGGGCACATGAGCATGATATAGACAATCGACAAAGGTCAGGGGTTTGGCAAACTGCAGGGCAGTCTGTAAAAGACTTCAGGAGGACATAGACAGATCAGTTGAATGGCCGGGCAGCTGGAAGATGCAATTTAATGTGGAGAAGGATGAGATAATCATTTAGGAAGTAAAAACAGGAATGGAAGTATAGATTCAATGGAAAGACATTGAAGCGTTGACCGTAAAGGATGGAATTTTATGGTTTCAGACACCAGATAATCAAGATCACAACAACAGTTTAGTTTAATAACTTTATTAGCAGCACTGCGAAGATACGGACAGATAACCACAAGAATATTCTGTTATTATACAGGTCGTGTCTCCTTTCAGTCATAGACTGTCTATGTTTACACATCCAACCATCTGCACGATACCAACAGATGTGAGTGCGGTTATCATCAGACGTACACATTGACATCCTTTGCTTTAAAAAGTGCTGACACTCTCATTTTATAACAGCACGGTAATGCCTAGCAGTACAACAGCGAGCTGGTCAACTTAGAATCCCATCCGCCAACAGGACGACCAGTGAAAACTAGAAACGCAAATACATGGACCCTTGAAAATGCAAGTGCAAGTAGATAAAGCCATAAAAATGACCAATTGCATTTTGCATTTCATAAATAGGGGCATAAGAACATAAGAAATGGGAGCAGGAGTCGGCCATTCGGCCCCTCGAGTCTGCTCCGCCACACGGCCCCTCGCGTCTGCTCCGCCACACGGCCCCTCGAGTCTGCTCCGCCACACGGCCCCTCGAGTCTGCTCCGCCACACGGCCCCTCGCGTCTGCTCCGCCACACGGCCCCTCGAGCCTGCTCCACCACACGGCCCCTCGAGTCTGCTCCGCCACACGGCCCCTCGAGTCTGCTCCGCCACACGGCCCCTCGAGCCTGCTCTGCCACACGGCCCCTCGAGCCTGCTCTGCCACACGGCCCCTCGAGCCTGCTCCGCCACACGGCCCCTCGAGCCTGCTCCGCCATTCAATGAGATCATGGCTGATCTCCATATCTCTTGATTCCCTTAATATTCAAAAATCTATCGACCTCTACCTTGAATATACTCAACGACTGAGCCTCCACAGCCCTCTGGGGTAGAAAATTCCCAAGATTCACCACCCTCTGAGTGAAGAAATTTCTCCTCATCTCAGTCCTAAATGGCCGACCCCTTATTCTGAGACTGTGACCCCTGGTTCTAGACGCCCCAGCCAGGGGAAACATCCTCCCTGCATCTACCCTGTCAAGCCCTGTAAGAATTTTGTGTTTCAATGAGACCACCTCTCATTCTTCTAAACTCTAGAGAATATCGGCCTAGTCTACTCAATCTGTCCTCATAGGACAATCCCCTCCATCCCAGGAATCAGTCTGGTGAACCTTCATTGCACTCCCTCTATGGCAAGTATATCCTTCCTTAGGTAAGGAGACCAAAACTGTCCACAATACTCCAGATGTGGTCTCACCAGGGCCCTATATAATTACAGTGAGACATCTTTACTCTTATACTCCAGTCCTCTAGCAATAAAGGCCAACATACCATTTGCTTTCCTAATTGCTTGCTGTACCTGCATGTTAACTTTCAGTGATTCGTGTACAAGGACACCCAGGTCCTTCTGAACACCAACGTTTCCCAATCTCTCACCATTTAAAAAATACTCTGCTTTTCTATTTTTCATAGAGTTCAAGAGCAAAGAGGTTACCATAAGTTTGTACCAGGCAATGGCTAAGACCCAGTTAAAGTGCTTGCATTGGAGGGAGTTCAGAGAAGGTTCACGAGGTTGATTCCGGAGGTGAAAGGATTGTCTTATGAAGAAAGGTTGGGCCTATACACATTGGAGTTTAGAAGAATGAGAGGGGATCTTATTGAAACATGTAAGATTCTGAGGGGGCTCGACAGGGTAGATGCTGAGAGGATGTTTCGCCTCGTGGGGAAATCTAGAACGAGGGGGCATAGTTTCAGGATAAGGGGGCACCCTTTTAAATCGGAAATGAGGAGGAATTTCTTCTCTCAGAGGGTCGTGAATCTTTGGAATTCTCTGCCCCAGAGAGCTGTGGAGGCTGGGTCATTGAATATATTTAAGGTGGAGATAGACAGATTTTTGAAAGGTAAGGGAGTGAAGGGTTATGGGGAGCGGGCAGGGAAGTGGAGTTGAGGCCAAGATCAGATCAGCCATGATCTTATTGAATCGCAGAGCAGGCTCGAGGGGCCGAATAACCTACTCCTGCTCCTATTTCTTATATCTTATATTCTTATGTAAGGTACTGTGTGCCGTCCTGGGCGTCCCATTTTAGAAAGGGTATTAAATCCATAGAGAGTGTTCGCCAGGATGACGAAAGGCATGAGAAGCTTTAGTTACGAGAAGAGACTTGAGATACTGGGACTATTTCTATTGAAGCAAAGAAGACTAGGAGTAGTTTGAATAAAGGTTTTTAAAAAATCTGGTTGGGGGAGTCAGTAAAAAAGGGGTAATTGAAGGGATAATTACTAGTCCTAGCCCCTTTAGGACTACTCCAGATCAGGCATATTTCTGAGGTAGCCGAATCCTAAGATGCTTAATTGGGTCTAAAGGTCCAGACTATCTCTCCCTAAAGGAAAGGAACAACCTGAAAATGTTACCGTCCTCCAGATAGCACTTTTTAATAAGTTTAGCTAAACTGTAACATTCCGGATATTATGAGGGTCTGGAAAACTCCCCCAGAATTCTGCAACTCCTCACCAAAGAGTGTACAGAGATTGAGTTTGCGAGTTTTTGATACAGAAGTCTTATGTGAGACTATTCTAAAAATATATAGATTTATTAAAGAACCGACATGTTATTTACAGTTGGTGAGTCAATCGCAACATTAACAGTTCCAAAAAGAGAAAGCTTACAATCTTATTATCAGAGAACCTTACTTTCAAATCTTAACTTCACTACAGTTTTACAGTTCTTAAAGTCTACAGGATATCCACCAAAATCAAATACCTTTGATCCCCGAGGTACAAAGAGTGGTAGACTACAGAGCTGCCTCTGAAGCCGAGAATCGCTTTGCCCGATTAAAGCGAGTCTACCATCCCATTTGAGAGTTCAATATTTATACCCTTTTCCAGTGGTATTCCCTTTAAGGTTTTCTGCTGATGCTAGCTAATTAGCGCTAGTCATTTTTCTGCTGACCTCTGCAATTCTTACTGCCAGCTCAGCCAGACTCATGTCTCATCTCGAGGTGTTCTAAGTTTACCATATAAAAAAACGGTGTGACGGCAGGTGTTCCTTACTTGATGTCATCTTTACGAGGGCAGATGTTCCTTACTTTATGTGCTTCTTTACGAAGTGTAAATTAGAACACCTTATCCATGGTGGACCATTGTTTCGTTCCAAAAGGTTCAGCCTGTCGGAGCCCTTAACCTTCTGTTTCAATAAGGTTATTTATTCAGGGTCAACAACTACCTTATCTCAATAGCCAGAATGCTTTCTGAATAGGTTATATGGCTTATTCCTTCACATCATCAATTTAATGTTGTCACTAATACAGTAAGAAGAAAAGTTAGGAGAAACTTCTTTACACGGGGCTGTTGTACATGGACTGCATTGCCTCAGCGAGTAGCCAAGGCAGAGACCATTGCATCTCTTAAGAGGAAATAAGGACAACCATTTGAAGCAGAGAAAGATATAGGACTATGCTGAGAGACCGAGGCAGTGAAGTTTAGATTTGAATATCACTCACTAAGTGCCACCATAGACACGATCGCCTGAATGGTTTCCTTTGGTGCTATCAAGTTCTATAGTTCTAAATTCAAAATAAAAAATGTATTTTATATGAAAAAACTGTCTGTCCTTGTTTCTTGACAAACAATTATTAAAGCAGACGAAAGTGCTTATTGGATATACAGGAAACTTTCGATTTACCGGCACCAAAATAATAGGAAATCTCAGTTAACCGGCAAAATTCAGGAGTAGGTTTTACTTCATATTTATTTGCCTTCCTCCGTCTGTTGCTGTGCAAGGGTGTGGCTGCAGCTGTTGCTAAGCTACAGAGATGCTTGGAACTTGTGTTCATTGTTCTACAGTTGTTGCTAAGCAACAGGGTTTGTTGCTTTATACGGAGCTGTCAGCTCTCCCTATCTTTTACTATAGCGTTCGGTTATCCGGAATTTTTGATGAACCGGCACCACATCGGTCCCGTCCGTGCCGGATAAAAGAAAGTTTCCTGTATTTGGTCACTGGGGGACACCACAATAATTACATGGAACATGTCTGTTGTGTTTTCTTTCCCAGTGCCTGTCTCTTAGTGACGCAGCATTTGTGTTCGAGTATTAAAAGAAATTGGGGACGAAATTGCAGAGGTGTTAGTCCTAATTTTCCAGAGGTCCCAAAATTCAGGAATTGTGCTTATGGATTGGAAAATTGCAAATGTCAATCCATTCCTTAAAGAGGGAGGGAGGGAGGGCGAAACCAGTAAGTACTGACCCAAACCCAGCAGGTCAGGCAGCATCTGTGGAGAGAGAAACAGAGTTAACGTTTCAGGTCGCTGACCCTTCGTCAGTTCAACGTAAGTTGTGGGGAAGTTACTGGAATCCATTATCAGGGACAGAGTGACTGAGCACATGGGCACATATTAGCCAATCAAAGCGAGTCAGCACAGATTCGCAAAGGGTAGGCCACGTTTCACTAATCTCCTTCAATTTTCTGAGGAGGTCACTGAAAAAATACCATAGAAACATAGGCGATAGGAGCAGGAGTAGGCCATTCGGCCCCTTGAGCCTGTTCCGCCATTTAATGAGATCATGGTTGATCATCCCAACTCAGTACCCTGTCCCTGCCTCCTCCCCATATCCCTTGATCCCTTTAACCTTAAGAAATGTGGTATAGTGGCATAGTGGTTAGCACTGTTGCCTCACAGCGCCAGGGACCCGGGTTCGAATCCAGCCTCGGGTGACTGTGTGGAGTTTGCACATTCTCCCCGTGTTTGCGTGGGTTTCCTCCGGGTGCTCCGGTTTCCTCCCACAGTCCAAAGATGTGCAGGTTAGGTTGATTGGCTATGATAAAAAAAAAAAAAAAAAAAAAATTGACCCTTAGTGCTAGGGGGATTAAATACTGTGGGGTTACAGGGATAGGGTGGGATATGTGTTGGTGCAGGGATTACGGGGATTGGGTGGGATATGTGTCGGTGCAGGCTCGATGGGCCGAAATGGCCTCTATCTGCACTGTGGGGTTTCTGTGAAAAAAAAAAAAAAAATATATCTAACTCCTTCTTGAATATATTTAATGAATTGGCCTCAACTGCCTTCTGTGGTAGAGAATTCCACAGGTTCACCACTATCTGGGTGAAGAAATTCCTCCTCATCTCTGTCCTAAATGGCTTACCCCTTATCCTTAGACTGTGACCCCTGGTTCTGGACTCCTGGTGGATAGAGGGGTGTCTATGGATGTTGTCCATATGGACTTGCAGAAAGCATTGATAAGGTTTTGCACAAGATACTATCATCAAAAATGAAAGCACACAGAAATGGAATTAACCTTCCTGACATGTGTTGGTAATTGGTTGGCAGGTAGGAGACATAGGGGGGAATTTTGCCAGCCCTGGGGAGGCGGGTATGGAGGCGGGACTGCCGGGAAAATGGCAGAAACTCAGAGCGGGTACCGAACCCACTCCCAACCCACCTCGGTGCCATCTTCCCAGGAGGCGGGTCCCCGACTCACGCAGGGACCCATCTCCTCGAGGCAGGAAAGGGATTACAGCCACTTAACTGCCCGTTAACAGGCAGTCAAGTAGATTATCCACATTTTACCCCTGCAAGTGCGAGCTTCCCAACGTCGGGAAACCCCGCCAGGGTCAGCGAGGCGAGCAGCGGGTCTGCAGGGGTGAGAGGGGCCGAAACATCCACTGTGGAGGTCGTCGTCGTACGTGTCTTCACACTGTTCCCTTTGGGGAACTGTATGAAGTGGTGGAAGGATTTCTGGCCGCGATTAACGCTCCTTCTGTGACCGTAACCATCTTCGTACCAGCCATTAGGGTGGTTAGTCCTATGGCGGGAGGGTTTTACGGGCTCCCACAACCCATACGAGGGGGGGGCCACCCACACCCACGGACGCAAGTATCCCGCTGGATGTCAACCCAGAATTTAGAGCTGGAGCTCCGACTCCACTTGCCAGGACTGTCTGGAGCGGGGTTCGAAACCCTACGCCTTCTGGCCCAACGGCAGAGATGCTACCGCTACGCCAAAGGCCCACTCCACGCTGTGGAGGTGAACGATGGGTGCAAGTGTGGAGAGGTAAGTATGGGAGGCGAGTGTAAAGTGTTAGAAAAAGTTTCCTTACCTTTCTGCAGGCTTCAATCCTTGGGGGTCCGGAGGTGCCTCATCTCAATGGCAGAGATGACAGAATAGCTGTTGCATTCTCCATTGCAGCAGACATCTGATTTCTGCGGAGGAAATAGGTTTTGGTGAGCCTTCAGTAAGGGCTCACCATGAAACAGAGATTGTCAGCGTTTGACAGCTTCTCCATTTGGCAGGAAGTGAAAAGTGATGTTTCCCCATGGATCTGTACTGGGGCCTCCACTTTTCACCATATATATTAATGACTTGGATGAAGTAATAGAGAGTTGTATATGCAAGTTTGTAGACGGCACTAAGTTAGGAGGCACAGTAAGTTGTGTAGGTGGGAGCAGGAAGATATAATGGACATAGATAGACTAAATAAGTGGGTAAAACTGTGCCAAATGTGTACAGTCATCCACTTTGGATTTGAAAAAGGCAAATCAGAATATTTTCTGATTGGAAAGAGATTAGGGGATGGAAATTCGTTATAGCCAAGGAATGGGTGGAGCCAGTAGAGAAGTTGAAGAATTAGCACCAGGCACAAATGCTTTAGAGTAAGCGCAAAATTTGTGCTCACTGCTCAATAAAATGATTGGAGTCCTAAATCAAATCTTAAGACCAAGCTCATTGACGTTAGACTGAAAGGAGGGAAAAATTCAGTTGTTTGTGCCTCCCGTTAGCGCCTTAAGAGGGCGCTAATGGGGCGCAAAGCAACTAGTGCCCGGGCGCGGCAATTTTTGCGCTGCTCGCGAAATTAACTAGACATTTTGTGGCGGCGCTAAACACTACCGCCACGATCTCCTGCGCCGGCAGATCGTGACGTCAGTCAAGTGCGCAACGCCCCGGTAGCGCCCCGGACTGGATATTGAGTGGCGCCCCCTGCCTTACCGCCTGCCGCTAGCAATGACAGGTTGAGGGGAGCGTTTTACAGTCGGGAAGGGACTGGGGGAGCGCTATTTAAAGGCGACCGCTTCCTGCCTTTTTTTGTTGGTGACATTTTTGCACCACGCATTCTGAGAGAGAGAGAGAGAGAGACTTCTGGAGAGATTCAACGCTGTGTGAAGGAGTTTTGGGTACTGAGCAGCACTTTGCAGGTTCATTTTGATTTGCCCTTCCTTGCTTCGCCAGCGCTCTGAGGTAGCGCCTCGCTCCACGGCCTTTGCGCCTTAAAGCAGGTGTGAAGCGCTTGATTTAACGCTCCAATCACCTCCAGGGGCAATAAAAGCCAAGTTTGCCGTCGGAGGCGATAATTAACGCCAGGCGCTAAACTTTGCGCACGGCCGATAATGGCGCCCCAAACGGTCTAAGCATTAAACAAAGCTTTAATCAACTGTTTTACAACATGGAGGTCTAGTTGTGTCCTTCACTAATTCCTGTTAAGAATGTCCTGCGCAAGCTGGGCCCGTGCCCGAGTGTTTATACTCTCAGCAGAACGCTCAGTATTATTTCATAAGTCTTTCTTTCATGAATGGCAGATTCATGTCAAGGGCGATACTGAATTTTCCCCCCAAAGGGTGGACCAATAGCAGGTGCAGTCTAATCGCAAGTCATGATTGCCAGAAGCCTTTTTCACTACTTAAAGGGGAGGTTCATTGATGCTGCAGCACCTCATTCTCAGCATTGCTGGCTGTGCAGCTGCCTCAGCAAGCAGAAGCAGAACAAGGAGAAGGAGACGGAGGAGTGAACCAGGTGTGCTCATGGCAGATCCACGCCCCAGGAAGAGAGCCCGCAGATTCTCCGATGAAGCTTTGGAGGCGTTGGTATTCGCTGTGGAGCGACAGAGGGCAGTACTCTACCCAGCAAATGGCAGGAGGCCCTCGCCAAAAGTCGTCTGCACCATGTGGTGGGAGGTAGTGCAGCGGGTCTCAGGCAGCACTGTGGTTCCCAGGATCCACACACAATGCAGGAAGAAATTTAACGACCTCACTCGGGTGGTCAGGATGAGTGAATGCTTCATCAAACGCTACATACCACCATCTGTAACACAATCATCACACACTGCCCAAAGCACCATACCCCCAGCACTCACCCACCAATAATCTCTACCTACCAACACTCACACCCACATCTCACACATTGCACACGATGACAGCTATTCAACTATGGCAGGTACATCACCCAAACATATTGCTCCACACTCACTCACACACTTTCCTTTCTCTTGCAGGCCAAGGCGGCTCACAACAGGAGGGAGAAGGAGCACACAAACGGGGGACAAGCCGACACCCAACCATTGTCTGTACTGGAGAATCGAGTGCTGCAAATCATTGGGCACCAGGTGGTGGGCGACATGGTCACTGGTGACGTTGACCCCCTTGAGGACAACAATGGTATGTTCATCCCTACTCCTCCTTCTTCTCACATCCCACTTCCCCCTCACCCCACAAGCGTTTTGCGCTTTCCAGCTAATCATGCCGTATGCATGCATCTCTTCCTTCCTGCCCCCCTCCCCTCACCATAACCCGGCTCTTGTGACTTTATGCTTTCAGATAATCAGCAAGCACCTGAGCATCCAGTCCCTGAGGGCACCGTAGAGAGCGAGGCGGGAGACGAGGAGGAGGAGGAAGATGTTGTTGGAGCAATGCGGCATTATGGGGTTGATCATTTTTCTTCGGCAGCACCTCCCAAACCCGCGACCTCTTCCACCTCGAAGGACAAGGGCAGCAGGTACATGGGAACACCACCACCTCCAAGTTCCCCTCCAAGTCACACGCCATCCTGACTTGGAAATATATCGCCGATCCTTCATCGTCGCTGGGTCAAAATCCTGGAACTCCCTCCCTAACAGCACTGTGGGAGCACCTTCACCACACGGACTGCAGCGGTTCAAGAAGGGGGCTCACCACCACCTCCTCAAGGGCAATTAGGAATGGGCAATCAATGCTGGCCTTGCCAGCGACGCCCACATCCCAGGAACAAATAAAAAAAATATATAGTGCCTTTCACGACCTCAGGACACCCCAAAGCACTTTACAGCCAATTAAGTACTTTTGAAGTGTAGTCACTGTTGTAATGTAGGAGATATTAGGGCAGGTGACCAAAAGCTTGGTCAAGGAGGTAGGTTTTAAGGAGCGACTTAAAGGAGCAGAGAGAATGGGAGAGGCGGGAGGGAATTCCTGAGCTTAGGGCCTCGGCAGCTGAAGGAACGGCCACCAATGGTGGAATGAAGAATATCGGGGATGCGCAAGAGGCCAGAATTGGAGGAGCGCAGAGATCTCGGAAGGTTGAACGTCTATAATAAACGTTTGCTGCACTAAATATTATTTGTCAGTCCTTCTCTCGACTCAAATCATTTTCATGCTGGTTGCGTTTCTGAAACGAACCGTCAACTCTGCATTTCTGCAAAAATAAAGAGGAACAGCAACCTACTTGAGGCTTTTCCACCAGATGAAAAAAGGAGAATAAAGAAAACTTAAAATAGGACGATGATGGTGGCAAATCGCCTCTTCCTATTTAAAGATTAAAAGTAGATACACAGCACAAGCAAGCCATTTGTTTCTTTGTTGCCATCTCAGAAAGGTTGGAACAATTAAGCAAAAAAATAAGGTTATTGTAATGAAGTTCCCTGACATTTACTCATACATACTCAATCACTGGTCCATTCAGAGCATAGGAGCAGGAGGAGGCCATTCAGCCCCTCAAACCTGTTCTGCCGTTCTATTAGAAATTGGCTGATTTGGCTAACCTCTGTCTGGTCTAACTGCGGCACAGGAAACCATTCTACCATGGTAAATGATTCAATGTGATTCATTTTTTTTTGCAAAAATCTAGGAGAGGCGCCCTAAAGCTTGGTTAAAGAAGTAGGTTTCAAGGAGCGTCTTAAAGGAGGCGAGAGAGGTAGAGAGGCGGAGTGATATAGGGAGGGAATTCCAGAGCTTAGGGCCCAGACAGCTGAAGGAATGTCCGCCAATGGTGGAGCGATGAAAACCGGGGATGGGCAAGAGAATTGGAAGAGCGCAGAGGCCAAACTTTTGGTCAGCTGTCCAATATTTCCTTATGTGGCTCGGTGTCAAAGTTTGTCTGATAACGCTCCTGTGAAGCGCTTTGGGACGTTTTACTATGTTAAAGGTGCTATATAAATGCAGGTTGTTGCTGTTGGCTGTAGGGCTGGAGGAGGCTACAGAGATGGGGAGGGGTGAGGCCATGGAGGGACTGGAAAACAAGGACGAGAATTTTATAATCGATGTGTTGCCTGACCGGGAGCTCAGGGGCGATGGGTGAACGGGACTTGGTGCGAGTTAGAGAGCGGGAAGCAGAGTTTTGCATGAGATCAGGTTTACAGAGGATGCACAGTAGGAGGCTAACCAGGAGAGCATTGGAATAGTTGGGTCTACAGGTTCATTGTTTCTCTTTTACCATGGTGGAGGTGTTGGCACTTGTCAACTGAAATGTGAATGATGTAGTTGGCAGCTTATGAAGCAAATGCTTTCTGGTAGAATGCAGGTTTTTAACTAATTTAGTACGAACTTTTTTTTGCACAGTTTCCCAAATTTATTTCCACAAATCGGTTAGCTGAAGCAATTGTTTTGTTACCTTGTTTTAATATACGTATCCCTGAGCAAAATGGAACCTCTTCATCTCTGCTGCTTTCTGTTTGTTTCGTTGGGGTAACGCGGCCACGTCTTAAGAATGAAAGTAGTGAACAGTAAAGTGTTTGTTTGGGCCATCGACCTTCTTCCCTTCACAGAATGGATACACTATGCCCTAACTGGTGTGGACAATGCTTAACCTACTCAGTCGCCTTAGGGAGTTGGCCAAGGAACTCCAAAAAGACAAAGCATTGTGAAGCTTCCCTGCAGTGTATGTCAAGCAATGACCCAAAAACAGCAGTGACCAGCTGATCTCTTCTTGGTGCTATTGGCTGAGGAAGAAATGTTAGCCTAGGACATCAGAAGAGCTTGTCTGCTTTTCTTCAAATAGTGCCATAGAATCTTCAATGTCCATCAGAACAGGCCAACATAACCTTGGCTTGACATCTTATCTGTGCACTGTAGTGGTATCTCACCATTCTGTCGAGATGTTTCCATGGGTTTGTGTCTTACCTTGGTATGTCTTCACTGTAAGTATTTGCTTCTACAGTTCAATTTCGGAGATGTTTCCTCAGTGTTTGTGATTTTATGTACACATTGCTACATTTTTAATGCAAGAACTGGTGAATTCCGCTTAGACTCTTGTGTTAGGACATCAAGTAAATTGAATTATGCTGAGTGGCAGATTCCCTAAGACTTGAATATTTCTCACACACCTTGTGACCTTGGATAGGATACAAGACAAAGCTGGTCATCTGATGGGCAATTCTCCTCTCACCTGCTCTGCAACCTCTCTCTTGCCTTTCTTCTACCTCTCTGTAACAACAATGCTATTGCCATTGCTCCTCTGAACATATCTCTCTGGCTGTTCCTAAGCTCCAAGTATACCATCCTACAAAGTCTTCTTTCTCCCTGTATCTGCACTGCATTGAGTATGATTCAATGCACCAGCTCCTACTCTGACTCATCCTGTCCCAGGACATCACTCAGTCTTTCCTTCCTCTTACAACGCACAGGCTTTTAAAACCACCACTTCTCCATTCACTTCACCTTCTCAACTACTCTTTTCAACCACGGGTGATATCCTCACAACGACCTTTGTTTCCCGATTGTTTAAAAAGTGGTATTTCGCATTGGTAGATTCACTGCGGGTTCGATCTTGTTGCTGTAGGCAGTTTTACTGCATTTTTCTTTTCTGTCTTTGCAATGAGTTCGTACCCACTGCACCAACCGGCAGTATATTCTGGAGGCTCACTACTCTATGGGAAAAGAATAGTGTAACGTCCAGTCTGTTCCTAGTTTTGTGAAGTTTAAACTCATGTCCCCTGGTCCTCCCTAATCTATTAAAGTGGAATAATCTACCAATAGGTACACTATTCAGCCCGTTAGTTATTTTATAGACCTCTGTCAGGTTGCCTCTAAATCCATGCTGCTCTAAAGTAAATAGACTAAGGCCCTTAAGCCTACCTAAATAGATAAGGTCCTTTAAGCTTGGAACCATTCTCATAATTCTCCCAAGGCCACTATATCACCTGCCATGTGGGGGTACCAAAGCTGGGCACAGTACACCAGACGTGACCTGACCAGTGATCTGTATGGTGACAAAATGGAGTCACTCCTTTGCGCCATGCCCTGGGTCTGTAGCTTAGCAATCTCACTGATCTTCAGGAGCGCAGACTGCAGGACATCTGTGATGTGAATGAATCCGCTTAGCTATTCGCTCCGCCAGCTTGCCCAAGGCAGAGGAAATGGTGGAGCCCAGAGTCTGCAATGGTGCCAGTATGATCAATGGTGCCAGTATGGTCAATGGTGCCAGTATGATCAATGGTGCCAGTATGATCAATGGTGCCAGTATGGTCAATGGTGCCAGTATGATCATCCCTGAGAGATGCAGCTGCTGGTGGCATAGCCTCCTGCAAGGAAGATTCAGCTGCAGTGTCCATACAGGGGACCACATGCTCCATGATTGACCGCAGAATGTCAATGCCATGCGCCACAACCCCACACACAAGTTGGAAGTAGACTCCTCCAAACACTCTGACATAGGATGGCAGCTGCTTGGCAGGCTATCCAATGCATCCAGCAACTGCTGGTGCACATGAAAGATTGTTCTTCTGAAAGCTGGGCCCCTAAAGTCTGCATCTCTCTTCACTTAAGTAGAGCTAAGACCCCAGCACTGAAATGAAGAGAAAATTCTTACCTTGGCAACCCTGGTAAGGTCATTGAATTTCTTCCTACACTATCGCCATGTCCTGGGTTTGATACCCCAGGCATTATTATACTGACCCACCTCTCTCCATTCCTCTTCTCTAATTTGTCTGGACACCCGTCTGCCATCAGAAGGGAAAACCCTTTCCTGGCCCTCGCTTACTTCATCAGTGCCTCCACGGAAGCATCACAAAACTGGAGTGCCGTCAACATTCTTCCTCCAGCTGACATAAAGCGCTTCCCACAAACCGCCACTAAAAAGTCACCTACCCTTTAAGAAAGAAAGACTTGCATTAATATAGCACCTTTCATGGCCTCAGGACCTACCAAAGTGCTTTACAGCAAATGAAGTACTTTTCGAAGTGCAGTCACTGTTGTAATCTGGGAAAGGCGGCAGCCAATCTGTACATGGCAAGCTCCCAAAAACAGCAATGTGAGAATGATCAGGTGCACTCCAAACATACACTCCAAATCATGTATTAGTGATGTTGATGGAGGGATAACTAATTGGCCAGGACACCAGGAAGATCACCTTCAAAGAGCAAGAGGACACTAAACTAGGAGGAGGGGTGGGCTCTGATGAGGATGTCAGGAGGCTACAGTGCGATTTGGACAGGTTGGGGGAATGGGCGGATACGTGGCAGATGCACTATAATGTGGATAAATGCGAGGTTATCCACTTTGGGGGTAAAAACAGGAGGGTAGATTATTATCTAAATGGCAATAGATTGGGAGATGGGGAAGTGCAGAGGGACCTGGGTGTTCTTGTGCACCAGTCACTGAAGGAGAGCATGCAGGTGCAACAGGCGATTAAGAAGGCAAATGGTATGTTGGCCTTCATATCAAGGGGGTTCGAGTATAGGAATAGGGATACCTTACTACAGCTGTACAAGGTGCTGGTGAGACCGCATCTGGAGTATTGTGTACAGTTTTGGTCGCCCCATCTGCGGAAGGATGTTCTTGCCATGGAAAGAGTGCAACGGCGATTCACCAGGCTGATACCTGGAATGGCGGGAATGACCTACGAAGAGAGATTAAATAGTTTGGGCTTGTACTCACTGGAGTTTAGAAGATTGAGAGGGGATCTCATCGAAACATATAAAATTATGGCAGGCCTGGACAGGCTGAATTCAGAGAGAATGTTTCCAATGGCCGGGGAGCACAGAACCAGGGGCCACAGTCTAAAAATAGCGGGCAAATCATTTAAAACAGAGATGAGGAAGAATTTCTTCACTCAAAGAGTGGTGAGCCTGTGGAATTCCCTGCCACAGAGGGCTGTGAAGGCTAATTCAATAAATATTTTCAAGAGAGAATTGGATATATTTCTGAAGGCTAAGGGGATTAAGGGTTACGGAGAAAAGGCGGGGACGGGGTACTGAACTGGTAAGATCAGCTATGATCTCAGACGAAGATCAGCCATGATCTCATTGAATGGCGGAGCAGGCTCGAAGGGCCGAATGGCCTACTCCTGTTCCTATCTCTATGTTTCTATGAAAGAGCAGGGCCTATTAGAGACCAAAAAGGTAACTTGTGTATGGAAGTGGAAGGCCTGGGCATGGTTCTTAATGAATACTTTGCGTCTGTCTTCTCAGAAGAGAGGGACAATGCAAACATTGTAGTTCAGGAGGAGGAGTGTGAAATATTAGATGAGATCGACATAGTGAGAGAGGAAATATTAAGGGGCTTAGCATCTTTGAAAGTAGATAAATGGCCAGGCCCAGATGAAATGTATGGCAAGGGAGGAATTAGCAGATGCTCTGACCATCATCTTCCAATCCACTCGGGCTACAGTCGTGGTGCCGGAGGACTGCTACCGTGGTACCGTTGTTTAAAATGGGAAAAAGGAATTAATTCTGAGGGGCAGTATTAATCATCATTTAGAAAGGCACGGATTAATCATGGACAGTCAGCATGGATTTGTTAAGGGAAGGTTGTGTCTGACTAACTTGATTGAATTTTTTGAAGAGGTAACAAGGCGGGTCGGTGAGGGTAGCGCATTTGATGTAGTCTACATGGATTTTAGCAATGCACTTGACAAGGTCCCACATGGCAGACTGGTCAGAAAAGTGAAAGCCCATTGGATCCAATGGAAAGTGTCAAGTTGGATCCAAAATTGACTCAGTGGCAGGAAGCAAGGGGTAATGGTCGACTGGTGTTTTTGTGACTGGAAGGCTATTTCCAGTGGGGTTCTGCAAGGCTCAGTACTGGGTCCCTTGCTTTTTGTGGTACATGACATGAATCATTCATTCATGAAAGAAAGACTTATGAAATAATACTGAGCGGCCTACGGGTGGCGCTGTCCAGGGAGAGTATAAATACTCGGGCACGGGCCCAGCTTGCGCAGGACATTCTTAACAGGAACTAGTGAAGGACACAACTAGACCTCCATGTTGTAAAACAGTTGATTAAAGCTTTGTTTAACGCTTAGACCAAGTGCCTAGTAGTTTTCTTATGTCAGTACATATCAATGATTTGGACTTCAATGTAGGGGGTATAATTAAGAAGTTTGCAGATGATTTAAAAATTGGGCGTGTGTTGATAGTGAGGGAGAAAGCTGTAGACTGCAGGAAGATATCAATGGACTGGCCAGGTGGGCAGAAAAGTGGCAAATGGAATTCAATCTGGAGAAGTGTGAGGTAATGCATTTGGGGAGGGCTAACAAGGCAAGGGAATACACAATAAATGGTAGGATATTGAGTAGTGTAGAGGAACAGAGGGACCTTGGAGTGCATGTCCACAGATCCCTGAAGGTAGCAGGACAGATAGATAAGGTGGTTAAGAAGGAATACGCGATACTTTCCTTTATTAGCCAAGGCACAGAATATAAGAACAAGGAGGTTATGCTAATACTGTATAAAACACTAGTTATGCCACAGCTAGAATACTGCGTGCAGTTCTAGTCACCACATTACAGGAAGGATGTGTTTGCACTAGAGAGGGTACAGAGGAGATTTACGAGGATGTTGCCAGGGCTGGAGGATTTTAGCTATGAGGAAATATTGGATAGGCTGGGGTTGTTTTCTTTGGAACAGAGGAGGCTGAGGGGAGACTTGATTGAGGTGTATAAAATTATGAGGAGCCCAGATAGTGGATAGGAAGGACCTATTTCCCTTAGCAGAGAGGTCAATAACCAAGTAATTGGTAGAAGGATTAGAGGGGAGTTGAGGAGAAGTTTTTTCACCCAGAGGGTGGTGGGGGTCTTGGACTCACTGCCTGAAAGGGTGGTAGAGGCAGAAACCTCTTCGCATTTAAAAAGTGTTTGGATATGCACTTGAAGTGCCGTAACCTGCAGGGCTACGGACCACGAGCTGGAAAGTGGGTTTAGGCTGGAGAGCTCTTTGTCGGCCGGCACGGACACGATGGGCCGAATGGCCTCCTTCTGTGCTGTAAATTTCTATGATTCTTCTACGAAATAGTGTAGTGGGATCTTTTACAACCAGCTGAGAGAGCAGACGGGGCCTCGGCTTAACGTCTCATCCGAAGGCAGCACCTCTGACAGTGCCGCACTCCCTCAGCACTGGCGCCGGAGCGTCAGCCTGGGCGATGGACTGAAGTCTCATGGAGCGGGACTGTGAACCCACGACCTTCGGAGTCAGGGGCGCGAGTGCTGCCCACTGAGCCATGGCTGCCACCAGAGGTACACGGTGGCCTTAAGAGGTGTCAGGGCCGCTGGGTTCCCTGCCCTCCAAAGTGGTGCGCTGCCCGTGAGCAGCGCGATTTGCCCTGGCAGCTTGCCTGCCCAATTGAAATGGTTCAGGCGCTCCGATGACATCATCGGTCGGGCGGAGTAATCGCCCGACCCGCCACCTGCCCAGACGTACACTCCAAACCAAGATTCGGGACTCCCCTGTATTAAAAACTAAACATAACATGGATGTGCAAAACATCCCAAATTTGGGTTATAGCACAGCTGTGGAAAGTCGTTACAATTAAAACATGCAGAATGTTCCCCTTCTGTTTTTTCGTTTTGAATTGCAACGGTTTGGTCATAAAATAACTTGGAGAGAAAAGCACAGTGGGTGATGATGACTCGCAGACAACCACAAAGTAACGTGGTTAGTACATTTCGGGCATTACAGAGCAGCAAGGAGAGATTGCTGACGAGATAAGTTCAATTTTCTCACACTGCAGTCCGAGACCAAACGATTTACAGGATGGGATAACATCAAATGCAGAACCATGGAATCACAGAATGATACAGAAGGAGGCCATTCGGCCCATCGTGCCTGCGCTGGCTCTTTGAAAGGACTATCCAATTAGTCCCACTGCCCTGCTCTTCCCCCCATAACCCTGCACATTTCTCCTTTTTAAGTATATACCCAATTCTTTTGAAAGTTAATATTGAATCTGCTTCCACCGTCCTTTCAGGCAGCGCGTTCCAGATCACAACCACTCGCTGCGTAAAGCAATCTCTCCTCATCTTCCTTCTTTTGCCAATTACCTTAAATCTTTTAAACCATTTACTAACTTCTGCTAAAATGTATGGCAATGCCCTAGCAACGCTGCAACTTGTGTAGCCCGTAAACACTGGACAACAGTTGTACCTCCTCTTCTGCCTTATGCTCGAGTCCCCACAGGAAAAATAATTCCTTAATGATTGGTAAATACGCAATGTAGCAGGTCACTCGGCCAAGGCTGAATCCCTGATTTCAGATGAGGTGCTACCTCAGCATCCAAGAATCCGCCAAGGTTCTCGATTTTAGTCGCTATCCAGTGTTGCCTGCTGGAAATGATTTGTGGCTTTGCGATGCCAGCGCATTCAAGGTTAGGTTCTGATGATCTTCGTGGAGTCATAACGGCACAGAAGGAGGACATTCGGCCCATCGAGTCTGTGCCAGCTCTCTGTAGAGCAATCCAGTCAGTCCCATTCCCCTGCTCTATCCCCGTAGCCCTGCAAGTTTATTTCCCTCAAGTGCCTATCCAGTCTCCCCTTGAAAACATTGAGTGTCTCCGCTTCCACCACTTCCGTCGGCAGCGAGTTCCAGGTCCTCACCACTCGCTGCGTAAAAAAGTTTTTCCTCACATCCCCCCTGTATCTCTTGCCCAAAACCTTAAATCGGTGTCCCTTAGTCCTTGCACAGGAAACTTTGGTTTATCCGGAGGTTAACTGTCCAGAATGCTCGAGCCACCGGCAAAAATCAGGAGCCGTTTCGTTAGGTTTTTTTTCTTCTCGTTGCTTTTTTTTCACCAGTCAGGCTCTGCAAGGTCTCGCTGAAGCTGTTGCTAAGCTACAGAGATGCTTGCAAGGTACGGCCGACTGTTTAGAAGCTGTTGCTAAGCAACAGGGTTTGTTGCCAGATACGGAGCTCAAGATCTCCGTATGTTTCAACATTAGCGCTGGTTTGTCCGGCAGTTTTGATGGGACGGCAACAGCTCGGTCCTGTCAGTGCCGGATAGCACAAAGTTTCCTGTACCATCAACTAGTGGGAACAGCCTTTCCCCATCTAGCCTATCCAAACCCGTCATAATCTTGTACACCTCTATCAAATCACCCCTCAACCTCCTTTGCTCTAATGAAAACAAATCCAGCTTCTCCAACCTGTCCTTGTAGCTAAGATCCCCCATCCCCGGAACCATTCTGGTAAATCTCCTCTGCACCCTCTCAAGGGCCTTCACATCCTTCCGAAAGTGTGGGGACCAGAACTGGACGCAATACTCCAGTTGTAGCCTAACCAGCGCTTTATAAATGGTTGAATGGTTGAATGGCCATTAGCACTGCCTGCCTGGTCTCACGCATGAAGTACGGCCACTGGAGGGAGGATGCAGATGGTCGGCACTGCCTGCCTGATCTGCCCCGAGTGTGAGTTACTGCCTTCAGAAGGCATAAGGTAAGTGTAAAAAATCTCAAAGGGTTTAAAATCACGAAGGGTTCAGATAGAGTAAAGAAAGAGAAACTGTTTCCAATGGCTGAAGGGTCGATAACCAGAGGACACAGATTTAAGGTGATTGGCAAAAGAACCAGAGGCGAGAGGAGGGAAAACTTGTTTTACGCAATGAGTGGTTAGGATTTGGAACACACTGCCTGATAGTGTGGCGGATACAGATTCAATAGCAGGCTTCAAAAGGGAGTTAGATAAATACTTGAAGGAGAAAAAAACTGCGGGGCTATGGGGAAAGAACAGGGGGAGTGGGACTGACTGGATTGCTCTTCAAAAAAGCCGGCGCAGACTCGATGGGCCGAATGGCCTCCTTCTGTGCTGAACTATTCTCTGAAACCAAAGCATCCAATGCGGCCAGGGACTGGAACAGGACAACCTGCTCCGTCTCTGCTGACCGTCCGCCTGAATGATACCTGGCGGATTGACTTTCGGGTTGCACACGTCAGGTGTCGGGACCCACCAGCAGGGGTCTTAGCACCATTTAAAATCAGCTAAGTGAATGTGTGCCAATCCCCATCCCACCCTTTCCCCAGATCTATGAGCACACTCTTTGCAGCAGTGTGGGATGGAGGCCCAGGCTGATCTTTGCCCTGTTGCCACGGCTGAGAGCAGAGGAATACATTGAAATAGAAGATCCGGTATTTAGATATGATAGGATGCTTAACCACAAAATATATCGGAGTTTCCGGTCCATTGCCATCTTCAAAGACTGTTAAAAAGTTACGGTTAAGGAGGAAGAATAATAACATTGTTTTGTAAGCTTAAAAAAGACGCATTCTCGATGCACTTATATCAACTTTGCCTCCAATTTGCAGCAGGGAACTGCGAATAGTCACAAGTGCAGCCTTTCTTTCGCAATTGCACAAAGCACAGTGTGGAACAGACAGCATTGACAAAGTATTACAAAGTATTTACAGCCTTTAAGTGCAAATTGTTTGTTTGTTGCGCTCATCATAAACCTAGAGTTGCACCACCGGTGAAAAATTGACGTATTCGATAAATGGCTACCGCCAGCAGAGTGGATAGAGCAGCCATTTCCATGGAGATTAAATCTCTCCCACCATCTCCGCCCTCCTTACTGTAAAACTCGTCCTTGCTTTGTGTGAGCTCTCAATATTTTGTGACCTTGCATTTATCTAACACTAACACGTGAAGTAATCTGACAGAATTAAGTCGACCAAAACTGGAAGCCATAAATATATAAGATAGTCACTGATAAATCCAATCGAGAGTTCAGGAGCAACCTCCTGACCCAGAGAGTGGGTAGAATGTGGAACTCGCTACCACAGGGAGTGGTTGAGGCGAACAGCACAGATGCATTTAAGGGGAAGCTACAGGAAACTTTTTTTTATCCGGCACCGACGGGACCGACGTGGTGCCGGTTCATCAAAAATTCCGGATAACCGAACGCTATAGTAAAAGATACGGAGCTGAGAGCTCCATATAAAGCAACAAACCCAGGTTCAGAACAATGGCCACAAGTTCCAAGCATCTCTGTAGCTTAGCAACAGCTGCAGCTGCACCCTTGCACAGCAACAGATCGAGAAAGGCAAGTAATAAAACTTACCTGAACCTACTCCTGAATTTTGCCGGTTAACTGAGATTTCCGGTTATTTAGGTGCCGGTAAATCGAAAGTTTCCTGTAGATAAACACATGAGGGAGAAAGAAATAGAAGATTATGTGGATGGGGTGAGATGAAGAGGGGTGGGAGGTGGCTCGTGTGGAGCATAAACACCGGCATGGACCAGTTGGGCCGAATGGATTGTTTCTGTGTTGTACATTCTACGTAATTCGAAGTAATGATCATTCTTTTTTGAAATCCGTGCTGGCTACCTCTATTTACTCATCCCCTCTGGGGATAGGGCAGTGGAATGGTATTAAGTGGATAAATCTTTCAGCGAGCCAGCGCAGGCATGCTGAGCCGAATGGCCTCCTTCTGTGCTGTAAAAGTCTACCTGCGATAAAGTGGTATTTATAAAGAAAAGCACAACGGAAGAAATCTTCCCACATATATTGGCAACACAGTGACCATAAGAGGCATCCATCAGCGCCATTTTAAATGTAGAAATAAACACTTAGGGATTGAGAATGTGAATGGAATTCCATAAACCTTCATTTCAACTAGAACCAGGGGTCACAGTCTCAGATTAAGGGTCGGCCATTTAGGACTGAGATGAGGAGGAATTTCTTCACTCAGAGGGTGGTGAATATTTGGAATTCTCTACCCCAGAGGGCTGTGGAGGCTCAGTCTTTGAGTATATTCAAGACAGAGCTCGACAGATTTACGGATACTAAGGGAACCAAACAATGTGGGGATAGTGCGGGAGGTGGAGTTGAGGCAGAAGATAAGGCATGCTCTTATTGAATGGCGGAGCAGGCTCGAGGGGTCAAATGGCTGACTCCTGCTCCTGTTTCTTATGTTCTTATGTTCTTAATAAACAGCAAATAAGAACAAGAGGTGGTATAACACATTGGGAACACCACCACCTGCAAGTTCCTCTCCAAGTCATACACCATCCTGACTTTGAAATATATCGGCCGTTCCTTCATCATCACTGGGTCAAAATCCTGGAACTCCCTCCCTAACAGCACTGCGGGAGCACCTTCACCACACGGACTGCAGCGGTTCAAGGCGGCGGCTCACCACCACCTTCTCGAGGACAATTAGGGATGGACAATAAATGCTGGCCTTGCCAGCAACGCCCACATCCCGTGAATGAATAAAAATAAAAACTTTAATTTCAACTAGAACCAGGGGTCACAGTCTCAGAATAAGAGGTCGACCATTTAGGACTGAGATGAGGAGAAATTTCTTCACTCAGGGGATTGTGAATATTTGGAATTCTCTACCCCAGAGGGCTGTGGAGGCTCAGTCATTGAGTATATTCAAGGCAGAGAGCAATAGATTTTTTGATACTAAGGCAACCAAGGGATATGGGGATAGTGCAGGAAGGTGGCAATGAGGTGGAAGATCAGCCATGATCTTATTGTGAGAAGTCACACAACACCAGGTTATAGTCCAACAGCTTTATATGAAATCACAAGCTTTCAGAGCGCTGCTCCTTCGTTAGGTGAAGTGAAGAGATGCATATAGGCACAGCATATATAGTCAGAGAACACTGCCAGATGATTACAGGTAATCTTTCTAACTGCCCTTTATCCCACCTCGGCAGAGAGACAATCACTGCAATCAAAGGTGAGGATGGTGTCCAAACAGGTCAGTCAGGAAAACATTACATCAAAGAACAATGAGGTGGGGTCACCAGGGGTCAAATGTTGCAGATGCTGGGATCTGTATGAAAAACCAAAAACAAATAAAGAACAATAAAAAAAAGGATTTTTTTTTGCTGGAAATCACAGCAGATCCGGTCGCATCTGTGTAGAGAGAACAAGCGAACTACGACTCGAGTCTGGATGACTCTACGGAACTACACTGCCTACATACACACCAAGAACAGGAAGCTTGAGAAACTCGGCATCACCACCAGCAGCAACCAAGCCTCCCCCGGTACCACGGTTGAAACCACAGGGAAGTCCATCGTCAACTTGTCTGACCACACCCTTCAACCAGATGAAATCGAAGTTCTCAGCCGAGGGCTCAATTTCTGCCTCACCACCAAAATGGACCCCATCGGTCTCGCAGCAGACACAGAAAAATTCATCAGGAGAATGAGGCTCCGGGAATTCTTCCACAAATCCCAAGATGTCAGCAGCGAACCCAATGAGACAATCAATGATCCGGTACAGCAGACAGAGGGATCCGCAGTGCAGCAACCGAAGAAGAAAGAGTCAAATTGGACCCCTCCGGAGGGTCGCTGCCCTAAGCTTGACATGTATACTCAAGCTGTCAGGAGATGCATCAATGCCAGATTCATCAGCCGCACTCACAAGACAGTCCAGAATGTCACCCGAGCACAACGCAACGCCATCCACGCTCTCAAGACCAACCGTAACATCGTCATACAGAACAGAATGGACTATTGCAAAGAAGCACACCGACAACTGGACAACCAGGAACACTACAGACAGTTACCCGCAGATCCGACCAAAGAACACACCCGCCAACTCAACAGACTGATCAAGACCTTTGATCCAGACCTTCAAAGCATCCTACGCGCTCTCATCCCACGTACTCCCCATGTGGGAGACTTCTACTGCCTCCCAAAGATACACAAAGCCAACACACCCAGACGTCCTATCGTATCAGGAAACGGAACCCTATGTGAGAACCTCTCTGGATACGTCGAGGGCATCCTGAAACCCATCGTACAGGGAACCCCAGCTTCTGTCGCGACACTACAGACTTCTTACAGAAACTCAGCACCCACGGACCAGTTGAATCAGGAACACTCCTCACCACGATGGACGTCTCGGCACTCTACACCAGTATCCCCCACGATGACGGCATCGCTGCGACAGCCTCAGTACTCAACACCAACAACAGCCAATCCCCAGACGCCATCCTACAACTCATCCGCTTCATCCTTGACCACAATGTCTTCATCTTCGACAACCAGTTCTTTACCCAAACACACGGAACAGCCATGGGGACCAAATTCGCACCCCAATACGCCAACATCTTCATGCACAAGTTCGAGCAAGACTTCTTCGCTGCACAGGACCTCCAACCAACGCTATACACCAGATACATCGACGACATTTTCTTCCTATGGACCCACGGCGAAGAATCACTGAAAAGACTACACGATAACATCAACAAATTCCATCCCACCATCAAACTCACCATGGACTACTCCTCAGAATCGGTTTCATTCTTGGACACACGAATCTCCATCAAAGACGGACACCTCAGCACTTCACTCTACCGCAAGCCCACAGACAACCTCATGATGCTCCACTTCTCCAGCTTCCACCCTAACCACGTTAAAGAAGCCATCCCCTATGGACAAGCCCTACAAATACACAGGATCTGCTCAGACAAGGAGGAACGCGATGGATACCTACAGACACTGAAAGACGCCCTCGTAAGAACGGGATATGACGCTCGACTTGTCGATCGACAGTTCCGACGGGCCACAGCGAAAAATCGCATAGACCTCCTCAGAAGACAAACACGGGACACAACCAACAGAGTACCCTTCATCGTCCAGTACTTCCCCAGAGCGGAGAAACTACGCCATGTTCTTCGCAGCCTTCAACATGTCATCGATGACAACGAACACCTCGCTAAGGCCATCCCCACGCCACCACTACTTGCCTTCAAACAGCCGCCTAACCTCAAACAGACCATCGTTCGCAGCAAATTACCCAGCTTTCAGGAGAACAGCGACCACGACACCACACAACCCTGCCACGGCAACCTCTGCAAGACATGCCAGATCATCAACACAGATACCATCATCACACATGAGGACACCACCCACCAGGTACATGGTACATACTCATGTGACTCGGCCAACGTTGTCTACCTCATACGTTGCAGGAAAGGATGCCCCGGAGCATGGTACATCGGCGAGACCATGCAGACACTGCGACAATGGATGAACGGACACCGTACAACAATCGCCAGGCAGGAGTGTTCCCTCCCAGTCGGGGAACACTTCAGCAGTCAAGGACATTCAGCCTCCGATCTTCGGGTAACCATTCTCCAAGGCGGCCTTTGAGACACACGACAACGCAAAATCGTCGAGCAGAAACTGATAGCCAAGTTCCGCACTCATGAGGACGGCCTCAACCGGGATCTTGGGTTCATGTCACGCTACATGTAACCCCACCTGACGTAGAGTCATCCAGACTCAAGTCGCAGTTGGCTTGTTCTCTCTACACAGATGCGACCGGACCTGCTGTGATTTCCAGCAAAAAAAAATCCTTTTTTTTATTGTTCTTTGTTTGTTTTTTGTTTTTCATACAGACCCCAGCATCTGCAACATTTGACCCCTGGTGACCCCACCTCATTGTTCTTTGATGTAATGTTTTCCTGACTGACCTTTTGGACACCATCCACACCTTTGATTGCTGTGATTATCTCTCTGCCGAGGTGGGATAAAGGGCAGTTAGAAAGATTACCTGTAATCATCTGGCAGTGTTCTCTGACTATATATGCTGTGCCTATATGCATCTCTTCACTTCACCTGACGAAGGAGCAGCGCTCCGAAAGCTTGTGATTTCAAATAAAGCTGTTGGACGATAACCTGGTGTTGTGTGACTTCTCACATTTGTCCACCCCAGTCTAACACCGGCATCTCCAGATCATGATCTTATTGAATAGCGGAGCAGGCTTGAGGCGCCGAATGGCCTACTCCTGCTCCTATTTCTAATGTTCTTATGTTCTTAATAAATAGCTAATAAGAACAAGAGGTGGTGTAACACACAGGCCCGGATTTTATGGGGCCTATGACAGCGTACACGGCCACAAGTTCCGGGTTTCTGCGTGCGATGACCATGCGCGAAAACCCAGAACTTGCGATCGGTCATGTTTCTGCTTGGGCAGATCACCCTCATCCACTGGAAATGGACATTCACTGGCACAGAGTCGGGCTATTTGCCCAACTACTGCCCAGCGAATACCCACCAAACCCTTACGCCTGGTAAAGGCAGGTGCAAGGCCCTCTTTTACCAGCGTAGGGGTTAAAATTAACATTAAAATAAAAATTTTAAGATGATTTAAACATTCACTTACCTTTAAAATTAATTTAGGCTATTTTTGCCTCGTTTAAAATATGTTTACATTTATTTTTCAAAAAATGTACTTTTTATTGTAAATGTTTAATTAAAGGGTATTTTAATTCATTTTGAACCTGTGATGATTTATTTTTTATTTCAGTGTTGTGAAATTGTATTTTTTTAGGTTTATGGGGATTCTGTACGTAACTGGAAACCTGATCAGCATCATGGAAATCCCCCCTGGCCATTGGTTGGCCTGGCCCGCGTGATCCAATGGACGCTTGCGAATCGTACTCACACCTGGGATGCGTGGGCCTTTACGCAGGCCTACGCCTCAAGGCCCAGGAGCGCATGAGTCTGAAGCTCCAGGGACAGCAGGTAAGTACGGAGTTCTTTTGCAGTTCGGAAGCGTACGGGGGCGGCAAGCCTCCGACCGCAATTTCCAGGCCAATATTGATATAATAAGATCTGCCTTTAGAAATTGGCATTCGTCTCAAAGCAAGTCCATGATAAATGGGCAGTCAGGTTTAATACAACATAAATGCATGTATAAAGTGGTCAATTAACAGGTGACCATTATGGCATCATTGTTACTTTGATTCTAAATGTGCTTATTTCAAGCCCTGATAGTTTGTCTTCAAGCAGGACCCATGGAGTATAAACCTGAAACTAAACAAATCAGGTAGTCATCAAAAGTCATCAGTTACATAGACTTTCACTGTGAAGCCCCTGAAGTCTTGCTGATGTTGTTCTTGGGAGTTCTGCCCAGTTATTGGGAGCACCTCACAAACTGTACCTGGAAACAAAAAAGTCTTGCATTTATTTAGCGCCTTTCATGGCCTCAGGCTGTGCCAAAGCGCTTTACAGGCAATGAAGTGCTTTTTGAAGTGTAGTCACTGTTGTAGGAAACGTGTCAGCCAATTTGCGCACAGCAAGCTCCCACAAACAGATATGTGAGAAATGACTGGATAATCTGTTTTTTTTAGTCATGTTGATTGAAGGATAACTATTGGTCAGGACACCGGGGATAACTCCCCTGCTCTTCTTTGAAATAGTGCCGAGGGATCTTTTATGTCCGCCTGAGAGAGCAGATAGGGTCGCGGTTTAACGTCTCATCTGAAAGATGTATGCTTCATTAGAGTAAGTAATTGAAAACCACTTCATCTCTTTGAATTTGTGCTTTCATTTCACAATTACAGTATATCAATATCATTTATTATGGCACATGACGCCTGCACGACCGATTACTTACTGAATGATGAATTGGGGAAAAAAATGGGTCCTTTCACAGTGAATCAATTTTTATTTTTGCCTCACATCACGGGTGGAAGAAATGCAATCACGCACAGAGCGACAAGATCATTGGCAGCTCGCTAGTGGGTCGGGTGGTGTGTACAAGCTCCCCTGATAGGAAAAATAAAGAGGCTAGTCCATCTGGTATCTCTCAGCTCGTGCTGGAACATCTTCCCTACAACTGCACTGCCCAATTATCAGTTAGGTACCATCCGTGCAGATTAAAGCATTAGAGTTGGCTGTTCAGGCTGTGATAGATGTGCATATGGAGATGGACGTCCATTCTTACCTAATTCAATTCAATTCAATTCAATTCAATTTTATTTATCATATATGCAGCAGACGTGTGTACTGCACAATGAAATGTTGATTTTTCGAGTCCTCCCAACATTGGAATAAAATAACCTATACCCCAAAGAATAGTAATAGCAGATTATGCAGTCAAATGGCAGTCTTAGAATGGGTCACTCATCCTAATGAATGCCGTTATTTGAAGAAAAGCTCAACACAATCTCCTCATCTACAGCCTTGCAGCCTCAACATTGAGTTCAACAATTTCAGATCATAACCGCTGACATGAATCAATCATTCATGAAAGAAAGACTTATGAAATAATACTAAGCAGCCTACGGGTGGCGCTGTCCAGGGAGTGTATAAGTACTTGGGCACGGGCCCAGCTTACGCAGGACATTCTTAACAGGAACTAGTGAAGGACAGAACTAGACCTCCATGTTGTAAAACAGTTGATTAAAGCTTTGTTTAACGCTTAGACCAAGTGCCTAGTAGTTTTCTTACGTCAACCGGTGCTCCCATTTTCTCGGACGGCAGCTGTTGGTAATGGTTGTGCTGTTGCCATTTACACCTCCTCTGGACCTATCTTTACTTCTCCCATTACCAACACCCTTGCACCTCGCACCATCATCCCTTTTGTCATTTAATCACTCCTGCCCTCCACCCTATCACAGACCTTCCCTTTTGTTCTTTCCTCCCCTCTCCACCAGCAACCCCCCCCCCCCCACCTCCCGCCTTTTTGTTCCCCAGCTCCGCACTTGCTTAAAACCTGTTATGCCTCCAACATCTTCCAGTTCTGACGAAAGGTCATCGGCCTGAAACGCTAACTCTGTTTCTCTCTCCACAGAGGCTGTCAGACCTGCTGAGGGTATGCCAGCATTTTCTGTTTTTATTACGGCCGTTACTGGGGCAGTTATACCGCATAGGTTGCCATCACGGTGCAGCAGTCTTGGCTTCAAACCGATATCAGCTGAGGAGTGGAGTGTAATTTGGTTGTGAAGCCACTGGAAGGGAGGTTCAGCGACTGGGTGTTCCCACGGGGTAGGTGCATCTCTGAAAAACCGCGATGAACAGCACAGGGTTTTTGATCCATTAAAATCAGAGCGCAGAAAACCACAATGCTTTCTCAAGAGGTGCCTCCTACATTACAGCAGTGACTGCTCTTCAAAAATGACTTCATTGGCTATAAAGCGCTTTAGGACGTCCTGAGGTTGTGAAAGGCACGATAAGAATCATAGAAAGATACTGCACAGAAGGAGGCCATATAGCCTGTGACAGCTCTTTGGTAGAGCTATGCAATTAATCCCACTTACCCTTCCCTTTCCCCGTAGCCCTGTAAATGTTTTCCCTTCGAGCGTTTATCCAACTGTCACAGAAACATAGAAGATAGGAGCAGGAGTAGGCCATTCGGCCCCTCGAGCCCACTCCGCCATTTAATGAGATCATGGCTGATCATCCAAATTCGGTACCCTGTCCCTGCCTTCTCCCCATATCCCTTGATCCCTTTAGCCTTAAGAACTGCTTCCACTCCCAAGACTGCGAGTTCTTTCTTTCAGATCAAGGAATCGACCCTTTTGGAGTGTACGTTGCCCCTCTCTAGGAGTTGGAATAGAAACAGAAAATGTTGGAAATGCACAACCGGTCCAAAGAGAAGAGATGGGCTGTGACTTTTCGCACGTGTGTGTGTAGCCCTTCATGAGAACTGGAGTTCTGATCAAGGGTCCTTGCTTGCAATGTCTTAGCCTGTCTTTTCTCTTTAAATCCCCTGGGATGGCAGGACTGTCGTATGAGGTGAGATTGGGTCGACTAGGCCTGTATTGACTAGAGTTTAGAAGAATGAGAGGGGATCTCATTGAAACGTATAAAATTCTGACAGGGCTAGACAGACTGGATGCAGGGAAGATGTTTCCCCTGGCTGGGGGGAGGTCTAGTGTTAGATCTGTGTATCTTGATGTGGTGTCCTTCAATAATTAGACAAGAGAATGCAGGGAACAATCAACAGGTGTTTACTGAATGAGGGTTACTCTAAAACTAACTGTACAGATCCCTACTCAGGGTTTATATACAGGTGTGGTCACTGCCGGTACTACAGTATACAGGAGCTGTAAAAAGTAGTTCTCCCCTTAAAGGTACATACATTACAATTCCTCCCCTTTTAGATTAACAGTACCATAACATTCATTTAACAATTAAATATCAACTAATTACAATTAACACTTTTAACATGCAACATTAACTGAAAATAGTCTATTTATAAATTCAGTCTTTGGGGAGGCTTCCTGATCCTTTTTGGATAGCGCCTTTCCTGAGTGCCTTGCTCTTGGTGCGGAGGCGATTCTGGCCCCCTGTCATCGGTTGGTTCATCAGCTTCCGATGCTACTTTTTCTGGGGTAGATGCTACCTGTATGTTGGGTTCATCACCAGGTACGTATGGGCGAGACATGGGGTTGACTCGTTCCTGTGACTCTAGGATCTGGTCAACATGGCGTCTCACAATGTTCTCGCCAACATCCACTGTGTACATTAGTGGGCCCTGCCGTGTGCATATCGTTCCTGGTTGCCATTTCTCTGTTCGGTAGTCGCGGGCCAAGATTGGTTGCCCTACATTGAAGCTCCTTATCGGCTTCTCATTGATGTGCTGCAATTGCTTATTCTCAACATCTCTTCGTACATTTGGTCTGAGCAAATCCAGACGAGATCTCAACCTTCGGTTAAAGAACATCATGGCCGGGGCCTGGTTGGTGACTGCATGTGTCGCATTTCTGTAGGCTAAGAGGAAATTGTCCACCTTATGCTGCAGTGGAATGTCGTCATCGCACATGGCCCTTACTGCTTTTTTAAAGGTTTGTACGAACCTCTCAGCCAATCCATTTGTGGCTGGATGATACGGGGCGGATGTGTAATGCCTTACCCCATTCCTTTTCATAAATCTTCAAAACTCTTCAGACACAAACTGTGGTCCGTTATCAGAGCAAATCTGCTCTGGCAAGCCGTTCCTGGCAAATATGGTCCATAGGACTGCAATAGTTTTCTCCATGGTGGTGGAGGACATTTTGATCACCTCAGGCCATTTCGAGTGCGCATCCACGGCTATTAAAAACATTGAGTCCATGAATGGACCAGCAAAATCAATATGCACCCGTTGCCATGGAGATGAGGGCCACTCCCATGGGTGTAGAGGGGCATGTGGTGGTGCATTTTGGACCTTCTGGCATCCTGAGCAGCTCTTTGTCAGGTCCTCGATTTGCTGATCGATCCCCGGCCACCACACATAAGCCCTAGCAAGGCTTTTCATTTTCACCCCTCCCAGATGGCCTTCGTGAAGCTCATTGAGCACTCTCTCCCTTAACTTGGGTGGAATTACCACTCGGGCTCCACACATCAAGGTCCCCTGGCATACTGACAGCTGTTCTCTTCTGGATGAGAATGCTGGCAACAGTGAGTCGCCATATGTTAGCCATCCCTTCACCGTCAAGTCATATACCCGAGACAGCATCGGGTCATTTCGGGTCTCCTTCTCTATATCAGCGTTAGTTACTGGCAAGCGTTCAATTATAGTCGAATGAAATATTTCGACAGGGTCCACTGCTGGTGCTTCCTCCGCAGTAGGCAGTGGCAGGCGTGATAGCCCATCAGCGTTTCCATGCTGTTTCATGCCCTTATACTCGATTTCATATTGGTGCGCCCCTAGAAAAAGGGACCATCTTTGTAGCCGTTGCGCAGTCATCACCGGAACACCTGTCTTTGGATTAAAGATGGAGACAAGTGGTTGGTGGTCTGTCAGCAAGGTGAACTTCTGCCCGTGCAGATAGTGATTGAACTTTTTCACTCCCCACACTAGGCTGAGGGCCTCCCTGTCAATCTGGGCGTAGTTACGCTCGGCTGAGGTTAGTGACCAAGACGCGAAGGCTACTGGCCTCTCCGAGCCGTCCGGGAATTTGTGCGACAGCACCGCTCCAATGCCATAGGGTGATGCATCACACACCAACCGAATTGGTAGTGCTGGGTTGAAATGAGCCAACACCTCTTTTGATGTGATCAATGCTTTGCTCTTCTGGAAAGCTCATTTACATTCGTCACTCCACTTCCATGGTACCCCCGTTTGCAGTAGGGTGTTCAGTGGGTGTAGAACTGTAGTCAAATTCGGCAAGAACTTATGGTAGTAGTTCACCAGCCCGAGGAACGACCTCTGTTGTGACACAGTTTCTGGTGCTGGAGCCTTGACTACTGCCTCAATCTTTTCAGGGGACTTATGTAACCCCTCTTCATCAATAACGTGGCCACAATACGAGATCTGCTTCTGGAAAAACTCGCATTTGTGGCGATTAGCTCGGAGCCCATATTCCTTCAATCTAGTGAGCACCTGCTCCAGGTTGGCGAGGTGATCATTGTCATTTTCGCCCGTGACCAGGATGTCGTCCAAATAACACTGGGTCCCTGGAATCCCTTGCAGGACTTGATCCATTGCCCTTTGCCAAATAGCCGGAGCTGATGCTACCCCGAACACCAGCTGGTTGTATTGGTAGAGACCTTTATGAGTGTTGATCGTGAGGTACTGTTTCGAGGCTTCTTCTACCTCCATTTGCAGGTACGCCTGGGCCAGATCAATCTTAGTGAAGCGTTTCCCTCCAGATAGCGAGGCGAAAATATCTTCAATCCGCGGAAGCGGATATTGTACCGTGTGAAGGACTGGGTTCACTGTCACCTTAAAGTCCCCACAGATGCGAACCTTCTTTGGTTCCCCAGGCGTATTACTCAACGACCTCTTCATTGCAGGAACGATGGGTGTAGCCCACTCGCTCCAGTCCACTTTGGACAGTACCCCTGAACGTTCCAAACCTTCTAGCTCTGCTTCGACGGCTGGGCGGATCGCATAAGGCACCAGTCTGGCCTTAAAAAACTTTGGGCTTGCATTTTCCTCTATTTTGATCATCGCTGTTATGCTTTTTAGTGTTCCGAGTCCCTCCTGGAACACTTCTTGTGCGTCAGTTAGCATTTTTGACAGTCGTCCAGGTGTGACGTCGTCATCCTTTTTGGCATCTACAGTCAGTGCTTGTATGGAATGCCAATCTAGCTGTATCTTCCGGATCCATTCACGTCCTAGTAGTGGTGGTCCTCTCTCTGGCAATACATATAGGTCCATTTTTGGTGTTTCCTTGCCGTTATATATAACGTTCACCCTTATTTTTCCTTTGGGGTAGACTTTTTGCCCCGTGTACGTCTTCAAGGCAATCTTTGTATCTCTCAAGGGTATATGTGAGAATAGCCGCTTGTAGTCCCTTCGGTTTATGACTGTTAGGGCTGATCCTGTGTCCAATTCCATTTTCACTTGGACTCCGGCTATCTTGAGCGTGACCCAGATAGTTTGGTGATCCTCCATTTTGATCACATTATGTAGTTTCAGACAACCCAGCTCCTTGCTTCCGGAGTCTGTATCACTTTTCTGTTCGTCTGAACTACTCTCCGTCACCTTATGTACCTTCTTGTACTTCTCCTGTGGAGATTTCTTGTTGCTGGTTTTCTTTTCCGACCTGCAGACTCTTGCTATGTGTCCTACTTTTCCACACTGTCTGCACACTTGGTCCTTGAACCAGCAATCCTTATGGTCGTGTGTTGTTCTGCCGCAGCGATAGCACTTCACTGTTCCGTATGACATTTCATTTGTGCCATATTCTTGCGGTCTCCGTTGTATCTCTGCCGCGCCCCGTGCTGCTGCTTCGTGTGATACTGCCATGCTGAAAGCCTTGTCCAGCGTAAGATCCTTTTCTGATAGAAGCCGTTTCTGGGTTCCTTCACTTTGAAGCCCACACATAAACTTGTCCCTTAAAGTATCTGCTAGTCCCGTTCCAAACTGGCAGTGTTTCGATAGCTTGCGCAGTTCCGTTAAATACTCAGCATTACTTTCATCTTTATGCTGGTTCCTTTTGTGAAACTTAAATCTTTCTGCTATCAGCAGCAGTGTGGGGTTTAAGTGGTCCTGTAGGATTGACACTATGTTTTCAAAATCCTTTTCCACTGGCTTCTCTGGGGTTACTAGGTTTCGCAGTAAGCCATACGTTTTTGCACCCATTGAATTCAACAATACCAGCGCTTTCCTGTCATCTGGCACTTCATTCGCCTTGCAGTACACTTCTATGCGTTCGACATATGTCGTCCAATCTTCGACTTCATTGTCGAACGCTGTGACACTGCCACTCTTCGGCATCCCTGGGTGTGGTTAAACTGGCTCAAAATGGCGTCTCCCACGCTCTCCCTTCTTCTCCGCTGCGGCTCAAAATGGCGTCTCCCGCGCTTTCCTTTCTTCCCCGCTGACGCTGCTCGGGCCTTGAACACCGGCTGCACTCTGCGCATTTTCCTGCGCGCCTCTCTCTTTCGTTGACGCTGCTCGGCCCTTGAACACCAGCTGCGCTCTGCTCTCTCTCGTTGATGCCGCTCGGTCCTGACCACCGGCTGCGCCCTGTGCGCTCTCCCCTCTCTCTTCTCCCGTCGACGCCACTCGGTCCTGAACACCGGCTGCGCCCTGTGCACTCTACCCTCTCTCTTCTCCCGTCGACGCTGCTCGGCCTTTTTCTGTGCCGTTGGTCAGCTCTAGCCGCCACTGTCGAGGAAGGGTCTGCGCCGTACCTGTTGCCAGCCTGTTTCGCTGGACCACCGTGACTGGAGAACCAAGCCCGGCTCTCGACAGCCTCCCCTGCGATGCTCAAATCTCCGCTGGATGACTGGGGGGTTTCCCGTGGTCGACGCCCGTGCTTCTGGACTCGGCCTTCTTCTTTCACTGTTCTCCAGGAGCGAATCCCTGGGAGGTGATGCAGAGTTGCAGGTAGGTTTGAATCTTCTCGTCGCCAATGTTAGATCCGTGTATCTTGATGTGGTGTCCTTCAATAATTAGACAAGAGACTGCAGGGAACAATCAACAGGTGTTTACTGAATGAGGGTTACTCTAAAACTAACTATACAGATCCCTACTCAGGGTTTATATACAGGTGTGGTCACTGCTGGTACTACAGTATACAGGAGCTGTAAAAAGTAGTTCTCCCCTTAAAGGTACATACATTACATCTAGAACCAGGGGTCACAGTCTCAGGATACGGGGTAGGACATTTAGGACTGAGATGAGGAGAAATTTCTTCACTCAGAGGGTGGTGAACCTGTGGAATTCTCTACCACAGAAGGCTATAGAGGCCAAGTCACTGAATATATTTAAGAGGGAGATAGATAGATTTCTAGACACAAGGGGCATCAAGGGGTATGGGGAGAGAGTGGGAATATGGTATTGAGATAGAGGATCAGCCATGATCATATTGAATGGCGGAGCAGGCTCGAAGGGCCGAATGGCCGACTCCTGCTCCTATTTTTCTATGTTTCTATGTTTACAGATGCTAGTTGACCTGCTGTGTATTTCCTGCTGTTTTTCTTTTTCCTTCTTCCAGAAGGTGATCCCACTTCAGGCTCGCACCCGCTGCAGTTCAACAGCTTAAACATTTCCCAGGTGGTTCGGGGGGTCGGGGCGCATGTTGAACCTCATTTTGAATCTCTTTTAACGTGAGCAGAGAGGGATGGATGTGTGTGTTCCTTACGAACATTAACATTAAAGCACTATACGAAAACCATTGAAATTCTTGTGTGCATGTTCAGAGCGTGGTGTTCCCTGGCCAGAGAGTAATGTGCAGGCTACAACAACAACAACTTGTATTTATATAGCATCATTAACACAGTAAAACGTTCAAGACACTTCACAGGAGCGATTATCAAACACAATTTGACATCAAGCCACATAAGGAGACATTAGGCCAGATGACCAAAAGCTTGGTCAAAGAGGTAGGTTTAAAGGAGCGTCTTAAAGGAGGAGGGAGAGCTTTAGGGCGGGAATTCCAGAGCTTAGGACTTAAACAGCTGAAGGCATGGCCGCCAATGGTGGAGCGATTAAAATAGGGGCTGCGCAAGAGGCCAGAATTGGAGGAGCGCAGAGATCTCGGAGGGTTATAGAAGAGCCGGAGGAGGTTACTCGCTCAATCACTCTGAGACCAGTTCCTGCAATATAAAAACAACCTCAGTAACTTCTCCCAACGCCTTCAAAGACCTTCAGTTTGTTTCAATGACTCCCTTGTTGTTGACCTGACCTCCTCATATCTCTGTCTTAGTAGATCCTTGAATAACTTCTGTTCAGTAGTTTTTGATCTGTATGTTGATTGATAGCATATTTTGCTCACCAGCTCCAAACATAATCACGTTGTTGCTCCAGCAGTTCATAAGCATGTAGGTTACTGTGACCTTTATGGGAACAAAAGTTCATGTGGTTTTGGTATACCAATTAGAGAAGCAGAAGTTTGTACTTTAGTACCTTTGTTAGACATATGGGGCTAAGATAAGAGAGAGGAATTGAAGAAAAATGTTTCCCTTGCACCCTCCCCATTATAATGAGTGCATGCACTGATAATCTCAAATCATAGATGGAGGCTATTTGGCCCATTGTGTTTTCACCAGTGCTAGCTCCACACCAGAGCTCTAATCCCATTTCCCTACTTTTTCCCCACCACACCCATTTTTCCTCTTCAAATGTTTAACTTATTGTAAAAAAACCTTTGCCTTTACCCTTTAAGTGTTAAGCTTAGCCTACTGGTAGTACTCTAACAGGACTAGACAGACTAGATGCAGGAAGGATGTTCCCGATGGCGGGGGAGTTCAGAACCAGGGGTCACAGTCTAAGGATAAGGGGTAAGCCATTTAGGACTGAGATGAGAAGGAATTTCTTCACCCAGAGAGTGGTGAACCTGTGGAATTCTCTGCCACACAGGGCAGTTGAGGCCAATTCATTAAATATATTCAAGAAGGAGTGGATATATTTCTTGAGCCTAAAGGAATCAATGGATATGGGGCGAAGGCAGGGACAGGGTACTGAGTTTGGATGATCAGCCATGATCTCATTAAATGGCGGAGCGGGCTTGAGGGGCCGAATGGCCTACTCCTGCTCCTATCTTCTATGTTTCTATGTTTCTATGTTACTCTTGCCTCAAACTCAGAAGGTCGTGCGTTCAAGCTCCACTCAAGCATCTGAGCAAATAATTGAGGCTGGCGTTTCCATGCATTACTGAGGGGAGTGTTGCATTGTTGGAGGTGCTGTCTTTCAGGATGAGATGTTAAAATCGGTCCTGTCTGTCTGTTCAAAAAGGATCCAACTGCATTTTTTTTCATAAGAAGAGAAGGGAGTTCTCCCCGTGTCCTCGCCAACGTTCGTCCCTCAACCAACACCACCAGAAACACTTTATTTGGTCTTTGATCCCATTGTTGTTTTGGGATCTTGCTGTGTGCAAAATTGGCTGCAACAATTGCGTAGAAAATTGACTGCACTTCAAAAGTAATTTGTTGGCTGAAAAGCACTTGGGGATGTCCTGAGGTCATGAAAGATACCATATAAGTGCAAGTCTATCTTTTTTACATTGGCCCAAACAGTCCATGGCGGTACTTACCTTCCACATGAGCAAATAGTCCTAATCACGCTTACCCACTCTGTTCCAATACTCCATCACCCCTTTTTTCCTTTGTCTGCCTATCTAATCTAATCTGGAATATTGGCATAGCTTCCGTCTCGACCACTTATCTTGCACGTGAACTCCACAGCCTCACAACTCTCCAGAGGGCCTATTTTAACCCTCCCCTCCTGCCTGGCGGGAATGATGTGGGCTGGGGGGGGCGGTGATAAGATGGCGGCTGGGGGGGGTGGGCGGGGGTGGAGGGGGGAGGGTGGGGGGTTCATGCCGTGTTTCCACCGCCCCCACCATTTTTACCTGCCTGAATTCAGGCACGGGAAGGCCGCCCGCCGCACAGGAGCGAGGGGGGGGGGCCTAATTTAAATGGCAGTGTCGCATTCCCATGACAATGGGCTCAGTTGTGAGGTCTCCCCCCCAACCTATGCCAAGCCAACGTGAAGAATGGCTACTTGGGGCTTCTGGTGAAACTATACGTCAGTCACCGCCTCCAGGAGAGAAGGAGAAATAATAAAATAAAGTATTAATTTTCACACTGAAAACTTTCCCTGCTCGATAAACCTTTGACCACTGCAGAAAACGTTCTTCGCAAGTTTGTTGACACAGTATAATAAACTAAATACCTGCCTTCCAGGTACTGCCCAGAATTCATAACATGCCACGTAGTGGGACGATAACCAACACACAATTTTGAAAGACTCTGAATTGAGCAACTGGTTACCCCACAAAGAGGGTGAATTATTGCAACAGCCTAAACAACAACAACAACTTGTATTTATATAGCGCCTTTAATGTAGTAAAACATCCCAAGGCGCTTCACAGGAGTATATTAGACGACAAATTTGACACCGAGCCACATAAGGAGAAATTAAGGCAGGTGACCAAAAAACTTGATCAAAGAGGTAGGTTTTAAGGAGTGTCTTAAAGGAGGATTGAGAGGTAGCGAGGCGGAGAGGTTTAGGCAGGGAATTCCAAAGCTTAGGGCCTAGGCAACAGAAGGCACGGCCGCCAAAGGTTGAGCAATTATAATCAGGGATGCTCTAAAGGGCAGAATTGGAGGAGCGCAGATATCTCGGGGGGTTGTGGGGCTGGAGGAGGTTACAGAGATAGGGAGGGGGCGAGGCCATGGAGGGATTTGAAAACAAGGCTGAGAATTTTGAAATCAAGACGTTGCTTAACCGAGAGCCAATGTAGGTCAGTGAGCACAGGGGTGATGGGTGAACAAGACTTGGTGCGAGTTAGGACACAGGCAGCCGAGTTTTAGATGTCCTCACGTTTATGTAGGGAGGTTGGCCAGGAGTGCGTTGGAATAGTCAAGTCTAGAGGTAACAAAGGCATGGATGAAGGTTTCAGCAGCGGATGAGCTGAGGCAATGATGGAGACGGGCGGTGTTACGGAGGTGGAAATAGGCGGTCTTAGTTATGCCGCGGATATTTTCTTTTAATTCGTTTATGGGATGTGGGCGTCGCTGGCAAGGGCAGCATTTATTGCCCATCCCTAGTTGCCCTTGAGAAGGTGGTGGCGAGCCGCCTTCTTGTACCGCTGCAGTCCGTGTGGTGAAAGTACTCCCACAGTGCTGTTAGGGAGGGAGTTCCAGGATTTTGACCCAGCGACGATGAAGGATCGGCAATATACTTCTAAGTCAGGATGGTGTGTGACTTGGAGGGGAACCTGGAGGTGGTGGTGTTCCCATGTGCCTGCTATCTTTGTCCTTCTAGGTGGAAGAGGTCACGGGTTTGGGAGGTGCTGCCGAAGAAGCCTTGGCGAGTTGCTGCAGTGTGTCTTGTAGATGGTACACACTGCAGCCACAGTACGCCGGTGGTGGACGGAGTGAATGTTTAAAGTGGTGGATGGTGTATTGATTTCTTTGTGGGTTCAATGACGAGACATTTATGAAAGAGAATGTCTTTTAATCTAAAGTTTGTTCAACTCTGGTTAACAGCCTTACAGGAGACACCATGCTAGAAATCCATCTAAAACGAAACTCAAACTAAACTGCTTGTCTCTGTCACATGCCCTCTGCTGGTCAGGCATAAGTAATCAATCAGGCAAACATGCTGGTAAGGCATCATAATCAAACAGGCAAATACCATCACTATTTGCTGATATCATTACATCTCCCTTTCTTAAAACAAAAGTATTTTACTTTTAACTAACAACATGTGTTCTTTGTATTAATCTGCATTTTAACTGTAACACTTAATGAACTTACATTATCATTATCATGATCAAGGTTTTTTAACCTTGCTTTGTGTGTTCACATGAAATATGTAAATACACTAGAACTTGAAGAAAGAATAAGATAACCTTACTTCCTTCTATAACAATAGTCCTTAAATTTGCTCAATGAGTCTCTCAGGAGGCTTCACGTGTCTTGAGGATTTTCTGATTGATTGTCCTTGAATCTGAGTTGTTGCCTCAGATGATGGTTTCTCAGCTGTGTGATCAGGTTGTTCAGCAGTATCAGTCTTTTGACCTGCTGTGTGATCAGGTTGTTCAACAGTATCAGTCTTTTGACTTGCTGTGGCTGGTCCCATGAGAAGATCTCGACGATTTCTTCGCAGAACAGCACCCTCATCTGTCTGAATGGTGTATGATCTTGGTTGAACTTCACTCAGGACAGTTCCCTTCTGAGTCCATATGTTTGTTTTGTCTTTGAACCTAACTTGGTCACCAGTGTGGAGTTCAGGTAGGTTTTGTGTTCCTCTGTCATAGTAGTACTTTTGCTTTTCTTTCTGTTGTTCTTTGAACTTCCTCACTTTCTCCCCCTCTTTTGTTTTCAGGAGGTTCTCCGGGATGGGTAGGTTTGACCTTAACAGACGTCCCATAAGGAGTTGGGCTGGTGACATACCACACTCGAGCGGCGTTGTGCGGTATACAAGCATGCTTTGGTAGAAGTCAGTTCCACTGTCTTTTGCCTTGTACATCAGTCTTTTCACTGTCTGGACCGATTTTTCCACCTGTCCATTGGACTGTGGAAAGTGAGGACTTGACGTTGTGTGGACAAAGTCCCACTCTTTGGCAAAGTGTCGGAAACTTGCATTGTAAAACTGAGGTCCGTTGTCTGTGAAGACCTCGCTTGCCACGCCATGTCTGGAGAATATGGCTTTCATACATGTTATCACAGCATCTGCAGTGGTGGTGTACAGTCTACAAACCTCTGGATACAGGGAGTAATAGTCTGTGACTACAAGATAGTCCTTCCCTAGACATACAAATAGGTCAGCGCCTACCTTCTGGTAAGGTCTGTCTGGCGCTGGGTGTGGCTTTAGTGGTTCTACCGGATTGCTTGCTCGATATTTCAGGCATATTGTGCAGTTTGACACCTCATTTGTCACATCTTGGTTGATTCGTGGCCAGTACATCACCTCTCGTGCTCTTTTCTTACACTTTTCGATTCCCAGATGTCCTCCATGGATCCTTTTTAGCATCTCTTTTCTCAGACTCTTTGGGATAACTATTTTACTTCCTTTGTAGATGATGTCTTCGACCACTGATAGTTCCGCCCTGCAGTTCCAGTACTCTGCCATGTCAGGTGAGCAGTCTTGCTTCATGTTGGGCCATCCATCCAAGATGCTTTTCCTCAGTCGTTTCATTGTTTCATCTTTGTTTGTCTCAGTCTTTATGAGCTCCATTTTTGCATCTGCTATGGGCAGTGCACTTGTGATCATGTCCACGTAGGCGTTCACTTTTTCATCCATTGTGGTGTTTGCAGGCTCACTTGGGTCAACAGCTCTGGACAACGTGTCTGCTGTATACATTAGCTTACCCGGTGTGTACGCAACATTCAGTGTATAGCGTTGCAGCCTGATCATCATTCTTTGTATTCTAAGCGGACAGCTATTTAGTGGCTTCTGGAACAATGCAATCAAGTGCTTATGGTCAGTCTCTACACTGATTGCTTGTCCTGCTACAAACTGGTGAAATCTTTCACAGGCGTATGTGATGCTGAGCAGCTCCTTTTCTATTTGAGCATATCGCGTCTCCGCATCTGTCATTGAGCGCGATGCATGTGCAATAAGTTGTCAGTAGTCATATTTTTGCAGAAGAACGGCACCGAGCCCACTCTGTGATGCATCTGATGATATCTTGATGGGTCTCGCTGGGTCATAAAACCTCAGAACTGGTTCCTCTGTGAGCAGTTTCTTTAGATCACTCCATGACTTCTCATGCTCATGATTCCATTCCCATTCTATGTTCTTTTCAGTTAGTCTTCTCAGTGGCGCCATCTTTTCTGAGAGGTTGGATATGAATTTACCCATGTAATTGATCATTCCATTAAACCTCTGCACATCCTTTTTGCATTGTGGCTTTGGCATATTCTCTATGGCGGACACCTTTCTGGGATCTGGTCTGATGCCCTCACTGCTAAGGATATCTCCCACGAATGTCAGTTCTGTTACCCCGAGCTGGCATTTCTCTCTATTCAGCTTCAGGTTTGTTTTCCTTGTTGCTTCCAACACTTTTTTCAGTCTCTCGTCATGCTCAGTTCTCGTGGTTCCCCATACTATGATGTCATCCATTGATGTATCAACTCCCTCCAGATGCTCATAGATCATATGGATAGTTTTGTGATACACTTCAGGAGCTGAGGCAATGCCAAATGGGAACCTTAGGGATCTGTATCTGCCAAATGGACTGTTGAACGTGCATAGTCTTGAACTTGCTTCGTCCAGTTTCATCTGCCAAAATCCTGATGATGCATCTAACTTGCTGAAATACTTTGCATTTGCAAACTGTGACATGATTTCCTCACGTGTAGGAAGCTTGAAGTGCTCTCTCTTTATTGCTCTGTTTAGATCTCTTGGATCCAGGCAAATTCTGAGCTTTCCATTCTTTTTGTCCACAACGACAAGGGAACTCACCCACTCAGTTGGCTCATCTATCTTCTGAATCACGTTCAGGCTTTCCATCCTGTCCAACTCTGCCTTCAGTTGCTTTTGAAGAGCAAACGGAATTTTCTGCATGGAAGTATGACCATTGGCATACTTTTATCTACTCTGATCGTGTGTTCTCCTGGAATGCAGCCTAGACCCTTAAATAGGTCGTTGTACTCTTTCATGAGTTCATCATAGACTGTCTCTCCTTTGCTTTCCGCAACGAGTACTCTCTTTACCAGGTTCTGTCTCTCACAGGCTATTAAACCTAGTATGGCTTGCACATCCTTTGGCACCACGATTAATGCTAGCGTGTGCTCTCTGTCCTTGTGTGTCACTTTGACAATGCATCTTCCTTTCACTGGTATATCAGTACCTGAGTATCCTGTCACTTTCACTTTTATTCCATGTATCTTTGGTCTGGGTCTAATTTTCTTAAAATCAGTCTCTGATATCACATTAACTTGTGCTCCAGTATCCAATTTAAATGGAATATGTATGTCATTCACTTTAATGTCAACATCCAGTCTCTTTTTTCCTTTTTGTTTTCAGACACAATATCTACATAGAACTCCTCTATCTTGCTTTCATTTACTGTATGGACCTTGCTTTGTTGCGCTTGGTTCTTGCAGCAACGGGCATAATGGTTGTTTTTGTTGCAACTATTGCATGTTTTACCATATGCTGGACACTTTCTTAGTGGATGCTGTGTACCGCATCGACTACATAACTTTCGATTGTCCCTTTCATTTTTGTTCGCTGGCCACGCCTCTTTTTTCACATTGGCGCTCTTTTTGTTAAACGGTTTGTGTCCGTTCTTACTCACTGCATCCACGTTGCAGCTACTCTCACTGAACAGCTCCTTTGCCTGCGACTTCACAGCCTCTGTAGCCCTACACAGTGCTATGGCTTTTCCCAGGTCTAGATCTTGCTCTCTTAGCAGTCTTTCCCTTAGACCATTATCTGGAATACCACACACCAGTCTGTCTTTTATCAGCGAGTCTGTCAGTCCCCCAAATTCACATGTTTTGCTTCGGTTTCTCAGTTCAGTCACATACTGATCAATAGTCTCTCCCGTTTTCTGTACACATGTGAAAAATCTGTGCTTCTCAAACGTCACGTTATGTTTAGGTATGCAGTAGGCCTCAAACTGTTCCATTATTTTATCTAGCTTCATTTTGTCTCCATCAGCAGCGAATGTGAAGTTATTATACACCTCTAGCGCTTCATCACCCACGACATGTAAGAACACTGACGCTTTCATTTTATCACTTTTCTCGTCAGCTCCGATTGCCGCTAAATACAACTCCAAACGTTGTTTGAACCTCCTCCAATTTTCAGCCACATTACCTGTCAACTGAAGCTTCGCCGGTGGGTGTAAACCTTCCATTTTTTCACTTCGTTAGCTATTCTCCAATGGTAAGCAACGATGTTCTCTTTTGGCTTGCTAATATGTGGAGAGCTGATTTAACTTCAGATTTTTCCTCTTCATCTCTTTCAATCACTTCTGACACCATGTATTGATTTCTTTGTGGGTTCAATGACGAGACATTTATGAAAGAGAATGTCTTTTAATCTAAAGTTTGTTCAACTCTGGTTAACAGCCTTACAGGAGACACCATGCTAGAAATCCATCTAAAACGAAACTCAAACTAAACTGCTTGTCTCTGTCACATGCCCTCTGCTGGTCAGGCATAAGTAATCAATCAGGCAAACATGCTGGTAAGGCATCATAATCAAACAGGCAAATACCATCACTATTTGCTGATATCATTACAGATGGGGTGCCAATCAAGCGGGCTGCTTTGTCCTGGATGATGTCGAGCTTCTTGAGTGTTGTTGGAGCTGCACTCATCCATGCAAGTGGAGAGTATTCCATCACACTCATTACTTGTGCCTTGTAGATAGTGGAAAGGCTTTTGGGAGTCAGGAGGTGAGACACTCGCCGCAGAATACCCAGCCTCTGACCTGCTCTTGTTGCCACAGTATTTATGTGGCTGGTCCAGTTAAGTTCCTGGTCAATGGTGACCCCCAGGATATTGATGGTGGGGGGATTCGGTGATGGTAATGCAGTTGAATGTCAAGGGGCGGTGGTTAGACTCTCACTTGTTGGAGATAGTCATTGCTTGCCACTTCTGTGGCGCGAATGTTACCTGCCACTTATCAGCCCAAGCCTGAACGTTGTCCAAGTCTTGTTGCATGCGGGCATGGACTGCTTCATTATCTAAGGAGTTGTGAATGGCACTGAACACTGTGCAGTCGTCAGCGAACATCCCCGTTTCTGACCTTATGTTGGAGGGAAGGTCATTGATGAAGCAGCTGAAGATAATTGGGCCTAGGACACCATGGTCGGGAGCTCATTTCAAGGTTAAATTTGACACCAAGGTTAACCTCAAAGAGTTTTCCATTTAATCTCCCTCCGCCGCTCTTTGCCGATACCTTCTAAGTTTTTCTGTTTCAGAAATAAATCCACTTCCCTTTGGGCAACTGCACAATGTTGAAGGTGCACAGGTGCACGTGTGTGCGTGTGTGTGTATGTGTGCGTGTGTGCAAGTGTGTGTGTGCATGCATGTATGTGTGCAATTGTGTGTGTATTTGTGTGTATGTGTGCATATATGTGTATACAGGAAACTCTTTTTTATCCAGCACCGACGGGACCGGCGTGGTGCCGGTTGATCAAAAAGCCCGGATTACAGAGAGGTTTAGTTAAAAGTTACGAGAGCCCCGTACACGGCCACAGGTGCAGGAGCCCCAGTTACATGGCACTTGTGCAGGAGTCCCGGTTACACGGCCACAGATCCAGGAGTCCCTGTTGCACGGCCACAGGTGCAGGAACCCCGGTTACACGGCCACAGACCCAGGAACCCCGGTTACACGGCCACTAATATATAGTAAAACTTACCTGAACCTACGCCTGAATTTTGCCGGATATTTAGGTGCTGTTAAAAGAAAGTTTCCTGTATATGCATGTGTGTATGTGTGTGTGTGTACATTGGGTGAGGACAGAATCATTGGGCTTGGCTATGGTGCCTCACTTCCTGCAGCGAAACAGTGGGCCAGCACTGACCGCGAAGGCTCACACGGTAATAATGGCCACTCGGGCGAGCTAGTGGAGGATGACAGTCTTCAAGTTAAAAATGCACAAATAAATATTGGTTTGCAAACATTTCTGATCACTCAAGCACCGATATGTGAAAAATTCTATGGCCGGGAATTTCCCTCAGAGCTGTTCCCGATCCGTTGCGGTAGCCAGAAGTGTGGCGGAAATGCCGTTTACAGCGGCAGATAGAGCAACTCTGAGCCTATAACTGAAAAAACTTGGAACGTTAAGTGTCCTATTAACCTCAATGACCTTTCTATAAAGAGTTTGTAACACCTGAAAACAACCACATACAGGTCAACTATCCTTTGTCCGCAATTCCGAAATTCGAAAAGCTCTGAAAACCGAAAGTTTTTCGTGGAGCGTCTCTCGATATTTCCAGTGTAAAAGCTTGAGCAGCTTGCACGGGAGTTTGCAGATTACTGCGTGGCCGTGTGCAACTTTGAGGAAACATTGCTGTTAACTATTTCTTTATAGTAATCTGGTTACCTAGCCAGGTTTGCATCCATCACTAGTAAACCCGACGGCTGCCTCTTGTCCATTTATAAGCGTTATTATCCGTTCTGAAATCCGAAAAATTCCGAATTCCGAAACACATCTGGCCCCAAGGGTTTCGGATAAGGGATAGTGCACCTGTAGTAGATTCAATGATTACACTTCGAAAAGTAATTAATTGAATGTGAAAAGCATTGAAGAGTCTGGAGACCTGATATGATGCTGTATAAATACAACTCCATTATTTCTCAGATTGTTGACTCTAATAACTGGCGTCTTACGGTTATGAAGCCCAGATAATCAAGCTCACAGCAAACAAGTGCTTTTAATGACTTTTATTAACAGCCCTACAAAATACAGAGTTAAAGGTTATAGTTACCCCTCCCGGAGCAGATGTGGCTTCACTGAGCAGTCATCTCTCGAGCCTGTTCTGACAGTCTGGTGACGATGTGTACCTTATATAGATAGCTTGCAGCAGCCCTTGCACAATAATGACCATGGAATGTCTCAATCTCAAACCTTTGAACTCTCGTGCCAAATATAGTTACCAATTTCCCTTCGTTCAGCGAGCAAACAAAGGCCCCATGGTTACGCAGCCTCTTTTCAACACAATAAGGTTCAAGGGGTGCAAGGACACTTGTTATCGGAACTCCACACCTAAACATCACTCAAGAGATAAAAGCATACATCGAGACGTGGCACGGCGACTTTTGTTATTTTAAGGTACACGTACAGACATTAATGGGCCAGAAATTCGGGTCCCCACGGGTGTGTCCGCGCTGGGTTCTCACATGTAGGCCCAGCGAAAGTGCCGGTTTCGTGCATGCACTGCGCATGCGCGGGAAACCGGAACTTCCGTTCCCTTGAAGGAAGGGATTCACAGGTCGAACGCGTGCGCCGGAGAGGCAACCCGTACGCCTGGAACTTCCATTTTTTTTATAGCTTTCTCCGCGAAGGTAAGTCTCCAGCAGCTGCGCGTTCAAAAAGCAGACGCAAGGCCTGCTTTTAACAAGGTAAGTGGTGAATTAAGTAAAGTTAAAACATTTTTTCCACAGGTTTATTATTTTTAAATACTTTCAAGAAAGGTAAGTTTATTTTTAGCCCCGTTAAAAACTGTAATTAATTTTTTTAAATTTAAATTATTGTTTAAAATAGTTATTTTATGTAATTTATAGTTATTTAAAAAAAGTGATTTAAAAAAATATATATTTGAAGTTTTAGTTAGGTTTTGGGGCCGATATCTATTCATAGATTTGACAGGTCTTCCTAGACAAATCTATGAATAGAGATTCCCTGCTACGATTGGCTCCCCATGGCACACGTGATCCCAGGGGACGCTTCGAACTAACTGCGCCCCTGGGATACGCGAGCACTGCGCGCCGGCAGTTGGAGCAGGCCGAGAATCGGAATCCCATGCGGGCCCACAGCACAACGGCCGGCGCGCTAGGTAAGTGCAGGTCAGAGACTTGCACCCGCGGGAAGCCCCCAACCCGAATTTCTGGCCCATTAGCTCATCCGACCAGCCTCATTCTGCTGATCGCTGACCATCAGGCTTCTTAACTGGGCAAAAACATCTGCTGGTGCTCCTTCGTGAGCATTAAGCGTCCTAGACAATGCAACAGGATCTCGTCAGGCCTGAAGCCTGGCGCTCCCCCACCCCGCCATTTGCTGCCTTCACGACAGTGAATTGGTCGCATGCTGGAGATTCCGCTGCTGACAAGAACCAACGTCAGTCGCCTCTTGAGCCATTTGTTGATGTCGCAGCACCTGTTTAAACAATGGGCCCATATTTTCCGATTGCAGGCCTCCCGCGGGCGGAGGGCTGCGATCTGTAAAAATCTACGCCTTTACCTGAGGGCTCTCGGGACGCACACGCTTCCACTCCTGGGCCTCTCCAAACTGCCGGTGTTCAGGGCCCACGTATCCCAGGGGCGCAGGTAATTCACAACGTCCCTGGGATCACGTGGGCCATGGGGAGCCAATCACAGAAGGGAATCTCCCTTCATAGGAAGACCTGTCAAATATATGAATGGAGATCACCCCCAAAAACACAGTAAAACTTTAAATAAATGTTTTTTAAAAATCACATTTTTAAAATGACTTGAAGTTACAATACTTTTAATTTTAATACAATTTAATTTTTTGAAAAGAATAATTAAAGTTTTTTACGGGGCTAAAAATAAACTTACATTATTTTTAAAAGATAAATCAGTGAAAATTTTTTTTTTTTTAACTTTTTTTTCAACTCTTATCCTGGTAAAAGCAGGCCTTACGCAGGCTTTTACCAGGCGTAAGAATTGTAAGGGTTTTCTGCGGGCGGAGGGTCTGCAGAAAGCGGAACTGTCCGCCCGCAGAGGCCCTTCTCCAGGGCAGCTGGAGGATCTGTCAAGAGCTTTCTTGGCAGATCGGAAATGGCAGTTTCCAGCACATGCGCTGTGCATGCCTGAAACCAGCATTTCCGATGTCCCTACGGGTGTGTACACAGGGCATACCCACCCGTAGCGATCGGAATATCTGGGCCATAGTCTTAAAGTAGCTAATAAGTATCATTTGTGCTATTACTAAAACTCTGAGGGCGAAAAATTTGGTTGGTTAGCGCCTCCCGTTAGCGCACTCACCCTCTGGGGAGATGGCCCCCGAGCTTCCCTTCCCCCATGGCGTTGCTGCAGCCCACTGGGTCCCGGAGCTTCACCCACATCAGAGCCATTTCCTCTGCTCCCCTCCAGTGACCACGTGGCCACAGTATCGGATGTCTCGCCCTTGGGAGATGCAGGCGGTGAGGCTCCGGCTTGGCGTTCCTCCTCCTCTCCCGCGTCACTGCCACCGGGAGGCTGAGGGACAGGCTGGTGAGATGGTGGCTCACTATCTGAAAGCAGGAAGGTACAAGAGTGGCTTTAGCGTGAGGGCAGGGGGGCAGGAAGGGAGCAAGGAATGGGGGCAGTATAGTCAGATGGAAAGTGGGAAAGGCTCGTGTTGTGAGGGGGAAGTGGTATGAGAGAGGTGAAAGAGATGATGAACATACCGTTGCTGTCCGACCTCTCCGACTGCAACAGCACCCACGACATGGCTCGTGATTATTCTGTGCACGCGCTCCTCCAGCTGTGTGAGGGGGTGCAGCTCTGCCTGACCTCCTCCTGTGCATTGTTGCTCCCTCTGGTTAGGTATAAGCTTGGCCTGCAAGAAAAAGGACAGCGTGTGAGTGAGTGAGCAGCCATGTGTTTGGCAGATGTGCCTACCATAGTTGAATAGCCGTTAATGTCTGTGACATAAGAAAACTACTAGGCACTTGATCTAAGCGTTAAACAAAGCTTTAATCAACTGTTTTTCAACATGGAGATCTAGTTGTGTCCTTCACTAGTTCCTGTTAAGAATGTCCTGAGCAAGCTGGGCCCATGCCCGAGTCATAGAGTCATAGAGTCATAGAGTAATACAGCACGGATAGAGGCCCTTCGGCCCATCGTGTCCGCGCCGGCCATCAAGCCCTGTCTAATCTAATCCCATATTCCAGCATTTGGCCCGTAGCCTTGTATGCTGTGGCATTTCAAGTGCTCATCCAAATGCTTCTTAAATGTTGTGAGGGTTTCTGCCTCCACAACCCTTTCAGGCAGTGAGTTCCAGACTCCAACCACCCTCTGGGTGAAAAAGTTCTTTCTCAAATCCCCTCTAAACCTCCCGCCCTTTACCTTGAATCTATGCCCCCTAGTTATTGACCCCTCTACTAAGGGAAAAAGCTCCTCAGCATCCATCCTATCTATGCCCCTCATAATTTTGTACACCTCAATCATGTCCCCCCTCAGCCTCCTCTGCTCCAAGGAAAACAAACCCAATCTGCCCAGTCTCTCTTCATAGCTGAAGCGCTCCAGCCCTGGTAACATCCTGGTGAACCTCCTCTGCACCCTCTCTAACGCGATCACATCCTTCCTGTAGTGTGGCGACCAGAACTGCACACAGTATTCCAGCTGTGGCCTAACCAGTGTTTTATACAGCTCCATCATAACCTCCTTGCTCTTATATTCAATGCCTCGGCTAATGAAGGCAAGTATCCCATATGCCTTTTTTACCACCTTATCCACCTGTTCCGCCGCCTTCAGGGATCTGTGTACTTGCACACCCAGATCCCTCTGACCCTCCGTCTTGCCTAGGGTCTTTCCATTCATTGTGTATTCCCTTGCCTTGTTAGTCCCCCCAAAGTGCATCACCTCGCACTTTTCCGGGTTAAATTCCATTTGCCACTGTTCCGCCCATCTGACCAACCCATCTATATCGTCCTGCAGACTGAGGCTACCCTCCTCGCTATTTACCACCCTACCAATTTTTGTATCATCCGCGAACTTACTGATCATACCCTTTACATTCATATCCAAGTCATTAATGTAGACCACAAACAGCAAGGGACCCAGCACCGATCCCTGTGGTACCCCACTGGCCACAGGCTTCCAGTCACAAAAACAACCTTCGACCATCACCCTCTGCCTTCTGCCACTAAGCCAGTTTTGTATCCAATGTGCCAAGGCACCCTGGATTCCATGGGCTCTTACCTTCTTGACCAGTCTCCTGTGCAGGACTTTATCGAAGGCCTTACTGAAATCCATGTATACCACATCCACTGCGTTACCCTCATCCACACACCTAGTCACCCCCTCAAAAAATTCAATCAAATTAGTCAGACATGATCTTCCCTTGACAAAGCCATGTTAACTATCCCTGATTAATCCTTGCCTCTCCAAGTGGAGACAAATTTTGTCCCTCAGGATTTTTTCCAATAATTTTCCTACCACTGATGTTAGGCTCACTGGCCTGTAGTTCCCCGGTTTTTCCCTACTACCCTTCTTGAATAATGGTACTACATTAGCGGTTCTCCAGTCCTCTGGCACATCCCCTGTGGCCAGAGAGGTCCTGAATATATGTGTTAGAGCCCCCGCAATCTCCTCCTTTGCCTCACACAGCAGCCTGGGATACATTTCATCCGGGCCTGGGGATTTATCCATTTTTAGGCCAGCTAAAACCGCCAATACCCCCTCCCTCTCGATGTTATACTCTCCCTGGACAGCGCCACCAGCAGGCCACCCAGTATTATTTCATAAGTCATTTCCACATGAATGACAAGATTCATGTCAATCTGCAAGGTGTGCGATGTGGATGTTACTTTTAGTAGATGGGTGAGTGTTGGGGATTTGGCACTTAATACCGCCTGTGCACAGAGTGAGGTTGGGATGGTGGGATGCAGAGGTATTTCAAGCATCTACTCACCCTGCCCACCCGAGTGAGGTCGTTGAACTTCTTGCAGCACTGGGTGTGAGTCCTTTGGACCAGCCTCCTGGACGATACGTACTGGGCCACCTTCCTCCACACCCTTGTGAACTCCCAGGGCAACGGCCTCCTGCCAGTGTCTACGAACAGCACTGCCCGTCGGTGTTCCACAGCGCCAACCAGAACCACCAATGCCTAGTCGCTAAACCGGTGAGCTCTCACCCTGGGCCCCTGAGCAGCCATGATAATCGTTGTTGAAGAATTGCACCTCCTTGCAGGCCCAGGTTAAACGCAGCAATGATCAGGGTGAGGCTGTGCAGCATGAGGGACCCTCCCCTTTAAGAGCTAGAAGGCGCCAGTCTGTCTGAGTACAAGGTAATTGGCATTGCCTGAGCTTGAGTAGTGCTCTGAGGCAGCGCTCCGTTCCCTGATGTTAGCGCCCTAAGAGGAGTGTGTAGCGCTTGATTTAGCGCTCCAATCACCTCCAGGGGTGCTGGAGATGAATTTCCCAGTCGCCGGCGATAATTTGCACCGGGCGCTACATTTTGCACCCGGCCGATATTACCGCCCCAAAATGGTCGATACCAAATTTTCCCCCTTAAAATATAAGGCAAAGCCTTAGAAGCAATTTCTCCGTAAGCACGTCCATAAATGAGAAAATCATCCCCGAGGCTGAATAAAAGAAAGACTTGCATTTATATAGCACCTTTCACAACCGTAGGACTTCCCACCGCGCTGTACAGCCAATGTCGTCATCGTGTCGTGCCGCTACAACTTCCCGCGCCACTGTTCCACGCAGGCTCTGGCTCAGGAGTTGAAGCCCCTCAGATCTTTAGGTCTGCATGGCCCTGGTAGTAGAAGGCACCCTAGGAGCTGCTCCATTGTTTGCGATGCATCTCCGCTGTCACAGTTGGTAGTAGCAGTTTGGCTGTGTCCCCACTTCTGCCTGAGGGCTGTGTAGCGGCCAACCCCAGTCCTGAGGTGATGGAGACGCAGCCAAGTAGGCCAAGTCTCACTGGCTCCTGTTGGAAGAGATTCCTCTGGATCAAAAGCTAGCTTGTGTGGCTTTGTCTGCAGATCCTTTGACCAAGCATCTAGTCTACAGCTGTGGGGATTACATTCCAAGGGCTGGACAGCAGGTGAGAAACTGCTCCTGGACTAAGAACATAAGAAATAGGAGCAGGAGTCGGCCATACGGCCCCTCGAGCCTGCTCCACCATTCAATGAGAGCATGTATGAGGTGCGAGTTGGGTAGGATTGATTGGGGAATGACACTCAAAGGGTTAACGGTAGATGGGCACTGGCAAACATTCAAAGATCGCATGGATGAACTACAGAATTTGTTCATCCCAATTTGGCATAAAAATAAAACAAAAAAGGTGACTCAACCGTGGCTATCAAGGGAAATTAGGGATAGCATAAGATCCAAGGAGAGGACATATAAATTGGCCAGAAAAAGCAGTAAACCTGAGGATTGGGAGCAGTTTAGGATTCAACAAAGGAGGACAAAGGGATTAATTAAGAGGGGGAAAATAGAATATGAGAGTAAGCTTGCAGGGAACATAAAAACTGACTGTAAAAGCTTTTATAGATATGTGAAGAGAAAAAGATTGGTGAAGTCAAGCATAGGTCCCTTGCAGTCAGAATCAGGGGAATTTATAATGGGGAACAAAGAAATGGCGGACCAATTAAATACATACTTTGGTTCTGCCTTCACAAAGGAGGACACAAATAACCTCCCAAAGATGTCGGGGAACATAGGGTCTGATGACAGGGAGGAACTGATAGAAATCAGTATTTGTAGGGAAATGGTGTTAGGGAAATTGATGGGATTGAGGGCCGACAAATCCCCAGGGCCTGATAATCTACATCCTAGGGTACTTAAGGAAGTGGCCCTAGAAATAGTAGATGCATTGCGGGTCATCTTCCAAAATTCGATAGACTCTGGAACAGTACCCATGGATTGGCGGGTACCTAATGTTGCCCCACTGTTCAAAAAGGGTGGTAGAGAGAAAACGGGGAATTACAGACTGGTAAGCCTGACATCGGTAGTGGGGAAAATGCTAGAGTCCATTATAAAGGAAGTAATAGCAGAGCTCTTGGAAAACAGTGCCCGGATCGGACAAAGTCAACATAGATTTACAAAAGGTAAATCGTGCTTGACTAATCTACTGGAAATTTTTGAGGATGTAACTGGTAAAATAGATAAGGGAGAACCAGTGGATGTGGTGTATTTGGATTTTCAAAAGGTTTTCGATAAGGTCCCGCATAAGAGATTAGCGTGTAAAATTAAGGCACATGGGATTGGGGGCAAGGTATTGACTTGGATAGAAAACTGGTTAGCAGACAGAAAGCAAAGAGTTGGAATAAACGGCTCTTTTTCCGAGTGGCAGGCAGTGACTAGTGGGGTACTGCAGGGATCGGTCCTTGGACTCCAGCTATTCACAATATATATTAATGATCTGGATGAGGGAACTAGATGTAATATCTCCAAGTTTGCAGATGACACAAAGCTGGGTGTGTGTGTGTGTTATGAGGAGGATACCGATAAACTCCAGTATGATCTGGACAGGTTGGGTGATCGGGCAGAAGCATGGCAGATGCAATATAACGTGGATAAATGCAAGGTTATCCACTTTGGTGTCAAAAACAAGAAGGCAGATTATTATCTGAATGGCAATAGATTGGAAGAAGGGGAAGTGCAACGAGACCTGGGCGTCCTTGTGCACCAGTCGCTGAAAGTAAGCATGCAGGTGCAGCAGGCGGTTAAGAAGGCAAATGGTATGTTGGCCTTCGTAGCGAGAGGGTTTGAGTACAGGAACAAGGATGTCCTGCTGCAGTTGTACAGGGCCTTGGTGAGACCATATCTTGAGTATTGTGTGCAGTTTTGGTCGCCTTATCAGAGGAAGGATGTTCTTGCCATGGAAGGAGTGCAGCGAAGATTCACCAGGCTGATACCTGGGATGGCAGGAATGACGTATGAGGAGAGATTGGGTCAATTGGGCTTATACTCGCTGGAGTTTAGAAGATTGAGAGGGGATCTCATCGAAACTTATAAAATTCTAACAGGACTAGACAGACTAGATGCTGAAAGGATGTTCCCGATGGTCGGGGAGTCCAGAACCAGGTGTCACAGCCTAAGGATAAGGGGTAAGCCATTTAGGACAGAGATGAGGAGGAATTTCTTCACCCAGAGAGTGGTGAACCTGTGGAATTCTCTACCACAGAAGGCAGTGGAGGCCAATTCATTAAATATATTCAAGAAGGAGTTGGATATATTTCTTAAGACTAAAGGGATCAAGGGATATGGAGAGAAAGCAGGAACAGGGTACTGAATTTGGACGATCAGCCATGATCTCATTGAATGGCGGAGCAGGCTCGAGGGGCCGAATGGCCTACTCCTGCTCCTATCTTCTATGTTTCTATGTTTCTATGGCTGATGGGCCTCTTAGTTGCTGGCTCGTGTTGAGAAAGTGAATGACGGGGATCACTTGTCTGCTTTGACCTTTCCACTCTTGATGAAACCCGCCTTCTTATGAAAGGTGGGGCAATACCAATTTTACAGCCAATGAAGTGCAGTTACTGTTGCAGTGTAGGAAACACAACAAGATCCCACAAACAGCAATGTGCCGAAACCAGATAATCTGTTTTTGTTATGTTGATTGAGGGATAAATATTGACCAGGACACCAGGGAGAACTCCCCTGCTCTTCTTCGAAATAGTGCCGTGGAATCTTTTACATCCACCTGAGAGAGCAGGCGGGGATTCGGTTTAATTTCTTAGCCGTGAAACGGCGCCTCCGACAGTGCCGCACTCCCTCAGCACTGCACTGGAGTGGCAGGCTAGATTTTCCAAGCAGCAAGTTAGGGGTGATGGCTGGGTTAGTAAATGCACACCGACTTGGGCGTGGGCATGGCATCTTTTCTATCTACCTGAGAGGGCAGACAGGGCCCTTGATTTAACGTCTCATCTGAAAGACGGCACCCCTGACCCCACAGATCATCACTGCACTGGGAGGGTCAGTCCGGATTAGGTGCTGAAGTCCCTGGAGTGGGGCTTGAACCCACAACATTCTGACTCAGAGACAAGAGCGCTACCCACTGACTCAAGGCTGACACCAAAAGTTCAAAAGAAATGTGTTAAACAAGGACGATGTAATCTTCTCATTGGCCCAGAAATTCGGGTCGGGGGCTTCCCGCGGGGCAAGCCACCGACCTGCACTCACCTAGCGCGCCGGCCGTTGTGCTGTGGGCCCGCGTGGGATTCCGATCCTGGGCCTGCTCCAACTGCCGGCGCGCAGTGCTTGCGTATCCCAGGGGCGCAGTTAGTTCGATGCGTCCCCTGGGATCACATGGGCCATGGAGAGCCAATCGGAGCAGGGAATGCCCATTCATAAATTTGAAATCAGCCCCAAAACATAACTAAAACTTCAAATAAATTTTTTTTAAAACATCACATTTTTAAAATAACTATAAATTACATAAATAACTATTTTAAACAATAATTTAAATTTTTGAAAAAATTAATTACAGTTTCTAACGGGGCGAAAAATAAACTTACCTTTCTTTAAAATATTTAAAAATAATAAACCTGTGGAAAAAATGTTTTAATTTTACTTAATTCACCACTTACCTTGTTAAAAGCAGGCCTTGCGACTGCTTTTTACAAGTGTAGCTCCGGGAGACTTAACCTCCTGGAGAAACCTGCAAAAAAAACGGAAGTTCCAGGCGTACGCGCTGCCTCTCCGGCGCACGCGTTCGACCTGTGAACCCCTTCCTTTAAGGGAACAGAAGTTCCGGTTTCCCGTGCATGTGCAGTGCAAACACGAAACCGGCACTTTCGTTGGGCCTACGCGTGAGTACCCAGTGCGTATTCACCCATGGGGACCCGAAGTTCTGGGCCAATTATGTTTACGACGTGACTTAGCACGTAGCAACCAGAAAAAACCTTTCTACAGGAAACTTTGTGTTATCCGGAGGCTAAATGTCCGGCAAGCTCGAGCCACCGGCAAAAATCAGGAGCCGTTTTGTTAGGTTTTTTTTCTTCTCGTGGCTTTTTTTTCAACAGTCAGGCTCTGCAAATTCTCTGTAGCTTAGCAACAGCTTCAGAGAGACGCTTCCAAGGTACGGGCCAACTGTTTAGAAGCTGTACAGTGTTTGTTGTCAGATACGGTGATGAACAGCTCCGTATGCTTCAACATTACCACTGGTGTGTCCGGCAGTTTTGAGGGAACGGCAACAGCTCGGTCCCGTCGGTGCCGGATAGCACAAAGTTTCCTGTACTATGTTTGCAATGCCCCTAACAGTGACCAGGGGAAATCACGCTTATTCATGCCATCTCCTTCACCAGTCCCGCTGCAACATTTTGGGACAACCTTAGTAATGCTGGCCGTTTGATAAATTCAAAAAGTTTTCAAATGCTCCTTTTGTGAAATTTATGCTCCGCGGGAATCTCCGACAGGTAACAAATAGGGAAATATCATCCTAATTTATTAAAGCTTCTGTACGCTGACAATCGAATCGAACATAATAGACAGGTTGGCCCGGATTTTGAGGTCGGCGGCGCAACAAAGGATTACGCTGCCGGCAGCCGAGCGGAATGCACGCTTACCGGCTGGGATCCCAACCTCCGAGAAGTCGCTGTCAGATGCTGCGGAGTAGAGGGCGGCGTAGTGGCCCGCGGACCCCAGGGGCACGCCGTGCGCTCGAAACTGTGGTGCTACTCTGCTTTTTTTTTAAAGTATCGATTGAGAGCAAGTTACATTTCCGACAATTTAGACTGAAAATCACCGCTACCCTTCTGGGCTATATATAACCAAGTGTTCTCCGGTTAGAATGCTTCCATCCAGAGAGGACTGACCCCAGGCCTGCTGCGAGTGGAGCTGGAGAAGTTCTCCCTCTGCAAAGCAAATTTGAAATGAGTCTTTCTTATGCGCATTGGAAGAAAACTACTAGGCACTTGGTCTGAGTATTAAACAAGGCTTTAATCAACTGTTTCACAACATGGAGGTCTAGTTGTGTCCTTCACTAGTTCCTGTTAAAGAATGTCCTGAGCAAGCTGGGCCCATGCCCGAGTATTTATACTCTCCCTGGACAGCGCCACCAGCAGGCTGCCCAGTATCATTTCATAAGTCATTTCCACATGAATGGCAAGATTCATGTCAGGGACTATGCTCAATCTTCCATAATATGCATTTCAGAATCATCCAAGCAAATCATTTATTTGTTTCATGTACAAATTGGTCAGCTATTTTCACCACTTTGTATTACTGTTTAACCTTCCTTTTTTAATTAATGGGGTGCAATTTCTTAATGATCTCATCAGGAGGTATCCCCTTACGCTGGGCAAACGGGCTCTGCGCCTGTTTGCACCAGCCGTAAGATTTTCAGACGCAAATTGCCATGTCAGTTGGTGGGCGATTAGCCCGACTCTGCGCCAGCAATCAGGATTTCAACGCCTGTGCGGATCACCTGTCAAGTCGGAACTTGACGGATCGCAATTTCGGGATTTAGGGCGAGCGCGTGCGGAAGTCCTGAGCTTGCTGTCTATTTCAAAGGCGGTATGATGCCACACCCTGAGAGTACACCGTCATAACCGAATGCAAATTCCAGCCCATTTTTTTTTTTTTAGACCATTTATGCATCTTTCGGGCTTCTATATAATCCGTTGTGCATTTTTTTTGCTTTGCACGGTACGTTTTTCATTGCTCATGAAGCCAAACCATGTAAAATTAGAGTTATGCAAACATTTCACTCATATTGCAGGCTGTTTCCATGGGAGAGTGGTGGTACATCATTCTGGACATTCCAGTCATACCAGAACTCGGCACATGACACGGTGTGGCTTCCCCTACATAAAGCAGGGGTCATATTAATAGGTTAACAAAAGGTCACATTATGGCAGAGCGGTTTAGTGTCTTAACCATGTATCCCATTTCATTTGGCCATAAGCCTCTCCATTTGTGCTTATAAATGTTGACCAGTCCCCAGGATGTGAACTACACATTTCCCATGATAAGCTCTTGCGGGTAAACGCGCCGAATATAATACAAGTATTAGATTCAGTATGAACTAAATCTGGGACTGGGGTTTTGGTAGAACTGAGACAGTTCAACAAATATACTACAGATGTGGATGCAGGGTGAAGTGGCATGGCTACAAGACACTGTTACACAGAAGTTTATCAGTGACAAAAACAATCCCCCCGTGAACAGCACTCCTCCGTAGCCAACCTTCAGAGGCCCAACAACAGCAAATTGTATCTATATATTTTTTTTATTCGTTCATGGGATGTGGGCATCACTGTCAAGGCCGGCATTTATTGTCCATCCCCTAATTGCCCTTGAGAAGGTGGTGGTGAGCCGCCTTCTTGAACCGCTGCAGCCCGTGTGGTGAAGGTGCTCCCACAGTGCTGTTAGGGAGGGAGTTCCAGGATTTTGACCAGGAGATAGCGCCTTTAACTTAGTAAAACGTCCCAAGGTGCTTCACAGGAGCATAATCAGTCAAATTTTGACACCAAGCCACATAAAGACATATCAGGACAGATGACCAAAAGATTTAGGTCTTAAGGAACGTTTTAAAGGAGGAGAGAGAGGTAGAGAGGCAGAGAGGTTTAGGGAGGGAATTCCAGAGCTTAGGGGCCAGGTAGCTGAAGGCACGGCCACCAGTGGTGGAGCGATGGAAATCGGGGATGCGCAAGCGGCCACAGTTGGAGGAGCGCAGAGATCTCGGAAGGTTGTAGGGCTGCAGGAGGTTACCGAGATAGGGACGGGCAAGGCCTTGGAGAGTAAAGAAGTCTCTCCTGAATTCCCTATTGGATTTATTGTCAGTGTTAAATCTCCATTTACATAAGAACATAACAAATAGGAGCAGGAGTAGGCCATTTGGCCCCTTGAGCCTGCTCCGCCATTTAATGAGATCATGGCTGATCTGATCTTGGGATCAGCTCCATTTCCCTGCCCGCTCCTCATAACCCATCATTCCCTTATTGTTCAAAAAACTGTCTATCTCCACCTTAAATATATTTAATGACCCAGCCTCCACAGCTCTCTGGGGCAGAGAATTCCACAGATTTACGACCCTCTGAGAGAAGAAATTCCTCCTCATCTCCGTTTTAAATGGGCGACCCCTTATTCTGAAACTATGCCCCCGAGTTCTAGATTCCCCCACGAGGGGAAACATCCTCTCTGCATCTACCCTGTCGAGCCCCCTCAGTATCTTAGATGTTTCAATAAGATCACCACTCATTCTTCTAAACTCCAATGAGTATAGGCCCAACCTGCTCAACCTTTCCTCATAAGACAACCCCTTCATCCCAGGAATTAACCTAGTGAACCTTCTCTGAACTGCCTCCAATGCAAGTATATCCTTCCTTAAATAAGGAGACCAAAACTGTGCGCTATACTCCAGGTGTGGTCTCACCAACGCCCTATACAGTTGTAGCAGGACTTCCCTGCTTTTATACTCCAACCCCCTTGCAATAAAGGCCAACATTCCATTTGCCTTCCTGATTACTTGCTGTACCTGCATGCTAACTTTTTGTGTTTCATGCACAAGGACCCCCAGGTCCCTTCTGAACTGTAGCATTTTGTAATCTCTCCATTTAAATAATAATTTTCTTTTTTCTTTTTCTTACCAAAGTGGATAACCTCACACTTTCCCACATTATACTCCATCTGCCAAATGCTTGCCCACTCACTTAGCCTGTCTATATCCCTTTGCAGATTCTTTGTGTCCTCTTCACAACTTGCTTTTCCACCTACCTTTGTATCATCAGCAAATTTGGCTACATTACACTTGGTCCCTTCATCCAAGCCATTAATATAGATGGTAAACAATTGAGGCCCCAGCACTGATCCCTGTGGCACCCCACTAGTTACTGTTTGCCAACCGGAAAATGACCCATTTATTCCGACTCTGTTTACTGTTAGTTAGCCAATCCTCTATCCATGCTAATATATTACCCCCAACCCCGTGAGCTCTTATCTTGTGCAGTAACCTATTATGTGGCACCTTATCGAATGCCTTCTGGAAATCCAAATACACCACATCTACTGGTTCCCCTTTATCCACCCTGCTCGTTACATCCTCAAAGAACTCCAGCAAATTTGTCAAACATGATTTCCCTTTCATAAAACCACACTGACTCTGCTTGACTGTATTACGATTTTCTAAATGTACTGCTATTGCTTCCTTAATAATGGACTCCAGCATTTTCCCAATGACAGATGTTAGGCTAACTGGTGTATAGTTTCCTGCTTTCTGTCTCCCTCCCTTCTTAAATAGGGGCATTACATTTGCGATTTTCCAATCCGCTGGGGCCTCTCCAGAATCTAGGGAATTTTGGTAGACTGCAACCAACGCATCCACTATCTCTGCAACCACTTCTTTTAAGACCCTAGGATGCAAGCCATCAGGTCCAGGGGACTTTTCCACCTTTAGTCCCATTATTTTACCAAGTACTTTTTCTTTAGTGATAGTGATTGTTTTACGTTCCCCCCTCCCTATAGCCCCTTGATTATGTATTATTGGAATGGTTTTAATGTCTTCTACCGTGAAGACTGATACAAAGTATTTGTTCAGAGTCTCTGCCATTTCCTTGATCCCCATTATTAATTCCCCAGCCTCATCCTCTAAGGGACCAATGTTTACTTTAGCTACTCACTTCCTTTTTATATACCTGTAGAAGTGCTTACTATCTGCTTTTATATTTCGTGCTAGTTTACTCTCATAATTCATCTTCTCTCTCTTCATTATTTTTTTCGTCATCCATTGCTGGTTTTTAAGCATTTCCCAATCCTCTGGTCTCCCACCAATCTTGGCAACATTGTATGCCTTCGTTTTCAATTTGATACCATCCTTTACTTCCTTAGTTAGCCACGGATGGTTCTACCTTCTCTTAAAGTCTTTCCTTCTCCCTGGAATATATTTTTGTTGAGAGTTATGAAATATCTCCTTAAATATCTCCTTACCAGCTCTGTCTAATTTCTACCTGTGTGCTGTTCTATGCGCTGCACACTGGCAATAACAAAAAAAAAAACTACTGCAGATGCTGGAAATGCTGAAATGAAAACAAGAAATGCTGGAAATACTCAGCAGATCAGGCAGCATCTGTGGAGAGAGTAACAGAGTTAACGTTTCAGCTCGATGACCTTTCGTCAGAACTGGAAAAAGTTAGAGATGTAACAGGTTTGAAGCAGGTGTAGAGGCGGGGGAGGGGAGGAAAGAACAAGAGGGAAGGTCTGTGATAGGGTGGAAGGCAGGAGAGATTAAATGACAAAAGGGATGATTGTACAAAGCAAAAGGAGATGATAATGGGACAAGTAAAGAAATAAAAGATGAGTCTAGAAGAGGTGCAAATGGGAATGGCAGAAACATCAACAGCTGCCATCTGCAAAAATGGGGCCGAGGTTATGATCTGAAATTGTTGAACTCAATGTTGAGCCCGGAAGGCTGTAAAGTGTTTAGTGGAAAGATGAGGTGTTGTTCCTCGATCTTACATTGAGCTTCATTGGAACAGTGTAAGAGGCCGAGGACAGAGAGGTCAGAGTGGGAGTGGAGCGGAGAATTAATGTGACAGGCGACCGGAAGCTCGGGGTCACGTTTGCAGACTGAACGGTCACCCAATCTGCGTTTGTGGAGGAGAGCGCATCATGAGCAGCGAATACAGTATATTAAATTGCAAGAAGTACAAGTAACTAACAAAAAAAACCTGTTTCAAATGATGCTAAAAACAGCAGATATTCTCTCCCTCTCCCACCTGCGCACTGCATGATAATCGAGACTAGGAGCTTCTGCAAATGGTCTTGTTTGCACCATTTGTTAAGTATCTACCCAAACAAAAGCTTTTCAGTCCTTCCATCTCTGTAACTATATTTGCATAAATACGTACCTATCTCCCAAAGCATCAAAGAGGATCAGTGGATATTTAAATACTTACTAATCCGGGTGGAATTGTTCCAGGCTGTTAAGATCAGATTTTTGCATGACTACATCAAATATGACAAAGCTGCTTTCTATTTTTCCCACCAATTATAACTTGAAAAGTGGCACTACGAATTTCCCTGGAGAAGGTGGTGAGCTGCCTTCTTGAACCGCTGCAGTCCGTGAGGTGAAGGTTCTCCCACGGTGCTGTTAGGGAGGGAGCTCCAGGATTTTGACCCAGCGATGATGAAGGAACAGCCGATATAGTTCCAAGTCAGGATGGTGTGTGACTTGCAGGGGAACTTGGAGTTAAAGGGACCACGTGCCAAAAAAAAAATTCAAGGGAACATTGGGTATGGCTATTCTTATATCAAAGCAAATGTGATTATAGGAGAATATAAAGGGACAGATATAAGAACATAAGAACATAAGAAATAAGAGCAGGAGTAGGCCATTCGGCTCCTCGAGCCTGCTCCATTCAATAAGATCATGGCTGATCTTCCTCATCTCCACTTTCCTGCACTAGCCCCATATCCCTTGATTCCCTTACTATTCAAAAATTTATCGATCTCTGTCTTGAATATACTCAATGACTGAGCCTCCACAGCCCTCTAGGGTAGAGAATTCCAAAGATTCACCACCCTCTGAGTGAAGAAATGTCTCCTCCTCTCAGTCCTAAATGGCCAACCCCTTATTCAGAGACTTGGGGGTCGATTTTCATTGACCCATGGAGTCGGGATTGGAGGCGTGCGGGGGGTTAAAGTCCCGAATTTGGGGGTCCCGACACCATCCCGCCCCCAACCCGCCTCCATGGAAGTTTCAAAGGAGGCGGGTACCCGCCCCGCACTGGGACCCGCCTACCCGAGGCGGGAAGGGATTAGTGCCAATTAACTGCCTGTTAACAGGTAGTTAACAGGCAGTTTTTAGCCTAATCCCTATTTTAAACTTGAAGTGTGGGATTCCCGACGGCTCCAAACCACGCCAAGTTAGAGGAGTCGGGCCATCGGGTCGACGGACTTGGAGGGGTCGAGGGGTCGAGATGTCGGTGTTCAGGTGAGTGATGGGTGCATGAGTGCAAAGGTAAGTGTGTTTGGTGTGTCTAAAGTGTGTAAAGAAGTTTAAATTCCCTGTACTTACCTTTTCAGCCTTCCTTCCTCTAGGTTTCGGGAGTCCATCATCTAACCGGCACAGAAAGCAGAATGGCTGCGAACTGTCAAAAGTGACAGCCTGCAGCTTTCTGTGCCGGTGAGATTTCTAACTGAGCCTGTGTAGAAGGACTCAGGTTAGAAGTAAGACTGTCAGTGTTTGACAGCTTCAAACAACTGTGAAACACCGATATTTCATCTGTCAAAACGTCTTGACAGATGAAATGTCAGTCTGTGACATCACCTGTTGCCGGGTGGCCCTTAATTGGCCTGCTGAGCCCGCTGGGCGGGTTCAACAAGGTCAATCAAGTTAAAATCGCGTGGATTGGCCGCATCTCGATGAAAGTTGTAGTCCCGCCTCCTTCCCAACTTCTGAATGAAAATCACCCCCTTAGACTTCTATATTAGGACAGGTGACCAAAAGCTTGGTTAAAGTGGTAGGTTTTATGAAGCGCGTTAAAGGAGAAGGGAGAGGTAGAGAGGCGGAGAGGTTTAGGGAGGGAATTCCAGAACTTAGAGCCCAGGCAGCTGAAGGCACAGTGGGGAATTTTATTTGAATTTGCTTTAGTGTCAAAAAATGGACCCAGCCCTCGACATCAGCAGATACTTTATAGCTCAGAACGCAATAAATTTGTTTTCAATTATCTTTTTGCACTTGGTTGCCCAGATGATTTTTGCCCCCCTCACGCCACTGTGAAGCACCTTGGGGCATCTTTCTGCTTCAGAGGTGCTTCTAGATGTGCAAGTTGTCGTTGATGGCGGCCTTCTCCGTATTTGTAAGGTTAGTAGATGTAGCCTGCATGCACCTTTTAGAATAGTTCAGGGATCTCTGGCACCCTGTACAAGCTTCAGGAGGCTGCTGTTACATGGGGGCGGACCCTGCTCTGTGATTGGCTTGCTGCCCGAAAGGCTTCTTGTCGTACTAGCCCGGCGTTGGCCGTGCGTTTGCTTAGTTTAGGGTTGCGTACCCAGTCAAATGCTCGACAGTAAAATGTCAGGCCTTGATGTAGGCTTGGACAGTTAGATCGGCGCCGGCTGGCAATGAGATTACAACATAAGAACATAAGAAATAGGAGCAGGAATAAGCCACTTGGCCCCTTGAGCCTGCTCCGCCATTCAATAAGATCATGGCTGATCTTGGGCTCAAAGCCACTTCCCTGCCGGCTCCCCATAACCCTTCACTCCCTTACCTTGGAGGCGATAATTAGCGCCAGGCGCTAAACTTTGTGCACGGCCACTAATGGCTCCCCAAACGGGGCGATACTGAATTTTTCCCCCCAAGTATTTGGTTGACGCATATTAAATGGAATTGCATATTGCATGAAATTTGCCACACAAAAACAGGCCATTCGTCCCAACTAGTGTATGTCGGTGTTTATGCTCCACGTGAGCCTCCTCCCACCCTACTTCATCTCACCCTATCAATTTCAATTCAATTCAATTCAATTCAATTCAAATCGCTTTATTGGCATGACAAGGTACATCTTATGTTGCCAAAGCATCGAAAAACATTTATGGTTGAACACATAAACGCAGATCTATCCATACAGTGTATAAACAGATATATCCCTGAGTGTATAAGTATACATTCATATAATTTGTATATACTCTTTTCTTAGATTTAATGGTTGTCCCTCTGTTTATGGCAAGCTGTAACATAGTGTGCCGCTAAGGTTACATAATTTCTCTGGGAGTTTTTAGTCGTCATTCAAATTTCTGAATTCAGGGCATATTTTTGTGAATTTTGGGTAGAAATTCTCCCTTATGCCCTGATATTTTCCACAAGCTGTGAGGAAGTGCATCTCTGTCTCCACCACTCCCTGACTGCAGTGAGAGCATATCCTGTCCTCTCTTGGCAGCCGGGTCTGCCTGTGTCTGCCTTTTTCGATGGCCAGGCTATGTTTACTAAGTCTGTACATTGTCAAGGTTTTTCTCAGTTTGCTATCCTTTACCATGGTCAGGTATTCAGCCATGTTGTATTGTCTGTTTAGGGCCAAGTAGCAATTGAGTTTGTTTTGGGTTTTTGTTGTTTCTGCCCAATATGACAGATATTTTTCCTTTTGCTTAGTGACAATTGTGTTGGGTCGAATTCTCTGCATTACGATGTCACTGTCCTGGGGCTGGTTATTGTTAGTAGTGTTAATAGTTACTTCACTGAGTCCCAGGGCTAGTTGACTGAGGGTATTCTTCTTTATGATCCTCTCTTGGCATTTCAGGGCTTCATAATGATAGCAGTGGGGGTTGCTCATTTTTAGGTGTTTCCAAAATTTGGTGGCTCTTTTTTGGATAGTAATTATTAATAGATATTGGCCTAGTTCTGCCCTGCATGCATTGTTTACGGTTTTCCTTTGAGTCCGGAGGATACTTTTATTCCTTCTATTCCTGTCTCCCTCATGTACTTATCTAGCGTCCACTTAAAGGCATCTGTGCGATTCGCCTCAACTGCTCCCTGTGGTAGCGAGTTCCACATTCTCACCACTTCCTGGGAAAAGAAGCTTCTCCTTTCCTTATTGGATTCACTGTCAGTGTTGAATCTCCATTTACTAGCTCTGCACCATTCCTGACCCTGCTCCGCCTGTGTGCTCTTCTGTTCCATGCACTGCATAACTGACAATAACAACAAAAAAACCTGTTTCAAATGATGCTAAAAACAGCAGGAGTTCTCTTCCCTCTCCCACCTGCGCACTGCATGACAACCCGAGAATAGGAGCTTCTGAAAGTGGTCGGACCACTCTTGGTTGCACCCTTTTGTGAAGTATCTACCCAAACAAAAGCTTTCCAGTTCTTCCATCTCTGTGACTATATTTGCATAAATAAGTACCTATCTCCCAAAGCATCAAAGAGGATATTTAAATATGTACTAATCCTAATGGAATTCAAAAAACAAATTGTTAGAAGACCGGTTTTTGCATGGCTGTATGATGTATGACAAAACTGCTTTCTATTATTCCACCAATTATGAATTGAAAAGTGGCACTGCCCGTAGACGTCCATTTTTGTTTTGCGATTATGTCGCAGGTCTGATTTCCCCCATTTTGTGCACGTGTGCAGAAACCCGAGGGGACAAAATTCCAGCCTGGATCAAGGGTGGAGAGCAGGCAGCTCGACTGCTAGAACCCGGGGCATCACCAGGTCCTGCTAGGATTCAGCTCCATATTTTTCTCGGTGGGGCAGGGAGGGCATCTTCCACCCACCCTCGCCCACCTCAAGGGGGCGTGTCTAGGGCAGTTCCCCGGCTTCCCGGAGATTCTGTTTCGTCCACCGCCCCCCGATAAGGCTGAGATCTGGCGTGAATTCCACAAAAAGCCTTTCGCTTAGGCCCCAACACTTCAGAGTAGAAAGGAAGGGCTTCATTACCTGCTGATGGGTCCAATGACTTCAATGGGAAACAATCTGGAGAGATGCAAAATGGGCTGCCAACCCGCTATACGGCGCCTTTCCCAATCTCAGGACGTCCCAAAGCATTTTACAATGTTTGAAGTGTAGTGACTTTTGAAATGTAGGAAATGCGGCAGCCAATTTGCGCACAGCAAGCTCCCACAAACAGCAATGTGATAATCACCCATTTTACACAATCGCGCAAAGTCAAGATCTCCCCTAATGTGAGCTATCCAACGTCAGAAACAGCACAGGATAAAGACAGAATAAAGCTCCACCTAATGGCCCAGAAATTCGGGTCTCCACGGGTGAGTACGCACGGGGTACTCACCCGTAGGCCCAATGGAAGTGCCGGTTTCCTGCATGCACTGCGCATGCGCGGGAAACCGGCACTTCCGTTCCCCTGAAAGCAGGGGTTCAGAGGTCGAACGTGTGCGTGGGAGAGGCAGCGCGTGTGCATCGAACTTACGTTTTTTTTTGCAGCTTTTCCCAGGACTGTAGGATTCGCAAAAATCCATGAAATACAGTATACGGGTAGGGCCACTGAAGTGGCCACATTGTGAGAACACATAATGGAGTTGGCAGTTCTCATGGCCCAGTTCAAAAGGACACACACACAGTACCTAACAGCAGTCTGAGTCATCATCGATTAGAAGAATCCAGAACCTTACTGTTTTTGATATTGTAATGTGGTTACAGCAATAAACAAAACTATTAGCACCTGGAGGTGCGCTAATCGCTGGCAGAGCGGTAACCGATCTCAGAAACTGCTGAGCACACACAAACGAAGGGACACTAATCGGATTCCCATTAGTTTGATTTGCGAGCAGTTAAAATTAATGTGCTTGCTTTTGTTAAAGCAACCTTAACAAAGGAAAACGGTTGATTTGGCGCCAAGATTAGGGCCAGAAAAGAGTATAACCGTTCAGGTAAATCATCAGCAAGTCAGTCTAAGATTTGACCAGAGTAAGGAAGACTCCTCCGGAGACGGTTCACACCGTGAAGTCCAAGTCCAGTTACCATCAGGAGTTCGAGGACCGTGCGGAACAGAAAACGGCTCGAGGATTTCGGAGGACTTCCAAGGTTTGTACAGGAGAGCGAGTCCAGGAGCCGGTCCCATAAGGAAGGTCGGAGGTCCCGGACGACACCAAGTAACAGGGTCCAGGAGCCGGTCCCATAAGAAAGATCGGAAATTCCAGACGTAACAAGAAGTACCAAGGTCCAGAAGGGTTTTGAAATTCTGGTGAGCATAAAGGCCCAACTCTACCTAACTGACATAATTGAGGTATATTCAGTAACGGGAGGGTTTGTAACGTTAAGGGTATTTGTAAGTCAGGAGTGTGATTTATCCCTCGATGTGTCCGTGCGCTTCCCTCACCCCCGCTTTTAGCTTATCGCTATTTTAGAACTGTTTATATGCTTTAAAGTTATTTTTCTCAGTGTATAATTTAGTCCTCTGTGAGAAACGTTATTTTTCATCTGCATTTATTCTTGCCATTTTTCTCTGTGTACATTCTCTTTCAAAAATAAAGATCGTTTTTGATTTAAAACTCAATCTGTCTCATCTGACCATTTGTCTTCCGAGTCACGAGTTGGGTCAACACACAAAGGTTGTCTGGCAATAAGCCCAGTGTCTAGAACCGTGAGGGGGGAGCGCTTCGAAACCGCTCACGAGTAGTGCGAAAATCAAAACCGATTTAGCACACCATAAGCTCGTTAAAACGACCCCTTACAGGAGGGTAAGTCTCCAGAAGTTAGACATTTAAAAAGCAGTCGCAAGGCCTGCTTTTTACAAGGTAAGTGGTGAATTAATTAAAATTAAAACATTTTTTCCACAGGTTTATTATTTTTTAATACTTTAAAGAAGGGTAAGTTTATTTTTAGCCCCGTTAGAAAATAAAATTATTTTTTTCAAAAATTTAAATTATTGTTTAAAATAGTTATTTCATGTAATTTATCATTTATTTTTAAAAATGTGATTTTTTAAAAAATTTATTTGAAGATTTAGTGATGGTTTGGGGCCTGTAGTATTTGTAAGTTTGACAGCACTTCCTGTCAGACTTATGAATGAAGCATTCCCTGCTCCGATTGGCTCCCCATGGCTCACGTGATCCCAGGGGACGCATTGAACTAACTGCGCCCCTGGGATACGCAAGCACTGCGCGCCAGCAGCTGGAGGAGGCCCCGGATCGGAATCCCACGCGGGCCCACAGCTCAAGGGCCGGCGCGCTAGGTAAATGCAGGTCGGGGGCTTGCACCCACGGGAAGCCCCCGACCCGAATTTCTGGGCCATTATATGCAACAGTGCTTCTTAATCTCTATGTGAATTTTGCACATTGCTTTATTGCCTTCACTGAGGGAGATTACTAATTTAGTGTCTCCTTCCCTCCCCTTATTCTGGTCTATGGTTCGGCCAAGACTGTCCAGTATCATTCCCAAATGACCATTGTTCAACTTAACAATGTTGCAAATACATAGCCAAGAGAGTAGAATATAAGACAGAGGAGGGAATAATCAAACTGTGCAGTGCACTGGTCAGATTGCACCTTGAATATTGCATCCAGTTCTGGTCACCAAGAAATAAGAGAGACATTCAACTTCTGGTGGCAATGCAGAGAAGTGCTACCAGTCTGATGCCCAGTATCAGATCTTAAGGGGCTAGAAATTCATTATAGCCCAGGGATCTTTAGAAAAGTTTGAGAATTAGCGCCAGGCACTAATACTTTAGACTGCACGCAAAATTCGTGCTAACTTCTCAAAGAAATGATTGGAGCACTTAATCAAGCATTAAAGCCCAAGCTCATTGGCGTTACAATCAAAGGGTGAACCAATTACGCGTGCAGTCTAATCGCAAGTCATCATTGCCACAGGCTAGTTCCAGTTCTTAAAGGGGAGGTTCATTGATGCTGCAGAACCTCATTCTCAGCATTGCTGGCTATGCAGCTGTCTCAGCAAGCAGCAGCAGGTCAAGGAGAAGGAGCTGGACAACTCAAGCAGCTGTACTGATGGCAGATCCACGCTACAGGGAGAGAGCCTGCAGATTCTGCGATCAGGCATTGGAGGCGTTGGTGTTCTCTGTGGAGAGACGGAGGGTAGTGCTGTACCCAACAAGTGGCAACCTCGCTGCAAGTCTTCCGCACCATGTGGAGGGAGGTAGCCCAGGAATTGGGCAGCGCTGTGGTCCCCAGGACCCACACACAGTGCAGGAAAAAATGTAATGACCTCACTCAGGTGGTCAGGGTGAGTCAATGCTTCACCAAATGCTACATACCACCGTCTGAACCACAGTCTACACACACTGCCCAAAGCACCACACCCCCAGCACTCACCCACCAACAATCTCTACCTACCAACACTCACACCCACATCTCGCACCTTGCACACAATGACAGCTATTCAACTATGGCAGGCACATTACCCAAACATATTGCTCCACACTCACACACACACTTTCCTTTCTCTTGCAGGCCAAGGTGGCTGACAACAGGAGGGAGAAGGAGCGCACAGGCAGGGGACAAGCCAACACCCAACCACTGTCTGCGCTGGAAGCTAGAGTGCTGCAGATTATTGGGCGCCAGGTGGTACGCACCGTGGATAGCGGGCATTCACATTGAGGATTCGCTGTGTGTGGTTTCACACCACCTGCACATTAAGTGAGCAGTAGCCTTTGCGGTTACGGAAGATCTCAGGATTTTTATGCGGTGCCCGCAAAGCCACATGGGTGCAGTCATTGGCGCCCTGCACCATGGGGAATCCTGCTATCTTGGCTAAGCCACATGCACGCTTGTCCTCTCATGATGGAGAAGGAAATGTTGTCCCTTCTCCTACTCAAAGAGCCTCTGTGACCTCCCGGATGCAGCGATATACGGCGAACTGAAAGATGTTAGATATGTCTCCTGTTGCAGACTGGAAGGATCCGTTGGCAAAGAAATTAAGGGCGATGGTGACCTTGACTGCCACTGAGAGAGCCGTGGTCACTCTGATCTGAGGCTGGTGGTCTGGTTGCAGGAGGTGGCAGACTTCTGTGACCACCTCCTTGGTGAAGCGGAGCCTTCTAATACATTGCTCCTCGCTTAATTGGAGGTAGGAGAAGTGCTCTCAGAATGCCCTCGGAGGGTAAGGCCTTCTGTTGAGAGCCCTGATGGCCCTCCTCTTCCCTCTAGCCACATGTTCCAGTCTTTCTCACTGCCTCTGCTCCCTCCACCGTAGATCCTGGAGGGCGAGGCCAACTGCCAGTACAACCCCCATTAATATGAGCCAAGAATAGAACTTTGATACTTTGTAAGAATAAATGTAACTACTTTTAGTAGCTACGACACTCCTGATATGAAACAACCTTGAAATTACTGAATTAAACTGTTGTACAATGTCAAACTGACAAGAAAGCACTGAAACTCCATTAACCTGACAGCTGCGACTTATTACTCATGATCCCTTTAAATAATGTCCCTGGAGCCAGCTTCCACCTGCTTGATGCCTCCTCTCCCTGTCACTGTCTGGGCAAGGCGCTAAGGTAGGTGGCGAAAATCAATTTTGCAGACCGGGCACCCAGTGAGCGTTATACACTCACTGACGTCATGATCTGCCTGGCATTGAAGTCCCTGGCAGTACCTCGTACCAGCGGCACAATGGGGGGGGAGGGGGATTTGACGTGTGGCGCTGGATTCGCCTTGCCCTGGTGCTACTGCATCAGCGCCCCGTTAGCGCCCTCTGCAGGTGCTAACAGGAGGCGCTAACCAACCAAATTTTTCCCCCCCCTTGAGTTACGAGGGTAGACTTGGGCTTTTCAGCTTGGAAACGAGGCTACTGATCTTATAGAGGTATAAGATCTGGAATACCCTCCCTAAACATCTCTACTTCTCTATCAATGTTCCCTATAATTCTTATATTTGGCGCCACGCGGCCCATTCAAAATACCGCACATGAGCAGTTTTTGCACTTAAAAGCCAGCAAGTCGGCTGCGGACGATCCCTTGAGCGCTGCGCAGCCGCACGGCTTAAAGGGAATTTTGCTCTCTACCTCTCTTTCCTCCAAGTTGCTCCTTACAACCTCTCTCATTGACCAAGCTTATGGTCGCCTGTCCTGATATCTCTTCATGTGGCTCAGTGTCCAATGTTGCCTGATAACGAGCTCAGGGGCGCTATAAAAATGCAAGTTGTTGCCGTGATATAAAATTGACAAGGGTACGGGAAAAGTTAACCCAGAATATTATTTCAAATCAAACTGCAGATGTAGAATGGCACATAGGTAAAAGATAATTTTGGGGACTGATATCAAGAAGTCCTCCTTCACACAAAGAGTGACCAACCTGTGGAATAAACTTCCAGATAGTGTAATGAAGACAAAAGCCCTGGAATTATATAAACAACAATTGGACGCTACCATAGGGGAGGGGGTGTTAAGATCTCGCTGGGTGAATTACAACAGCGACTCCACTTCAAAAGTACTTCATTGGCTGTAAAGCGCTTTGAGGCGTCCAATGGTCGTGAAAGGCGCTATATAAATGCAAGTCTTATTTTATTTTAAATGGTCTTGCTCATCCATAATTGTCTTGTGACCTTGTGAACTGTGAGCCTAGATTGTGAGTTTTTTGGCCGGCGGGGTATAATGCTCCGTAGATGGGGATGGGAAGCAATGGCTCTGTCCTCGCACGATGCCTACAGACATACGCCGTATCGCAGAAATCACTGGATACCACGGGGCGACCAAACGCAGATTGGGCGAGCGCTTTGCGGAACACCTCCGTTCAGTCCGTAAGGGCGACCCCCGAGCTTCCGGTCGCCCGTCACTTTAATTCTCCGCTCCACTCCCACTCAGACCTCACCGTTCTCAGCCTCTTACACTGTTCCAATGAAGCTCAACGTAAGCGCGAGGAACAGCACCTCATCTTTCGATTAGGCACTTTACTGACTTCCGGACTCAACATAGAGATTAACATTTTCACATCATAACCTCGGCCCCAATCTTTTTTTTTCCCGTTCATTTTATATATATTTTTCTCTCTCCCACATGGCAGCTGTCTCTCATTCAGCCAGTGCCATTTACACTTCTTCTAGAGCCATCTTTTGTTTCTTAACTTGTCCCATTACCGTCTCCTTTTGCCTCGCACCATCTCTTAATCTCTCTTAATGTCTCTTAATCTCTCCTGCTTTCCACCCTATCACAGACCTTCCCTTTTGTTCTTTCCTCCCCTTCCCCCTATCCCAGCCCCTACACTTGCTTCAAACCTGTTCCATCGCCAGCTTTTTTCAGTTCTGACGAAGGGTCATCGACCTGAAACGTTAACTCTGTTTCTCTCTCCACAGATGCTGCCTGAACTGCTGAGCATTTTCTGTTTTTATTGTCACGAGAGAGCAGTCCTGAGTGGGGACCCCGGCTGATTTTTCCCCTCCCAAGCTCAGGGATGCTGAACCAAGTCGGCACTTCCTAATCCGTATGGCTCAATTACACATTTGGGGTGAAATTCCAACTTGGGAGGGGAGGCAAGTCGGGAAGTGTCGCATCCGTCACCTGTAATTCGCCCATCCCAATGTTCAATACCATTGATTTCAATATTGGCGGGGAGTATTACTGGCGGTAGATGCGACATCGCCCATTATCTGCCCACACCCAAGTTGGAATTCCACCCCCACTGTATTTACCAACCTAGCCATCAGGGGAACCCCTGATTTCACATCAATTGCTGCTGGAAAAAACTAGGCTGACACCCCAGTGCAGTACTGAGGGAGTGCTGCACTGTTGGAGGTGCCGTCTTTCGGATGAGATGTTTAACGGAGGCCCCGTCTGCCCTCTCAGGTGGGCGTAAAAGATCCCGCGGCACTATTTCGAAGAAGAGCAGGGGGGAGTTCTCCCTGGTGTCCTGGGCCAATATTTATCCCTCAACCAACATCACTAAAAAACAGATTATCTGGTCATGATCACATTGCTGTTTGTGGGAGCTTGCTGTGCGCAATTTGGCTGCTGTGTTTCCTACATTACAACAGTGACTGCACTCCAAAAGTACTTCATTGACTTTAAAGCACTTTGAGACGTCCGGTGGTCGTGAAAGGCGCTATGTAAATGCAAGTCTTTATTTCTTTCTAAGTGATCCCCATGAATACAGACTCAGCTTTAAGCTATTTTGGGTATAGCCTGACATAGGTAGTAACCAGGGGGAAAATAATGGTCTGCAGAGCTGGGACTGCACTTTTGACTAATACTTGCCAACAACTTAGAATCATTGAACGGTTACAGCGCAGAAGGAGGCCATTCGGCCCGTCGAGCCCGTGCCGGCTCTCTGCAAGAACACTTCAGCTAGTCTCACTCCCCGCCCTTTCCCCGTAGCCCTGCAAATTTTTTTCCTTCAGGTACTTGTCCAATTCCCTTTTGAAAGCCACGATTGAATCTGCCTCCACCACCCTCCCAGATCCTAACCACTCGCTGTGTAAAAAAGTTTTCCTCACGTCGCCATTGTTCCTTCTGCCAGTCATCTCAAATCTGTGTCCTCTGGTTCTCGACCCTTCTGCATTGATTGCACATCAAAAGAAATGTATTTATCCGATGCAATGCCAAGTCTGCTCACCCACCACCCCAGTCCTCATTGGCTTCTAGCTCAAATTTAAAATTTCAATCCTTTGTGTTTCAATTCCTTCATGGCCCCACTTCCCCCTAGCTCTGTAACTCACCCGCCCCCCTGCCCCCTCCACTCCCTCTACTCCATTAGCTCCACCATTAGCAGCCGTGACTTCAGCCATCTACGCTCCATGCGCTGGGATTCCCTCCCTAAACCACCCCCCCAACTCCCTCTCCTCCTTTAAGAGCCTCCTTAAAACCCACCTTTTGGTCACCCTTCCTAATACAATCGTCTCCGGCTTGGCGTCCATTTTCCTTTTGTTTACGTATCCGTGAAGCGCCTTGGAGCATTTTTACCTTTGTTAAAGTCACTGTATAAATGTAAATGATTGTTTCCATTGTGTGTGATAAGGTGCAAATTCTTTCCTTAATACTTGAACCCAATGAATATTTAGTCACCTCATCAATTCAGTAGAGCCTGTATTTCCATCTGGTAATTGTAGGGTTGGAGCAGGTGATCCTGGAAAGAGCACTGCTCACAGAGATCCCAGGCTGAGGGCCCGGGGCTCACTTAAATTAATGGCAGTCAGCCTTTTGGGGCCAAACTGCACGGGAGCAGTTAAGTTGGTTGCCGCTGGTGGCGGGTCAGGGACACCCAGGAACACCTCCCTTTCCCTTCAACCCTCGCTTGCTGTGCCTGTTTGCAATAGGTGCCGAGCAGTTGTGTTGCTCCTCAAAGACATCAGCAGCATTATGGCTGGGGGGGTGTGGGGGGGGGCAGCGGAAGGGAACAGGGGCAAACGGGGTCCTGATAAGCCTTGCACACAGCAACAGGAGCGTCGGTGGTGGAGGGGTTGAATGTTTGTGGTGGATGGGGTGCCGATCAGGTGAACTTCTTTGCCCTGGATGGAGCATTTGTGGAGAGATCGGGTTGCCTGGAAAATCTGGCAAAGAGGAGGAGCGTTTACAGCCTCTTTGCCAGATTTTCGAAGCTTTCTCTCCCTTTGCTATTCTGTTGTAACCATTTACACCTCCTCTGGACCCACAACAGCAGCAGTTTGCATTGATGTAGCGCCTTAAATGTAGTAAATCTTCCCAAGACGCTTCACAGGAGCGATTATAGAATAAAATTTCACACCGAGCCACATAAAGAGATATTAGAGGACAGGAGCTGGGTCAAAGAGGTAGGTTTTAAGGAGCAACTTAAAGGAGGAGAGAGAAGCGGAGAGGTTTAGGGAGGGAATTCCAGAGCTTAGGGCCTTGGCTGCTGAAGGCCCGGCCAACCCCATACACCAGGGGCCAACACCACTAGCACAGCACTGTAACAATGAGTGTCAGCTGTGGCTCAGTGGGTAGCATTCTCATCTCTGCTGTCAGAAGGTTGTGGGTTTATAATCCCACCCGATGAAACTTGAGCACAAAAATCTAGGCTGAGGGAGCGCTGCACTGTCGGAGGTGTTGAGTGAAAGGATTTGGGGTTTAATTTCTATAGCTTGTAAGGGGTTCCATTCCCTTCCTCCTTACAATGTTTCTTGGACCCCGGAATTACAAGAACTGAATACACGCGACAAACAGGTTTTGGCTCAACCTTAAATTCATTAGTTTATAAAACCACAGTACAAACCCCTTTTATGATTGATTTGACTGATACTTAATTATTACAAACAAGTACAAACCCCTTTATGATTTGATTGCAACTTCCAATCACCCGCGCGGCTGGTCGTTACCGGTGTTGATTGTAGGCCTGGATCAAGAGATGACCGACCTCCGTCCTTCTTCGCCTGACTGCAGTATCCACGATTCGATGTTTTCCTTTCTTATAGTGTCCCAGTCCTGCTATCTCACACACCTGGGCCTCAGGCGTTGGTTCAGTGAACAGCCGGCTGGAATGCCGAATGCCGGGTCTTCACATCTCGTTATCTTCTTCTTCCAATCGCCTGAGCTATGCAGAACTGCAAGGTCAGAGACGACTCCATATCTCCTCCCCTGCTCTTTACACAGCAGAAAGATAACGTGATTCCCCTTACGGTGATGGGCGCTTAGCTCATAGCATTGTTTGGGTGTTAACGCTTCGTCCATTCTTGTCAGGAACTGATCGTTGTACATAATTGCAGTCAACTTGTGACATTGTCCGGCTGTTAATTTTCTCCAAACCGATCATGAATCAGGGTTTCAGAGGACTCGTTCCCTCTGTACATTGAGGTTAACTGTTTCATGTCCTTCAAGCTTTGCTTAAGAAAATAACAGAGGTACGAGTTATAATTGAATCATAAATTAGAGTCATAGGGGGATAAATTGGGTATCGCCCCGCTTGGGGCGCTAGTATTGGCGGTACGCAAAGTTTAGCACCAGGCGCAACTTATCGCCACCTCGAGTGATATTGGGTTGCAGCGCCCCTGAAGGTGATTGCAGCGCTAAATCAGGTGCTGCACGGTACTCTTAAGGCGCTAACCCGGCGGCGCTACTCAATTTATCGGCGGCCGGGCGCAGCGCAGGTGCTGTCAATAATCGATTTCCCCGAGACACGCTGGCGCCGGCCAGCTCTTAAAGGGGCGGGTCAATTAACATCAGCAGCTACACTCTACGCCTTGTAGGCCTCAAAATCGGCAGTGACCTACCTGTGGCGTTTAAAACTTCCAAGACATAGAAAGGGTCAGGCAGAGAGCGGAGCGCTTTAACGATGGGGCATTGGATGATCTGGTTGGCGCAGAGGAGCGCCAGCGAGCTGTGCTGTACCCCTAGAATGGCAGGAGGCCTCATCAGAGCGAATACTGCAGAGCTTGGAGGGATGTTGCCCAAAGAGTCGCCTCCAGCAGCATGGTGCCCAGGAATCCTGTGCAATGCAGGAAGAAGTTCAACGACTTCACTCGGGTCGTTAGGGTGAGTGCCTTTTTCGCAATCATCTTCATCCCTCCATCTGCACCTGACTTTATGGCCAGAGGGTGCGCGAAGCCCCAATGGCCATCTGTCAGCCAGCACCCATGGCCCTTTTTTGAAACACACACGCACATTCAGCTCAGTGCATAATGTAAGGGCTATTCTACCATGGGGGGCTATTCTACCATGGGGGGCATGTAATGTCAGCTCAGGGCAGCATGTTTCATCACTTCCCGTCCTTTCTCCTGCAGGCCAAGCTGGCCAGGAACCGTAGGGAGCAGCTTCGTACCGGAGGAGGCCGGCCTCACCTGCAGACCCTCACAGACCTCGAGGAGCGAGTCCACCAGATTGTTGGAAGCCGGATGAGTGGTCCTGTCACCTCTGGAGCTGCCGACCCCATTGTGCACAGCGATGGTAAGGTCATCACCTTTTTGAGCTCTCTCCTTCCACTTGTTCCCCCCACCAGCATGCTTTTTCACTTTGGACCCAAGTCAGTGCATTGCAGCACTCATGCATCCCTTGCTGCCACCCTGTCCTTTCGCTAAAGCCACTCTTCAACCTCCCTGCTTTCAGATGCTGCATCACCAGCTCGGGAGCCGGGCCCTCAAGCTGCCACTGCCACTGACTCCGGAGGCGACGAGCAGGAGGAAGCCGGACCATCCCTACCACCCTCAGGCGAGCCAGCCCCTCTGCAGACTGGGGAGACTACTTCCCTGGAGGGGAGCGGGGGGGGGAATGCTTTGAGGAGGAACCAGTTCCAGGAACCAGCGGGCTGCAGCAACGCAAGGGGGGTAGGGAAGCTCGGGGGCCGTCTCCCCGGAGGGCGAGTCAGGCCGCGAGTGCTGCTGCACAGAGCGTAGAAGAGGTGCGTGCCCTCGCAGAAATGGGCACCCAGGCTGGACTGAGGCACACTGAGCTCATGGCTGCAGTGGCAAGGATGCCTGAATCCATCGAGACACTGGCAAGGAGTGTCCAAGACTTCGGCGCAGCACAGGCAAGGAGTGTCCAAGACTTCGGTGCAGCACAGGCAAGGAGTCTCCAAGACTTCGGCGCAGCACAGGCAAGGAGTGTCCAAGACTTCGGTGCAGCACAGGCAAGGAGTGCGCAGGACTTCGGGACAGTACTGGAAAGGACTGTCCAGGGCCTCGGGACAGCACTGGAAAGGACTGTCCAGGGCTTCACCAAAGCACTGGCACCTGCCACGCAACTGCTGAGTGCTGCTACGCAGTCATTCGCTGGTCTAATGCAGACGCAGATTGAGGCCACGCGACCACTGACTGCTGTCACCCTCGCTGGATCAGGCAGGATTACCCGGGGCCCTTGCAGCACCACAGCAGGCCAGCAATCTGTGGACCATCCGATTGCTGCGCATGCTGCGGTGCTGCCCCGTCAGTGTGCCAGTGTGTCGGCCGACCAGGGAGCTGCTGTCCGCTCTCAGGATGACAGCATTCCTGATGCCACCGCTGGCACGTCTCCACTGCAGCTGCCACCACCTGCAGGACAGACTGCTTCCACCCATGCACAGATGGAGCAGTCAGCAGCCGGGCCCTCCAGGCCCAGAGGTCGTCCAAGCCGTCCCTCAGGGGCATCTGCGCTTTCGGACAGTCAGCAGGCCTCCCCCAGCCCTGCTGCAGCCACTGGGGTCCCATTACAGAGGAGCTGCAGGGAGGGAAGGGGCCAATCTCGCAAGAGAAGCAGATCACCATCAAGGGGGAAAGAGTAGAAGGTGCTGCTGAAACGTCTTATTTGTAGAAATCAAGGCCGAGGATGCTGGTCTGAATGTTAGTGATGTTTTGGACAGTCTCCCGGGTGTGCGAGTCATTTATGTGTCAGTGTGTTAGATTTGCTTTCTGTTGCCATTGCTTTGTCTTGTTGGAAGGAAGCACATTTTGTACAATAAAAAACTTTCTTTATTTACAATGGCCATGTCTGCTATTTACATGCATTTTGCCCTCCACAGGCTTTGGGGTATCAGAACGGTTCCATTTCTCTTCTTGGAATGTCAGCATGCATTCCATGAGAGGGGCCTAGAAGCGACTTCTGATCAGCCTCTGACGGACGGCCCTTCCAGTTTGTGCCTCCCTCCCATCATGGTCCTGCTCCTCCTCCTCCTCCTCCTCCTCCTCTGCTGGTGCTTCAATGTCTGGTGGCATTGGCTGGGTCCGTAGGATAGCGAGGTTATGGAGCATGCAACATACAACCATGAAGTGGGAGACTCGCTCATGCGAGTACTGCAGGGCTCCTCCGGAATGGTCCAGACAGCGGAACCGCTGCTTCAGCACGCCGATTGTGTGCTCCACAATGTTCCTCGTCGCTTGATGGCTCGCATTGTAGCGTTCTTCAGCAGGGGTGCTGGGCGAACGGACGGGGTCATCAGCCACGGGCACAGAGGATAGCCCTTGTCCCCGAGAAGCCAGCCTCCTGGGTGAGCCGGGGCCTCGAAAAGGTCTGCAACAGAAGGCTGGTGCAGGATGAAGACGTTGTGGCTGCTGCCTGGGAACTATGCATTCACTGCGAGAATCAGCTGTCGGTGGTCAGAGACCAGCTGGACATTCAAGGAATGGAACCCCTTGCGGTTGCGGAACTCCTCCGGATTCAATACAGGCGCCCGCAAAGCCACGTGCGTGCAGTCAATGGCACCCTGCACCATGGGGACGTCCGCTATTGCTGCGAAGCCCTCTGCGCTCCCGCTGCTTGTCCGGGGTCATTGGGAAGGAGATGTACTGCCGCCTCCTTTTAAACAGGGCATCAGTCACTTGACGGATGCAGCAATGCACCGCAAACTGTGAGATGTTGGCTATGTCCCCAGTTGTGGCCTGAAAGGAGCCGCTTGCGTAGAAGTTTAGGGCAAAAGTCATCTTCACAGCCACCGACAGAGATGTCCTGCACCTTATCTGAGGCTGCAGATCTGGCTGAAGCAGATGGCACAGCTCAGTCACCACCTCCTTTCTAAAGCGCAGCCTTCTGATACACTGCTCCTCCGACATGTTCAAGTAGGAAAACTGCTGTCGGAAAACCCTGGCAGCGTAAGGTCTGATGTGGCGATGTCTGTTGGCCCTCCTCCGTCTGGCCATGCTTGCCCCTCTCTCCCTGCGTCTCTGTGCCCTTTCCAGATGATTTAGCAACAGGACGTTCCCCTCCAATGCAGCCCCCATAATAAGTGCGCACAGAAAGTCTCCCCGTTTGATATGTTCACCAACAGCAAGGTGATGGTCAGAAGGCTGAAGCTCTTCTGCCAGCGCTGGCTCAGTGGTGAAATGGCTCTTAGTGTGCAGCTCAGCAACTCTCTCTAACTCTCGAAGAAGTTGTGCTCCAAAAATGGCTGCCGCTTTTATACCACAGCAGTCCCCTTTAAAGAACGCCCCCCCAGCCCGACAGCGACTGGGGAACATTCCAGGTAAGCTGTCCTTATTAGCGCCAGGCGGAACGGAGGGGCGCGCCACTGAATTTCCGGTCCGGGGCGCCCAAAAGGCGTTGCACACTGAAATTACATCATGATCTGCCTGCGCCCGTGAGCGGGCGCTAAGGTTTAGCGCCGGTGCAAAATGTCCGCTCAATATGGGAAGAGGCGCAGGGTTCGCTGCGCCCGGGCACTAGTTGGTTACCGCCACACTTCTCGGCCTCTTTAGGCGCTAATGGGTGGTGCAACCAACCGAATTTCTCCCCCATAGAGTTCTAATGGCAAAGAAAGAGGCCATTCAGCCCATCGAGTCCGTGCCGGCTCTCTGTGGAGCGATCCAGTCAGTCTCATTCCCCCGCTCTATCCCCGTAGTCCTGCAAGTTTGCTTCCCTGAAGTGCCTATCCAGTCTCCACTTGAAAACATTGAGGGGGAAAAATTGGGTGAGTAGCGCCACCTGTTAGCGCCTAAAGAGGCAGTCAGTGGCTGTAGCGCCACTGGCTGCACCTCCCGCGATATTCAGCAGGGGCGTTAATGGTGGCGTTAGCCTTTTGCGCTGCGCCGCCACCGATGACGTCATCGGTGCGCGCAGCGCCCCATTCTCGCCCCCATCGCGATATTTGGTAGCGAACGCCGCTGTAGCGCCGTTCGCCACCCGCGCCCGGTTCACGGGGCCTTGCTGCGCCGGCAGAGGCGCAAGTTAAGGTGGAGGTGCGGGGCGGCCGCTTTTTCGGCGGCCGTCTGCCAGCACCTCCGTCCCCGGCCTCCTGGTCCACCCCCCGCGGCATTGCCGACTGTTTCCCGAGAGCCCGGCACTTCTCCTTGGTGCCGGGCTCTTTTGCCGGCACTCACGATCGGGGCTCGCGCTGTTGCAGGCCCCTCCCCCTTAACAGTGGGAGGAAGGCCTGCAGTACTGCAGCATGCCATGCCGCAGCGTGTGGCGCTGCGGCACATAGCGCTGCGAAATTCACTTTCAGTGCCCTAAGAGGGATGCGGAGTGCCTCAAGCCGCGCCCCGTCTCCCTCTAGGAGCACTTCAACTGAATTTGCGGCGATTGCTAATGCGGCGATCGCTAATGCGGCGATCGCGGCGCAAATTCCAGCGCCCAGGCGAACTTTGCGCCGCTTGGGCGCCTCAGGCCAATTTCTAGGTCTGAGTGTCTCCGCTTCCACCACTTCCGTTGGGAGCGAGTTCCAGATCCTCACTACTCGCTGTGTAGGATTCGCAAAAATCCATGAAATACAGTATACGGGTAGGGCCCCTGAAGTGGCCACATTGTGAGAACACAGAATGGAGTTGGCAGTTCTCATGGCCCAGTTCAAAAGGACGCACACACAGTACCTAACAGCAGTCTGAGTCATCATCGATTAGAAGAATCCAGAACCTTACTGTTTTTGATATTGTAATGTGGTTACAGCAGTAAACAAAACTATTAGCACCTGAAGGTGCACTAATCACTGGCAGAGCGGTAACCGATCTCAGAAGCCACTGAGCACACACAAACGAAGGGACACTAATCGGATTCCCATTATGGCAAAGCGGTAACCGATCTCAGAAACTGCTGAGCACACACAAACGAAGGGACACTAATCGGATTCCCATTAGTTCGATTTGCGAGCAGTTAAAATTAATGTGCTTGCTTTTGTTAAAGCAACCTTAACAAAGGAAAACGGTTGATTTGGCGCCAAGATTAGGGCCAGAAAAGAGTATAACCGTTCAGGTAAATCGTCAGCAAGTCAGTCTAAGATTCGACCAGAGTAAGGAAGACTCCTCCGGAGACGGTTCACACTGTGAAGTCCAAGTCCAGTTACCATCAGGAGTTCGAGGACCGTGCGGAACAGAAAACGGCTCGAGGATTTTGGAGGACTTCCAAAGTTTGTACAGGAGAGCGAGCCCAGGAGCCGGTCCCATAAGGAAGGTCGGAGGTCCCGGACGACACCAAGTAACAGGGTCCGGGAGCCGGTCCCATAAGGAAGATCGGAAATTCCAGACGTAACAAGAAGTACCAAGGTCCAGAAGGGTTTTGAAATTCTGGTGAGCATAAAGGCCCAACTCTACCTAACTGACATAATTGAGGTATATTCAGTAACGGGAGGGTTTGTAACGTTAAGGGTATTTGTAAGTCAGGAGTGTGATTTATCCCTCGATGTGTCCGTGCGCTTCCCTCACCCCCGCTTTTAGCTTATCGCTATTTTAGAACTGTTTATATGCTTTAAAGTTATTTTTCTCAGTGTATAATTTAGTCCTCTGTGAGAAACGTTATTTTTCGTCTGCATTTATTCTTGCCATTTTCTTTGTGTACATTCTCTTTCAAAAATAAAGATCGTTTTGATTTAAAACTCAATCTGTCTCATCTGACCATTTGTCTTCCGAGTCACGAGTTGGCCCAACACACAAAGGTTGTCTGGCAATAAGCCCAGTGTCTAGAACCGTGAGGGGGGAGTGCTTCGAAACCGCTCACGAGTAGTGCGAAAATCAAAACCAATTTAGCACACCATAAGCTCGTTAAAACGACCCCTTACAGCTGCGTAAAAAAGTTTTTCCTCACGTCCCCCTCTGTATCTCTTGCCCAAAACCTTAAATCTGTGTCCCCTAGTCCTCGTACCATCAACTAGTGGGAACAGCCTTTCCCCGTTTAGCCTATCCAAACCTGTCATAATCTTGTACACCTCGATCAAATCACCCCTCAACCTCCTTTGCGCTAATGAAAACAAATCCAGCTTCTCCAACCTGTCCTTGTAGCTAAGATCCCCCATCCCCGGAACCATTCTGGTAAATCTCCTCTGCACCCTCTCAAGGGCCTTCACATCCTTCCGAAAGTGTGGTGACCAGAACTGGACGCAATACTTACTTCCAATAAAATTGTTTCCTTTGATTCCAGTCTCCTTGCAATTCTGAGGATTTCTGTAGGTTCTGGAGCCAGACCTACAAAGATATTGGTTCAAATTTGTGTGAGCTGTGATTATTATTAATGAAATCTAAATGCTTTGGAGCTACTCCATGTGTAGGTTGCAATAGCCTGTGAGGGGATCTATTCTAATTTGTAAAGTTTTATTATCCCCTGTCTCTCTTCAGCTTTGAAGAATTAAAACAGAAAAATAAAACTTTCCTCCTGTCACGCCAACACCTTGGCTGCCCGTGCTTGCAAACATCGCGCCACCACACCTACGCCGCGAATATGCAGTCTCCAGAGAATACCACTGCCACACCAGCAAAGACATGCCGATCCAGGCCGACTTGAACAACCTACCACCAGCCCGTCTCCAATCTAGAAGGTCATTTTGTACCGTCACCGAAGCCCTTCAGCGATCTCCCCTCAGCCTTGCTGACCGATGGCGAAATGCTTGGAAGAACTGCGACATACGGAATGGATTCCTTATAGAGGACCCCACAGTACAACCTGAAGGATCAAACCTTCCTCGCAAACAGTGGACAACCATCAACCGGCCTCGGAACCGGCCATGGCGGATGCTGCCACCTTCTCCATAGATGGAAGATTAAAGCATTCCCGTCATGTGACTGTGGAGCTTCTAATCAGACCCTGGAGCACATCATTGAGCACTGCCCTCAGAGGAAATTCGCAGGCAGCCTACAAGATAGCCACCCTGTTACACCAGAGGCTTTGGCCTGGACCTCTGACTTAGATATTGATATACGAAAGAATAAGAAGACACAGAAGTGGAATCACTCAACATTAAATTAAGAATAAACTTCATATAAGGAGAAGTAAAATGAATGACACTAATCCTCTGTACAAAGTTTCTTGCCCGCCCATCTCTTGAAGGGATATTTACTAGTCCTAGCCCCTTTAGGGCTACCCCGGATCAGGCGTATTTCTCAGATATTCACTTTCAACCAAAATTTGAGGTAGCCGAATTCTAAAGAAACTTAATTGGGTCTAAAGGTCCGGGCTATCTCTCCCTAAAGGAAAGGAACAACCTGAGAATGTTACTGTCCTCCAGATAGCGCTTTTAATAAGTTTAGCTAGACTGTAACGTTCCGGATATGATGAGGGTCCGGAAATCTCCCTCAGAATTCTGCAACTCCTCACCAAAGAGTGTACAGAGATTGAGTTTGCGAGTTTTTGATACAGAAGTCTTATGTGAGACAATTCTAAAAATATATAGAGATTTATTAAAGAACCGACATGCAATTTACAGTTGGTGAATCAGTCAATCGCAACATTAACCGTTCTAAAAAGAGAAAAAATGCTATCTTATTATTAACAGAGAATCTTATTTTTAAATCTTAACTTCGCTACAGTATTACAGTTCTTAAAGTTCTCTACAAGGATATCCATCAATATCAAATACCTTTGATCCCCAAGGTACAAAGAGTGGTAGACTACAGAGTTGCCTCTGAAGCCGAGAATCGCTTTGCCCGATTAAAGCGAGTCTGAAATCTCATTTGAGAGTTCAATATTTATGCCCTTTACCAGTGGCTTTTCCTTTAAGGTTTTCTGCTGATGCAAGTCAATTATTCCTAGTCATCTTTCTGCCGACCTTTGCAATTCTCCACTGCTACATCAGCTTGTAACATTACAGAATCTTGTCTCATCGCCACGTGTTCTGAGTTTACCATATAAAAACGGTGTGACGGTAGGTGTTTCTTACTTTATGTCATCTTTACGAAGTTTAAATTAGAACACCTTATCCAGGGTGAACCATTGTTTTGTTCCCAAAAGTCAGCCTGTCGGAGCCTGCACCCTCTGTTTCAATAAGGTTATTTATTCAGGGTCAACAACTGTCTTCTCTCAATAGCCAGAATGCTTTCATAGCTATTTCATCGTTAGGTTTCTAAATTTCCAAACCCAGTTTGTCATGTTTTAACAAGGCCAGAACTCCTTCATAAGATAGTGTATTTTTCTAAATAGGTTATAAGGCTTATTCCTTCACACTCTCTGATACCGCCCTTTGATACTCGGCCTAGTCTACCTCTGTTATTGCAGCAAGGACTGAGAGATCATAGTAAGGCAGGCGCCATCAACACCTCTCTCAAGACTATTTGTTGATGCTGCTTGACTTTTGCAACCAGATACAGTAATAGGTCTTTAAACTGCTGCAAGCCTCATGAAGCTTCACCAGCGCCTGGATTCCCACCGGCTTCGGGGCTGGTGAGACTTTGTGAGGCTTGCAGCTGTTTAAAGGGCTATTACTGTTGAGTGAGCAAGAGACTGCAAGAGAATGAGTGAGCGCGTGAGCTTGAGTGTGAGTTCGTGAATATGAGTTTGTGTGAGTGAATATGAGAGTGAGTGAGAGAGAATGAGTGCGAGAGAGTAAGTGGAGAAGGACCTGATGAAATTCAGTTCTTACAAACTGTCAGTACCACTCGATTACTCGGATATTATACTAGACTTCCTCTTCTTCTTAGGCAGTCCCTCGGAACCGAGGATCACTTGCTTCCACACTAAAAATGTGGGACCTAGTCTCTGTCACAGGCGGGGCAGACGGTGGTTGAAGGGGCAGGTGGGTGAGGTGCTCGGGTTGATGTGCACTCCTTCCGCTGTTTGCGCTTGGCTTCCGCTTGCTCCCGGCGAAGAGACTCGAGGTGTTCGGCGCCTTCCCTGATGCTTCTCCTTCACTTTGTGCAGTCTTGGGCCAGGGATTCCCAGGTGTCGGTGGGGATGTTGCACTTTTTCAAGGAGGCTTTGAGGGTGTCTTTGAAGCGTTTCCTCTGCCCACCTGGGGCTCTCTTGCTGTGTCAGAGCTCCGAGTAGAGCGCTTGTTTTGGGAGTCTCGTATTGGGCATGCGGACGATGTGGTCTGTCCATCGGAGCTGATCGAGCGTGGTCAAAGCTTCAATGCTGGGGATGTTGGCCTGAGCGAGAACACTGACGTTGGTGTGCCTATCCTGCCAATGGATTTGCAGGATCTTGCGGAGGCAGCGTTGGTGGTATCTCTCCAGTGCTTTGAGGTGCCTGCTGTACATGGTCCATGTCTCTGAAGCATACAGGAGGGCGGGTATCACTACTGCTCTGTAGACCAAGAGCTTGGTGCGAGGTTTGAGGTCCTGGTCTTCAAACACTCTCTTACTCAGGCGACCGAAGGCTGCACTGGCACACTGAAGGCGGTGTTGGACTTCGTCATCAACGTCTGCCCTTGTTGACAGTAGGCTCCCGAGGTATGGAAAGTGGTCCACGTTGTCCAAGGCCTTGTCATGGATTTTGATAATCGGGGAGCAGTAAATTTAAAAAATTTTTACTTCAACTTTATTGTCATTGTACAATGCACAAGTACATGAACAACAAAATGTGATCTTGCAAGCTCCCATGAGTCCAGTACAAATAACATTAACATTAAACGTAAATAGCACCGTCCTGGGAGAAGCAAAGCCGCTGCGTCTGTGCGCGCCGCCATTCCATTTCCACCATTCCTCCTGTCTGACAATCTTCAGCCCAACGCCCGGGCCTGCTCACCAGCCGCCCCTCCCGGGGCTCCTTCCGTGACCTTCTGCACCTGGTCTTCCCTGATGGTCACCCCTCCAGGTACTAACCAGACCTGGCTCTGCTTAGCTTCCAAGCCTTAGCCAGTGACCCTGTCCCTAGTCCCAGGAACCATGTGGCGGGGGCAGGTTGGTAGAGGACCTTTGTCTTACGGATGTTTAGTGTAAGGCCCATGCTCTCATACGCTTCGGGGATTTTATACAAGACTGCATTGCAACTAAAGCACAAAAAGCTAGTTTCTGAAATGTCACACCACTCATATAATGAAATAACATCAGTGTTTCAAGACCTTTCTAATCGCTCTGTGTCATTTACTCGTATGTTAGCCATCGCTTATTATTTTGTCAATTATTTTTATATTACCTATTGCAAAAATGTCTTTTCGCGATTGTATATTTATGAATTTGACAGCAGATTAAGTAGGTAAAAATAACAAAAGACTTGCATTCATACCGCACATTTCACGACCTCAGGACATCTCTAAGCACTTTACAGCCTTTGAAGAACTTTTGAAGTGTAGTCACTGTTGTAATGTAGGAAACGCAGCAGCCAATTTGCATACAGCAAGCTCCCATAAAACAGGAACAGGATAATGACCCAAAGATCTCTGTTTTAGTGATGTTGATTGATATTGGCCAGGACACCGGGGATAACGTCCCTGCTGTTCTTCGAAATAGTGCCGCGGGATCATTTACGTCCACCTGAGAGAGCAGACAGGGTCTCGGTTTAAGGTCTCATCCGAAAGCCAGCACCACCGACAGTGCAGCGGGGCACAGGAGTAGTGTTTCGCGTCGTTGTCTAGTAAAATCTAGGGGCCAGAAACACAACCTTTGCACGGGACAGCAAGTCAAAGAGTGCCCCCTTGCTCACTGACGGGACCCGTCACTGGGGTCGGAATTATTTCCACTTGGCTAGAGGTAGCCATGCAAATTATTGCCCAAAGGAATGGGTAATGTTTATTTGTTGTATTTGTAAATGAATTAGGGAAAATAAACAGAGCTACTGCCAACGAGTGAATGGGTACAGTACGTTTTATACTTCTCAATTATAAAGTGCTTAGAGGGAAATGTGGAATTATAACTTGGTGTAGTTGATACAGAATTTTGGGAACTGTACAGGCGACAGAGCTTTGGTCTAATTTATTTCCTAAGAATGATTGGGTGCAAGAGAGATACAGGGTAGGCTCAATAACTAAAAGGTACTGCAGAATATTGTTTTATTGTGGAAACCAAGGCAAGATTAGATAAATCAGCAACTAGTATTGAGGTGTTGCCTGTGGTGTATGTGCCTTTAAGAGCCCCTGTGTACTGTAATGCCGGTAGTGGCCACTCGGGCTATATAAGCCTGTATAGTGTCTTGTATCTGTTAGTTCACCTCCAGACTTTGTCCAGTAAACACCTGTAAACTAACTCCTGCATTCCGTGTCTTCATTAACACACGGATACAACATTGCCAAGTATGGGTTTTAAAAGCTTATAGATTGTAAGCGGAGAAGGAAAACAACAACAACAACAACTTGTATTTATATAGCGCCTTTAACGTAGTAAAACGTCCCAAGGCGCTTCACAGGAGCGTTATCAAACAAAATTGACACCAAGCCACATCAGGAGATATTAGGGCAGATGAAGAGGTAGGCTTTAATGAGCATCTTAAAGGAGGTAAATGAGGACGAGATGCCGAGAGGTTTAGGGAGGGATTTCCAGAGCTTAGGGCCCAGGCAGCTGAAGGCACGGCCGCCAAAGGTGGAGCGATTAAAATCAGGGACGCTCAAGAGGTCGGAATTGGAAGAGCGCAGCGATCTCGGAGGGTTGTGGGGCTGGAGGAGATCACAGAGCTAGGGAGGGGCGAGGCCACGGAGGAATTTGAAAACAAGGAATGGGAATTTTAAAATCGAGGCGCTGCTCTGTTGAGCGAGATAAGGGGCTGGATTTTGTCAATGGGGACGTGATGGAGGCGGGGCTCCCACTTTTTGGGTTGTAGTCCCGCCTCCATCGATTTGTGGCCAACCCACGCGATTTTCCCTTGATTAACCTTGTTAAGCCCGCCCAGCGGGTAGCTCAGTGGGTAGCACTCTTGCCTCTGAACCCCACTCCAAGACTTGAGCAAATAAGCTAGGCTGACACGCCAGTGAAGCACTGAGTGAGTACTGCACTGTCAAAGCTGGTGGCTTTTGGATAAGACATTAAACCGAGACCCCCCCACCCCACCCCCTGTTGCCTGGATGTTGCAGTGGGGAAAGAGTTAAAATGACATTGCTGGCAGGTTCACTGAAGAGTGTAAAAAGACAGGGGCTAACATGAAAGGCCACATCCATACTGACCTTTGAAGACTAAAAAGCAATTAAGTGGAGATAAGGGGCTGGATTTTGTCAATGGGGACGTGATGGAGGCGGGACTCCCACTTTTTGGGTTGTAGTCCCGCCTCCATCGATTTGTGGCCAACCCACATGATTTTTCCTTGATTGACCTTGTTAAGCCCTCCCAGCAGGCTCAGCAGGCCAATTAAGGGACACCCGGCAACAGGTGACGTCAGGGATTGACATTTCATCTGTCAAGAGCTTTTGACATGAAATATCAGCGTTTGACAGCTCTGTGAAGCTGTCAAACGCTGACAATCTGTCTTCTAACTTGAGTCCTTCTCCACAGACTCAGTTAGAAATCTCTCCAGAACAGAAAGCAGAATGCTGCAACTTTTGATAGCTCGCGGCCATTCTGCTTTCTATGCCAGTGAGATGAGGGACTCCCGAGACCTGAAGGAAGGAAGCCTGCATTAGTAAGTAAAGGTAAGTAAAACTTATTTAAACACTTTACACACACCCAACGCACTTACCTCTGCACTCATGCACCCATCACTCACCTGAACACCGGACATCTCGACTCCTCCAACCCCTTCAGACCGACGGTCCGCCTCGCTAACTTGTCGTGGTTCGGAGCCGTCGGGAAGCCCACACTTCAGGGCTCAAAATAGGGATTAGGCAAAAAACTGCCTGTTAACTACCTGTTAACAAGCAGTTAATTGGCACTAATCCCCTTTCCACTTCGGGGAGGTGGCTCCCAGCACAGGTCGGATATCCGCCTCCTGGGACATTGGCATGGAGGCGGGTTAGGGGCGGGATGGGTTCCTTCCCCCCGATTCTGCAATTTTCCCACCACTCCCGCCTCCAAACCCCCCTCCACGGGGCTTGGAAGTTCGAGCCCAAGGAGTTCCATCGTTATGAAAGAGGATATGATCCCTGGTTTGTGCTGAGTTCTGTGGGACCAGCTGAGCCAATGGCTGCAGTATATCAGTTGATCTCAGTACCCCTTGGTTAGAGTGAGAGGAAAATCAGCCAGCCTTCCCATTCTGATTGCTATTCAGTGACTTGCTGGAAAGTGCGTGTGTGGACATCATGTTAAGGCGGGATCCAGCTTTGTGGTGATGGCCCCCAATGGTCCAATGGCCTGTTGACAGTCAAGCTCAGATTTTTCCATTTTGCCATTATTACAACACTGGATTGGGCACTTTGTGGAGGCATTGGCACATGAACGCATCATCATGGAAAGGATAGCAACCTCCGTGGAAAGGATGGCTACCTCTGTGGTAAGGCTGGCTACAGTAGAGGAGAGGATGGCTATGGTAGAGGAGAGGATGGCTACGGCCATGGAGGAGCTTAGTCGCTAGGGTATTGAAAACATGGTCATTGTTCAGAATAGACTGACATCTCTTGAGGAGCGATGGTCAGCTATTGAGCATAGAAACCAGACCTTCATGGAAGTCCTCTGGAGTAGGACTTCTAGTGCAGAAACGGGTCCTCATGGCCCCCCTGAAGTGCAGCAAGGTGCTGTCAAGCCACTTGCTAGCTCTGAAGTGGGGCTGACCCATGAGAGGGGTGTTGGTGGCAGAGAACAAGGAAGTGGGGGCTCCTCTCCAAGTGCTCACATGACCATGCCACTGCAAAGCCCTTGGTCAGAGCCCCAGAAGAGTCCTCACCCAACTGAGATGGGCGTCTCAGCCCCTGCACAGCCGCAGGAGCAGCAGACTGTTGCCGAGCCCTCACAGGTTCGCAACCCCAGAGGACGGCCGCCAAAGGTGTCGAGACCAGAGCAGCAAGAAAGTGAGCAAGGGGCCTTCACATCTGCTGAAGCCACAGGGGAAGCACCACATAGGAACACGCGTAAGAGGAAGATAAAGCACAAGTAGTCACAAGGGTAGTCACTTGGGTGTTCTGTTGTATTGATTTTTGACAAGCTATTCTTGAATTGTTATGATAAACAGATTTGATGGCAAACTGTTGAAGTTATTGCCTGTGTCATTTCGCAAATGGGACTTCCACATTGAGGGCTTAGGGCGACTTGCAATTGTCAGTATGGTGGTCAGAGTGATAGGAATCCACAGGTTCTTGGCCATTAGCGATGCTTTGGTAAGAAGGTGTGAGGCAAAAATGTTTGATTGTGCAGGCTAAGCAAATCTGGCCAAGATGAGTGCGTCCCTTGCATCCCGGGCAGCAATGTGGTCACACGCTGGCGCCTTCTGGCCTGTGCAGCTTCAGGTAGGTGAGCAGCAGCTTGGCGCTCCTGTTGTTGCTCCTGCTGTTGGTGCTGCTGTTGTTCAGGGTTCTGCTGCTGCCACTGCTGGTCTTCATCCGAATCTGATGTCCAGGAGGAAAGGAAATAAATGGTTCCCATACTTCTGGTATATGCCTCAGTTGAGGAAGCGCTTAGTCAAGGTGGGGAGAGGGGTTTCCCAGAAGGTCACACTGGAGATGGGTGTCAGGCACCAAACTTCCACAACAATGAGTAGGCCTGCTAAAAGTTCCCCCAGACCTGAGACAACAAAGTTCTGCCACCTGCAAATGATCATTGGTGAAAACTGCTTTTTAATGGTGGAGCTGCAGCTGTTAGTAAGCAATCCAATTGTGAGGCCGCCAGGATTAACTGGCGTGTTCCAGAGGAGGCGTGTAGGATGGGGGGAAATGTGTTAAAATCAGAAAGGCCTCTCAAAATGGGATTATAGAGGCAATTAACTGGTTGTTAAGGGCCTTAAGGGCCTATCTCGAAACGGGGTCTGAAACCACGAATGTGGGAAAATTGCTCAGAGGCGGGATGGAGGCGGGATCGGACCCACCCGCCAATTTTTGCAATTTTGTCAACTCACACGCCTCCAAACCCGCCTCCTCGGGCCTGGCAAAACCGAGCCTGCAATTTTTTCAAGGGGAGACTGGATAGGCACTTGAGGGAAATAAACTTGCAGGGCTACAGGGTTAGAGTGGGGGAATGGGACTGACTGGATTGCTCTACAGAGAGCCGGCACGGACTTGATGGACCGAATGGCCTCCTTCTGTGCCGTTATGACTACATGGGGGCGATTTTCTGAGGGAAAATTGGAAAAATTGAGTGCGGGTTCAGAACCCGTCTCCAACCCGCCTCCGCAGGGTTTTGCCGGTGCGGGTTTTGCAGGGTAGGAAACGGTCCCGCCTCCAGCTGGCCAGAGAGCTTGTTAAGAGGCTTAAATGCTCGTTAAGGGCCTCTCTAAGCCTATTTTGAGAGGCGCTCATTATTTTTCGACCATTTCGGCGTGTTCCATGACCCTCCTAAACCATGCCAGCTAAACCTGGCGGGTTGACAAGTGAGTGCTCTCCTCACAGCTGCATTTCAAACATTATTTCAGAGATTTCATCAGGGATTAGTTGCAGTTGGCAGAACTTTGCTTTAAAGGGTCTTTGAGCACTTTTATCAGGCCTTCCGGAGTCAGAGGTGCTGCAGCTTGAGTCTATCAACTGTGGGACCTCCTTGGAAGACCCTCTCCCCGCTTGCAATGAGCGCTTCCCCAACAGAGGCATCTGCAAGCCGCACGGGAACCATTATTTTCTTTCACCATGGACCTCAGGTGAGGATGAGGAGAAGGATCAGGTGGCTGAGGAGCAGGAGGAGAAGCAGGAGGAGGAGAGAGCGCCGGTCTATCGACCAGCAGCAGTGGCAGCACGTGAGCACATGGCTGCCTGTGATGCAAGGGATGAACTTATCCTGGCCAGATTTGCATAGGTTGCCCAAGTTGGCACATGGCTCCATCTTAAGACATCATTGACAATGGACATGATTCTCTGGCCTCCTTTCACTCTGGCCACCAACCTGACAACACAAGTGTGGCAGTGCCCGCAATGTGGAGCTGCCTAAGGCGAAAGAACAGATGCCATAATACCAACATTTTGGCTTCAAATCATGTTAATGCTTTCCAACAGGGATGGCATTTCATCAATACACATAAACATTCACCCAATCTGCACACAGATCTGGAGGTTATATCCCTTGCCAGCTGGACCCACACAGCCTTGTTCTTTGGGAGGCCTCTTCCTCCCAGATGAGGGGAAGAGCACCCCCATGCTAGCTCTCACCCCCTCAACCAATATTTGCAGCGCTTCATCCAAGAGCCTCGGGGAGGCCCTTGCCTTGGAATTGGACATAGTGGTTTCTCAGAAGATGTTGCAGGTGGTACAGCATCGGCAGAAATCCAGCGGAATGATCCAAGGTAGCAAGCAGCCCTAAAATCAGGCTGGAAAAGTGATGTCAACAGAGGCGAGTTTCAGTCCCAAAACACTAATGGACCAAGGTCATCCCACACCTCTGAAAGCACATGGCCAACCAGGGGAAAATCGCAAATTTTTTGAAAACTATCAGTGGAGGCGGGTTTCAAACCCACCCAAACCGAAACCTGCCTCCAGTGGGAAAATCGCCCCCTATGACATTGAGCACAAAATCTGGTTTCACTAATTCAGATAACTTGTGTCATAAATCGCAACTTCTACAAGAAGTAACTCAGGAAGTACTACTGGTCGGCCAGCTGAGGGCGCCGTCCGAGGAGTATAAATACTCGGGCGTGGGCCCAACTTGGCCAGAGACAATCTGGAAACAGGAAGCTAGTGACTACTAACTAGACCTCCATGTTTTGTTACAAATCGATTAAAGCCTTGCTTTATGTTCAACCAAGTGCGTAGTGAGTCTTTATTGCGTCAACTTGTGGCATTCTGTTGATTACTCTATGCACACTAAATACCAGAGTGCAAGGTATATGATCTGTGAAATATTTTATTGGGGGTGTGGAGAGGCCAACTCAAGCAGCAATCACAAACGTAATTGCAGCTGATTGTTGATCTTGGGAAGGTTCCAAATGGAAAACCAAATAGGTAAGATTCTACAGGTTGATATCACAAATATAATTTCATATAAAAGGGGAACCTGCCACCACTACCCAGTCTGGTCTAGCATTTATACAGCATCTTTAATGTAGAATAAAAGTCCCAAGGCGCTTCATAGGGGCGTTATAAAACAGAATTTGACACCGAGCCACATAAGGCGATATTAGGACAGATGACCAAAAGTGGAGGGTCTTAATGGAGGAGGGAGAGAGAGGTAGAGAGCCTGAGAGGTTTAGGGAGGGAATTCCAGAGCATAGGGCCTAGGCAACTGTAGACAATGCCGCCAATGGTGGAGCGATAAAAATCGGGGATGTGCAAGAGGCCAGAATTGAAGGATTGCAGAGTTCCTGGAGGTTTGTAGGGCTGGATGAGGTTACAGAGATAGGGAGGGGTGAGGCAATAGAGGGATTTTCTTTTATTATTTATTCATTCACGAGATGTGGGCATCACTGGCAAGGCCAGCATTTATTGGTCATCCCTAATTGCCCTTGAGAAGGTGGTGGTGAGCCGCCTTCTTGAACCGCTGCAGTCCGTGTGGTGAAGGTGCTCCCACAGTGCTGTTAGGGAGGGAGTTCCAGGATTTTGACCCAGCAGCGATGAAGGAACGGCCGATATATTTCCAAGTCAGGATGGTGTGTGACTTGGAGGTCAACTTGGAGGTGGTGGTGTTGTCACGCACCTGCTGCTCTTGTCCTTCTAGGTGGAAGAGGTCACGGGTTTGGGAGGTGCTGCCGAAGAAGCCTTGGTGAGTTGTTGTGGTGCATCTTGTAGATGGTACACACTGCAGCCACGGTACGCCGGCGGTGGAGGGAGTGAATGTTTAAGGTGGTGGATGGGGTGCCAATCAAGTGGGCTTCTTTGTCCTGGGTGGTATCAAGTCATATGTGACGCTAGTCCACACTACTCTTGACGTCTTCCGAAGAGTTGTAGCACGCCAATCAATTGTATGAACTATTGCTATGAAGGCCCAGCTCCTTCCAGGGCAACTAGAGATGGGCAATAATTACAGCCTTGCCAGCATTGCCCATATCCTGAGAACAAATAAAAGTGAAAATTGATTGAATCAAACAATGTTGGAGATCCCAATTTATTCTCCCTTGATGAACTAATCGGATATTTACTGTATTGGGAAAGAGAGTTCTAACGGGAAAATCATGTTTTTTCTCTGGGGTTGCTGGAAGTCCATGAGATTCATCTTTAATTCCTGAAGACTCCAGGTCAATCCTGAAGGGTTGGTAACCCTATCCTGAGATACAATATTTCCAAATCCTCACATCCACAACAGTATCATTCCCAGAAGCAACTACTAAACACAGCTTTCACCTGATACAAGTCCTCCATTAACCATAACTCAAACCCCAGCCACTTTTCCTTACAGACCACAATCTTCCTGCCATTCTTGCCAACATTTGTCCCAGTTACTTGGATTTCTTGCTTACGGATTGGAATCTGATATATCATTGTGCTGCCGTTGACTCCTGATGCGTGGACATTGCACAGTTGACTGCATTCCCCAGGGCAGATTGCCCAATCTACCTTGTTCTAGCATCAGTGCGGACCTACATTTTCACGGGTTTCTGATCTGCCAACAGAATGTCCTCTTCCATGACCTCACCTGCAGGAGACTGGCGGCAATCTTCAAATGATAAAAATGGGACATCTGTACCGTCACACTGGACTGGACTGAGCCACAGTGTAAAAGTGCTTAGAAGAGAGAAATTTCTACTTTCTTTTGTTCCTGTTTCCCCCTTACATACCGCAATCTCTCCATTAGTGTTTCACAGCTCTCTCTCACAGATCGCAATCTCTGTTTAAACCGTTTCCCCCTTTCTCATAGATCTTTGTTTTTCCCAGAGATTGCAATCACTGCCTCAGCCATTTGCTATTCTCCTTCATAGATCACAATCTCTGTTACAGTTCTCAGCTGCTTTGCTTACCACCATCTTTATACCCCTCTCAAATTGCAATCTCCTCTTCCATCTTCGATTAACCCTCATTCATATTCATTTCCTAATCTCCAGTTTGCTATTTTTTGTTAATTGTCTACCCTGATTATTGGCATTATTGTCTCAGTGCATCATAACTAAACGGAGCTCCTCTTTCTCAGTCTCCTTTCTTTACTCCTGCCTGTTCAATAACTGTTCAAAAACTGAAGTTTGAATTGATATTCTAGCCTATTTTACATCTGTATTACTGGACATCACTTCCTACTAATACTAAGCAGTGAACTCCTCTTTCAAAAAGCATTTGGTAACTGATGATAACATTCCCTGAGAACTTTGTTTCTACATTTTATTTACCAGGTTTCAGAGGTAAAGAAATAGTAACTATCTTCTCTATAAACTGATGGGAGCAGTGAATTTTTAGTACTTGTGGTAGTTCTGATTCCAACGTTCTCAGTACCACTGTTCCACAGTTTGTGACTCTCAGTTTGACCGCCGCTGTGAAAGTCATTCACCACAGTGATTAAAAGACAGCTACGGGAAATGAGTTAAGTGAGAAAGTCTTATCTAAGTAATTCATCTGTGGCAATGTTGCAATTCCAAGAATAAAAAGGATAGAATTCATGGTATTCTACAGGGTAACCAGTATCAATCTACAGTGATAGTCTTTCAACATCTGATTTCAAAATACTGCCAATATAAATGCAAGTATCTTTACATACGATTACATAGCATTACATAGGATATACAGCACAGAAACAGGCCATTCAGTCCATGCCAACAGTTATGCTCCACACGAGCCACCTCCCGTCTTTCCTCATCTAAATCTATCAGCGTAACCCTCTATTCCCTTCTCCCTCGTGCTTGTCCAGCCTCCCCTTAAATGCATCTCTACTATTCGCTTCAACCACTCCCTGTTGTTGTGTATGTACCTTTAAGGGAATGACTGGTCTCAGACTGCAGTACCGGCAGTGACCACCCCTGTATAAAAGGCCCTAGCAGGCTTCTGTAGTTTCAGTTTCCAGGTTGTCTCCATTCAGTAAAGACTTGTTATAATCAACTCCTGCAGTCCATGTCTCAATTATACACGGACATAATACTGGCGACGAGCAGATACGAACTTACCTACAGTCTGCACCACCTCATGGGGATCCATCCCTGAAGCGAAGTTATCAGAGGTCGAGGCCAGAAGGAAGAAAGAAACAGTAGAAATGGGCGTCGACCGTGGGCATCCGCCTCTGAGTCAGCGGAGTTGAAGATTTGCAGGAGAGGCTGTCGAGAGCGGGGCTTGGTTATCCTGTCGATGGTGCTTCAGCTAATCGGGCTGGTGGCAGGTAGTACACTGATCCTTCCTGGGCTGCGGCGGTCTAGAGTTCGAGCGGGTGGCTTGCAACGGGGTCGAGCAGCGTTGTCGGGAAGAGGAGAGAGAGAGAGGGTGGAGCACACTGGGCGCGGCCAGTGCTACGAAGCCGGGCAGCGTACAGACCCGAGAAGAGGAAGGCAACAGTCCCGCAGGGTTGTTCCGACGACGGGGAAATAAAAATTTTTTTTAAATTAAACGCGCAAAAAGCCGCGAGGAGCTGCAGTTGCCACGGAAACTGCGGAGAGCGGCGTTAGCAGCAGCGCAGGGGGAAGTGTGCGAAGACCATAGGGCGTCGCCATCAAGGCATAAAACGCCAGCAACAGCGGAGAAGACAAAAGCGCGGGAGGCGCCATTTTGTTAAATCGGGGAAGAAGGCAAAGCGCGGGAGGCGCCATCTTAGATTTTAAAGATGCCAAAGACTGGCGCTATCACTGCCTTCGATAATGCAATAGAAGACTGGACCACGTATGTGGAAAGAGTCGAGGTATATTGCGAGGCAAACGAAATAGCCGATGAGAAAAAGGCATCGGTATTGCTAAATTTAATGGGCGCAAGAACGTACGGCCTATTGTGGGACCTGATTACTCCAGCCAAACCGAAGGTGAAGAGTTTTAACGAAATTGTTGCTATCCTACAGGAACACCTAAATCCTACACCGCTGCTGATAGCAGAAAGATTTAAATTCCACAGGAGAAATCAGCATAAAAATGAGAGCAATGCTGATTACCTTACGGAACTACGCAAGCTATCAAAGCACTGCCAGTTCGGAGCAGGACTGGCAGGTACCTTACGGGACAAATTTGTCTGTGGACTCCTGAGTGAAGGAACCCAGAAGAGGTTACTCTCAGAGAAAGAGCTGACGCTAGATAAGGCTTTCAGCGTGGCAGTATCGTACGAAGCAGCAGCAAGGGGAGCTGCGGAAATACAACAAAAGCCACAGGAATACGGTACCCACGAAATGACACGGGGATTTGCAAAATGTTATCGCTGCGGCAGAACAAACCATGACCAGAAGGACTGCTGGTCCAAGGACAAAATATGCAGGCAATGCGGAAAGATGGGACACATTGCACGAGTTTGCAGGTCTGGGAAGAAGACCAACGACAACAAAAAGGCTACTAAGGCACCGTACAGGAAAGTACAAAAGATGACAGACAGTAGTTCCGAAGACCAGATGAGCGATAGTGAATCCGGGAACAAGAGACTAAGCTGTCTCAAACTTCACAACGTAATCGCAAAAGAGGATCACCGAACCATTTGGGTCACCCTCACGATAGCAGGGTCCCAAGTCAAAATGGAATTGGATACAGGATCAGCTCTAACCGTCATGAATCGACAAGATTACGAGCGGCAATTCTCACACATACCCTTGAGAGAGCCATCCATTGTCTTGAGGACGTATACGGGGCAAAAACTATACCCCAGAGGAAAAATAAGGGTGCCTGTCGAATACAACGGCAAGAAAATACGGAAATTGTATCTCTACATTCTGCAAGATGGTGGACCACTGTTATTGGGATGTGAATGGATCAGAAAGATAAGTTTAGACTGGCACGCCATTCAGGCACTGACGGTGGCTGGTAAAAAGGATGACGACGTCACTCCTGGACAATTGTCAACAATCTTAGCTGATGCCAAAGAGGTATTTCAACAAGAACTGGGCACTCTTAAAGGCGTAACCGCCTCGATAAAAATAGAGGAGAATGCATTTCCCAAGTTTTTCAAAGCAAGACCGGTACCATATGCAATTCGCCCAGCCGTCGAGGCAGAGCTGGAGAATCTGGAGAATGCAGGCGTGTTATCTAAGGTAGACTGGAGCGAGTGGGCGACACCCATCGTCCCTGTCATGAAGAAAACGTTAAACAATAAGTCTGAGGAGCCAAGGAAGGTTCACATCTGTGGGGACTTCAAGGTGATGGTGAACCCAGTCCTTCACACAGTACAATATCCTCTTCCAAGGATAGAAGATATCTTCGCCTCACTATCTGGAGGGAAGCATTTTACAAAAATTGACCTAGCACAAGCATATTTGCAGATGGAGGTTGAAGAATCCTCTAGGAAGTATCTCACGATAAACACTCACAAAGGTCTTTACCAGTATAATCGACTGGTATTCGGAGTAGCATCAGCTCCGGCGATATGGCAAAGAGCGATGGAACAAGTCCTGCAAGGGATTCCGGGGACTCAGTGTTACTTGGACGACATCCTAGTGACAGGTGAAGATGACAGTGAACACCTTGCCAACCTAGAGCAGGTGCTCACTAGACTACGTGAACATGGGCTACGAGCCAATCGCCCCAAGTGCGAGTTTTTTAAGAAACAGATATCGTATTGTGGCCACGTGATTGATGAAGAGGGGTTGCATAAGTCCCCTGACAAAATTGAAGCCGTACTTAAAGCTCCAGCGCCTGAAAATGTGTCGCAACTGAGGTCATTCCTCGGATTGGTGAATTACTACCATAAGCTTTTGCCGAATTTGTCCACAATTCTGCACCCACTGAACGCTCTACTACGAACGGGAGTAGCATGGAAATGGAGCGATGAATGTAAGCGGGCCTTTCAGAAGAGTAAGGACCTAATCACTTCAAGAGAAGTATTGGCTCACTACAACCCATCACTACCGATAAGACTGGCGTGTGATGCGTCTCCCTGCGGCATTGGGGCGGTACTTTCACATGAATTCCTTGATGGTTCAGAGAGGCCGATAGCTTTTGCGTCATGCTCGTTAACTTCAGCCGAGCGTAACTACGCCCAGATTGACAGAGAGGCCCTCAGCCTGGTGTGGGGGGTGAAGAAGTTCAATCACTACCTGCACGGTCAGAAATGTAGTCTACTAACTGATCATCAACCTCTCGTCTCCATTTTCAACCCTCAGAAGAGCGTACCAATAATGACGGCACAACGGCTACAGAGGTGGTCCCTTTTCCTAGGGGCACACCAATATGACATCGAGTACAAAGGAACTAAACAGCATGGGAATGCTGATGGATTGTCGCGCCTACCGTTGCCGACGGTGGAAGAAGAACTGGCAGTGGATCCAGTGGAGTTATTCCACTCGACTATAGTTGAATTTCTCCTGGTGACGAATGCAAACATAGAAAAGGAAACATGAAATGACCCGACACTCTCCTGGGTCTATGATTTAACGGTGAAGGGATGGCCAGCACATGGCGAACCACTGCTGCCAGCATTCTCGCCGAGAAGAGAACAGCTGTCGGTGTGCAGAGGAACCTTGATGTTTGGATCCAGAGTAGTAATTCCACCCAAATTGAAGGATAGAGTGCTCAATGAGCTTCATGAGGGTCATCTGGGCGGGGTAAAAATGAAGAACTTAGCCAGAGCGTTTGTGTGGTGGCCGGGAATCGATAGAGAAATCGAAGAGATGACCAAGAGCTGTACAGGATGCCAGAAGGTCCAAAACGCCCCACCACAAGCCCCTCTACATCCATGGGAGTGGCCCTCATCTCCATGGCAAAGGGTGCACATTGATTTTGCTGGTCCCTTTATGGACTCGATGTTTTTAATTGCGGTGGATGCACATTCAAAATGGCCAGAGGTAATAAAAATGTCCTCAACCACCACAGAAAAAAGCTATCACAGTCTTATGAACCATATTCGCCAGGAATGGGCTGCCTGAACAGATTTGCTCTGACAATGGACCACAGTTTGTGTCTGAAGATTTCCGGAGGTTCTTAAAGAACTATGGTGTTAAGCATTACACATCCGCCCCATATCATCCAGCCACTAATGGATTGGCCGAGAGGTTTGTTCAAACATTCAAGAAGGCTATCAAGGCAATGTGTAATGAAGATATACCCCTACAACACAAGGTGGATAACTTCTTGTTTGCCTACCAGAATGCGACACATGCGGTTACCAACCAAACTCCAGCCATGATGTTCTTCAATCGAAGACTACGATGCCGCTTGGATTTGGTTAAGCCAAACGTCCGAAGAGATGTGGAGAACAGGCAGTTTCAGAATATGAATGAAAGGCCGACCAGGAGTTTTAAGATAGGTCAACCAGTTTTGGCCCGGGACTACCGCACAGAGAAATGGCAGCCAGGAACGATCTGTACACGGCAAGGACCTCTAATGTATACCGTGGACGTTGGAGAGAGCATTGTAAGATGCCATGCTGACCAGATTCTAGAGTCACTGGAAAACGTCAACTCCACACCACGATCTGATACACCTGGCGATGAAACCGAAGTACCAATGGCATCTACCGCAGAATCGGTGATATTGGAAGCAGACGAACCAAACAACGACATTGATCCCGACTCAGCCTTGCCAGAAGAACCTGATACCCCAAAGAGGCGTTATCCAGACAGAATCAGGAAGCCTCCTCAAAGACTGAACTTATAATTGCTTAACTTCAACCAATGTATCTAGCAACCGTAATTGTAATTGTAATTAGTTATTATTTAGTTGTTAAATGAATGTTATGTACTGTTTATCTAAAAGGGGAGGAATTGTTGTGTATGTACCTTTAAGGGAATGACTGGTCTCAGACTGCAGTACCGGCAGTGACCACCCCTGTATAAAAGGCCCTAGCAGGCTTCTGTAGTTTCAGTTTCCAGGTTGTCTCCATTCAGTAAAGACTTGTATAATCAACTCCTGCAGTCCGTGTCTCAATTATACACGGACATAATACCTGTGGTAGTGAGTTCCACATTCCCACCACTCTCTGGGTAAAGAAGTTTCTTCTGAATTCCCTATTGGATTTCTTGGTGACTATCTGATATTGATGGCCTCTAGTTATGCTCTTCCCCACAAGTGGAAACATTCTCTCTGTATTCACTCTATCAAAATTTTTCATAATTTTAAAGGCCTCTAATAGGTCACCCCTCAGCCTTCTTTTTTCAAAAGAGAGACCCAGCCTGTTCATCCTTTCCTGATATGTATAGCCTCGCATTTCTGGTATCATCCTTGTAAATCTTCCCTGCACCCTCTCCAGTGCCTCTATATCCTTTTTATAATATGGCGACCAGAACTGTATGCAGTTCTCCAAGTGTGGTCTAACCAAGGTTCGATACAGGTTTTGCATAACTTCCCTACTTTTCAATTCTATCCCTCTAGAAATAAACCCTAGTGCTTGGTTTGCTTTTTTTATGGCCTTGCTAACCTGTGTCACAACTTCGTGATTTGTGTATTTGTACTCCAAGATGCCTTTGTTCCTCTACCCCACCTAGACTCGCACCCTCCAAGTGATAAGTGACCTCCCTATTCTTCCTACCAAAATGTAATACTTCACATTTATCTGTGTTACAAAGAAACATAGAAACATAGAAGATAGGAGCAGGAGTAGGCTATTTGGCCCCTCGAGCCTGCTCCGCCATTCAATGAGATCATGGCTGATCATCCAAATTCAGTACCCTGTCCCTGCCTTCTCCCCATATCCCTTGATCCCTTTAGCCTTAAGAAATATATCCAACTCCTTCTTGAATATATTTAATGAATTGGCCTCCACTGCCTTCTGTGATAGAGAATTCCACAGGTTCACCACTCTCTGGGTGAAGAAATTCCTCCTCATCTCTGTCCTAAATGGCTTACCCCTTATCCTTAGACTGTGACCCCTGGTTCTGGACTCCCCGGCCATCGGGAACATCCTTCATGCATCCTGTCTGTCCAGTCCTGTTAGAATTTTATAAGTTTGAATGAGATCCCCTCTCATTCTTCTAAACTCCAGTGAGTATAAGCCCAATCGACCCAATCTCTCCTCATACGTCATTCCTGCCATCCCAGGTATCAGTCTGGTGAATCTTCGCTGCACTCCCTGCATGACAAGAACATCCTTCCTCAGATAAGGCGACCAAAACTGCACACAATACTCAAGGTGTGGTCTCACCAAGGCCCTGTACAACTGCAGCAAGAGATCCTTGTTCCTGTACTCGAATCCTCTCGCTACAAAGGCCAACATACCATTTGCCTTCTTAACCGCCTGCTGCACCTGCATGCTTACCTTCAGCGACTGGTGCACAAGGACACCCAGGTCTCGTTGCCTTTCCCCTTCTCCCAATCTATTGCCATTCAGATAATAATCTGCCTTCCTGTTTTTGCCACCAAAGTGGATAACCTCGCATTTATCCACATTATACTGCATTTGCCATGCTTCTGCCCAATCACCCAGCCTGTCCAAATCATACTGGGCTGTTGAACTTCATTTTCCAATTATATGCCCATTCTGCAAGTTTATTAATGTCCTCCTGTAATTTGTTGCAGTCCTCCTCAGTATTGACTATCCGCCCAATTTGGTGTCATCTGCAAATTTAGGAATTGTGTTTTTGTTTCCAAAGTCTAAATCATTAATGTAAATTGTGAACAGCAGTGGTCCCAGCAATGACCCTTGTGGAACACCACTACCCACCTTCTGCCACTATGAATAGCTACCCTTTACTCCTACTCTCTGCTTTCTGCCTTGAAGCCAGCCAGCAATCCATTCTGCTACTGGTCCCCTGACTCCGCATTCTCTGACCTTGTTCATCAGTCTAATATGGGGTACCTTATTGAAGGCCTTTTGAGAATCCAGATAAATTACATCTACTGCATCACCATTGTCTACTCTCTCTGTTACCTCTTCAAAAAATTCAATAAGGTTGGTCAAGCTAGACTTTCCCTTTTGAAATCCATGCTGACTATTCATTATTATATTTTTGGTTTCTAGGTGTTCTTCTATTTTCTCCTTTAGTAGGGATTCCATTATTTTTCCTATCACCGATGTTAAGCTGACTGGTCTATAATTCCCTGGAAATGTTCTATCCTCCTTCTTAAATATCGGTATTACGTTAGCTATCCGCCAGTCCTCTGGCACTACACCTTTTTCTAATTAATTATTAAATATGCGTAGTAATGCCTCAGCTATCTCTTCCCTAGATTCTTTTAAAATGCATGGATGCAATCCATCTGTACCAGGGGTTTTATCCTCTTTGAGTTTGATTAGTTTATTTAATACATCCCCTTTTTTTTATTTTAAATACGCTTATCTCATTACTAATCTCATCATCCAATGTCATGTCCGCCTGTTCTATCGCCTTGTTAAATACTGAAGTGAAATAATTATTTAATATTTCTGCCATCTCCCTATCGTTACCTGCAGTATTATCCTGTTTATCCCTTAATGGCTCTATTCCCATCCCAACCTTCATTTTTTATTGATGTGTCTGTAAAATATTTTACTATTTTGTTTAATGTTCCTTGATAATTTAATTTCATAGTTCCTCTATGCCTCCCTAATTGTTTTTTTGACTTCTCTCCTAATCTTTTCATATTCTCCCTTATCATGCCCTCCCCTGCTATCTATGTACTTAATGTATGCCTCGTTCCTTACTTTCAATTGTTCCCTTATGGCTTTATTCATCTATGGAGTCTCATTATTGTTTAGTTTGTTCTTTCCTTTCAGTGGAATTTATTGTTCCTGCACTCTATTGAACACCATTTTAAATGTTTCCCATTGCTGTTCTACATCGTTGTTTGCCAATATTGTTGCCCATTTTTTTTCCCAAGTTCTATTCTCAGCCTCTCAAAATCAGCTTTTCTCCAATCTATTAACCTGGTTTGCGTCATACTTATGTCCTTCTCAATTATCATCGTAAAGCATATTATAATATGGTCACTATTACCTAGATGTTCCCCTACTTTTACTTCTCTTATCCGCTCTTGTTCATTCCCCATTACTAGATCCGATAGCGAATCCTCCCTTGTTGGGCTTTTTAAATATTGGGTTAGAAAGGAGTCCTGTACACATTGTTGGAACTCCATTCACTTATCCGCTTTACCTACCTCTTCTGTCCAATTAATATCGGGGTAGTTGAAATCCCTCATGATTATTATTCTATGTTTTTTACTCATTTCCCTAATTTGTCTGTATATTTCTTCCTCCACCTCCCTTCCACTATTAGGTGGTCTGTAGACTATGCCTATTAGTGTAATTGATCCTTTATTATCTTTTACCTCCATTCATATGGATTCTATTTTTGTCTTGCTGATATCTGCGCCACTTTTTTCCACTGCCATTATGTTATCCCTAATAAGTTCAGCTACTCCAGCTTTTCCCCTCCCTATCTTTTCTAAATATGTTATACCCTGCAATGTTTAATTCCCAGTCCTGATTTTTCTGTAGCCATGCCTCAGTAATCCTTACTATGTCGGGTTCCTCACAACGCATGATTGCCTCCAGCTCCCCTGTTTTATTACGGACACTGTGTGCATTGCTGTGTACAGAGAGTTTAACTCATTTTTAATAGGATCTTATCTTTATGGAGTTGTTACCACTAATGCGAAATATTCCAATGAGGAGAAAGAAACTAAAGCAAGCTAAATGAAAATAAACTAAACAGATATTAAAGGAGGATTAACACTGTTGGAAAGTTATTGGCACATCCATCATGCTTCAGTTTCCACAGTAACGCATTGAGAAGTCCACGTTGTTACGGTTTTATGTCTATATGCCTCATACAGAGTGCACACTCTCTCCCCATAGGCATAACTGCCCTTACCTAAGCCTACGGACTCAGGCACAGATTGCCAAGGATCTTAACATTGCCTGTCCAGCTTTATTGAACCTATCCATTAGGGTTATCTGGCGCAGATTGGGTAGAGTCCCAGCAACTAGTGACAAGTCTACCCCTCAAGGCCACATTAGCGAGCTAGGCGCTGGACAGTGGGTTTGAGTATCGCAGACTTCATGTAGGTGACAGTTCCAATTTCAAATCTTGGACAGCAGGAACTGGTATTGGTTCTGCTGTAACCATTTACACCTCCTCTGGACCCATCCTTTGTTTCTGTACTTGTCCCCTTTTGATCATCCCTTTGTCGTTTAATCACTCTTGCCATCCACCCTATCACAGACCTTCCCTTTGAGACTGTTGTAGCTAATTTGGGGCTACGTGGACCAGGTGATATTCTAGGTCGACATGATCCCAACAGAAGCCTTTGGAGTCAAATAAAACTCTGACCACGAGTGAATGGCAAAGTAAAAGAATGCTTTATTGCAGAGCTCTGGGAGAAGCAGCTATACACCCGGTGTGCAATCGCCACACTTCTCATTTTACACACACAAAGCCCCTGCCTATATACAGGGGTCAAAACAAATTACCTCATATTACTAATCACCGCGATACCCCGTGACATCTATAATGGTTACCTATTTTAAGCAAGCGATGGACCCTAGGTCTAAAACCTTTTTCGGGACCTTTAACCGCAGACAGGAGAAGCAGAAGTCCAACCTATTTTCCGTCGCAAGGTGACCACAATCGTTCAATAACAAAACTGCAGCTGGCATTATCTCATCCCAGCCTACGTGCGAGTTCAGGGGGCCCCTTTGTCAACCAGTTTAATGTCAAGTATCCCGACAGTCTTTGCAAAGTCCTTAGTACTGAAATTCTCCTTAACAATCCCTCCTTTTGGTCCTGGATCACGATCTTCTTGGTCCAGCTGACCATCAATCTTCTTTCTTCACAGTGTTGTTCCTACAACCACTGACTCATCCGAGGGAAGGCAGTTGGTTCAGGTTGGTCCTCCTTGTCCTTTTCCATAAGCGATAGTTCATCCGCCTGAATCACACTGACTGGCATTACCGGTGTCATTGCCATTTTGCAACAAGCTCTCACTATAGTTAGCAGACAGCATATTGCAACACATATCGCAACGATGATAGCCAATGCATGCGTTATCCAGGAACCCCATCCTGTTAGTCCTAGCCACTCCAACCATCCTTCTCCCGGATTGGTATGGACTCTCTTCACTTCATCCTTCATGTGGTTTACTAAGTTTGTGATATTTTCCGCACTATCAGGGATATAAGTACAGCACTCACTTCCTATCAAGACACAGGTTCCTCCTTGTGCCGCAAGGAGGTAATCTAAGGCCATTCGATTTTGGAGGGCTACTGTTTTAATGGCTACCATTTCGGTACTCATTTCTGTTAAAGCTTCCCCAGTAACATTGGCAACTACCTCTATTAACCTTGCCAACTTCCTTGTTTCATCCATTAAGTTCATTATTCCATAGGGAGGGTTTATTACACCAAAAAATCTTTGATAAGCTCCTAGCTCTCTTTTAATCCGGTATTTCTTAAATTCGTGGTGTTCCCCAATCTCATTCAAGAGGTGAATGTAGGGTACTACATAACCTAAGTAACACGAACCCGTCCAATTCCAGGGTAACCATGGATAGGCTCGGTGACCACATATAACGGGATGTGGATACAGACCCAACAGCTGGACTGCCCCCTTTTCTTAGCATACTCGTAGGACATATAAACAAAGGTATTTACGTGTAAATTACGCTTACACCGCGGTCTGCCCCGGGTTACCGTAACAATGCATATTATCGCAACTAAACATATTACGGTCTTCATTTTCAATTTTAAGTAAGGACTGCCTGTCTGAAACTGGCTTATGGTTTCTCTGGCCCTCCCGATAACACTCTTGTAACAACGCGTTAAGATAAAAGCACACAAGCACAACCGATGCAATAAGCCACAAAATAAATGCCCACACAGGCAAACAGATCAAAGTATCAGGCATTAATCAGCTGATGTTGACCTGGAAAATAATACAAGGGCGTATTATTAGTAACTTCTATGCACACCCCTTCTGAGGTAGATTAAGGCTTAAAACTTAAAATGGGTGTTGGATGTCAGCAGGTCAGAACGATCCAAACACCATAACAGATCTCGCATAATCGCAGTCACCTTTCCAAGGCCGAGTACGAGTTCTGTAACCCCGAAGCGTAATCCTTATGCCTTAACCAAACAGTATCAATTCTCAATCTGCGTTGTACGCCCCTACAGATTGAGTCCTTAACACAATACCTTAACAACTTTAATCTTAATTTTATGCTGGTTACATTCATTTAGTCAGTCTTTTCTTTCGTGGTTTCACTCTCCCCGGTAGTCTCCGTCTCAGGAGGCTCCAGGGATGACTTTGGCTCATATATCTTTAGCTGTGTCCAATGTTTCCACACTCCCTTTCCCCGTATGTCTAGACAGGCGCAAGTATCTCCGCTAATAATAACTTCGTAAGGCCCATTCCATTTGGGAGCAAAGCCTGATTTGGTTGGTAATACCTTTAGCATTACCCTAGTTCCCGCTGTAGGGACTTCTGGTAACGGGAAGGGGAATTCCTTCTCGTCCTGCTCCCTCTGGCGGTACCTTACCTGCGTCCGCATTTCTTTTAGCTGTTTACTCATTTCTTGGACATATCGCCGTAGCTTGTCCTTTAAGGGGCCTACATCCACCCCTCCCGTAATTATGCCTTCTGGCAATTGCATTGCTCGTCCTGTCATAAGTTCATACGGGGCAAGGCCTGTGGTACGATTACAGGTGGCTCGTAATTTCATCAGAATGATAGGTAACACTTCCACCCATGTTTTTCCCGATTCCTGCATGGCCTTAGCCAGCGCATTTTTTAGTGTTCGGTTCATTCTTTCTACCATCCCCGAGCTCTGGGGATGGTAGGGTATATGAAACTTTTGCTTAATTCCCATTAACTGGCACATATGTTTGACCACACCTCCTGTGAAGTGGGTCCCTTGATCCGAATCTATCTGGAGCGGCATTCCCCGACGTGGGATTACCTCCTCCGCCAAGATTCGAGCGACTGTAGTGGCAGTACAATTTCTGGTGGGAAAGGCCTCCACCCATCTTGTGAATTGATCAATGATTACCAAGCAATACGTCTTACCCTTTGACATGGGTAGGGGCCCCGTAAAATCAATTTGCAAGTGCTCCCATGGCCCTCGGGGCCTGGGTTGGTGTCCTAATCTAATCTTAACCGGTCTTCCTGGGTTATGCTGAGCGCACACGATGCATCGTTGACAATACTTAGCAATGTCCCGCCCCATACCCTTCCACCACCACTCCTTACCTAAAGTCTGTTGCATCGCCTCCTTTCCAGAGTGGCTTAATCCATGGTGTATTTCGAGTAGGGTATTCTGTATACACTCGGGGGCCATTACCTTGTTATTTATTCGCCATACTCCGTCTGCTGTTGGTCTGGCTCCTTGTTCTTTCCATCTTTGCCTTTCACTAGGTAATATATCCTCGTGTAGCTCAGCGATACTAATTTCATTTCCTGGGCTATCTACACTGGCTACAGGTTCCTCGGGTTCCCATCCTAAGGCTAACTCCGCGGATTGTTTCGCTATCTGCTTTCCTTCCTTCCGTTCTAGGTTTGCTTCTTTCCGTTCCAAGATCAGGGCTGCCTGAGCTGCCCTGTCAGCTGCCTGGCTGCCCATATAACCCGTCCATTCTGGACTGTCTCTGGCTGGTTCTTTTTGGTGTGCTTTAATCTTTATTACTGCGACCTGTTTAGGCTTATTACTCGCTTCCAGGAGGGCTTCGATTCTTTCCTGATGTCTTATGGGGGTTCCTCCGGTAGTTACAAATCCCCGTCTGCCCCATGCAGCCATGTAGTCATGGACTACACCGAACGCATATCGGCTATCTGTATATATATTTACAATTTTATTCTCGGACTCTTCTAATGCTACTGTCAGAGCCACTAGTTCTGCTACTTGGGCTGACAAGCCTCCTTCAAGTCTCCCCGATCGTACAGTTCTCATCTGACTATTTACTACAGCCCAGCCCGTACGAGGCTGTCCGTCTATATATTTTCGGGACCCGTCCACGTACAGGGTCTCTTCAGCCCCTGGTAACGGACTGTCTTTTATCTTGTCTCCCTCTAAGTCAGCATCTACATCTCCACAATCATGGGAAATACCCGACCCCAATACTCCTTCAGCCGGGTTTTCCCTTGCGTCTCTGACTATTGTTACTGCTTTACTGGGAGGGAGGAGAACAGCCTCCCATTTCGCTCGTCTCAAGTGTGAGACTGATCGCAATTTTCTGGTATTTAACATTTCTACCAAAGTATGCTTTGTGTGGAGAATAATATCTCCTGTCATTACAACGGGCTCGCTAATTTTTACGGCCCAAGCTGCACAATCTAGAGCGGCTATGCAGCGCGAGAGTCCCGATACTACTGGTCCTTCTGCAGTGGAATAGTATGCTACGGGTCTACGTTTATCTCCATGCTCCTGGGTGACTACGGCCGAATAAAATCCTTCCTCATTATCGCAGTGTATGTGGAAGGGTTTGTTCATATCTGGGAGTCCTAGTCCTGGGGCTGATATCAGATCTCGTTTAAGTTGGGTATAAGCTTGTTCCTGCTCAGGACCCCATTCGATGGGGTCCAGGGCAGGCTTACCCCCTCTTACCAATCGCTGTATGGGTTCCGCTGTTTTTGCGAACCCCGGGATGAAGTTTCGGCTGTAATTAAAAAGCCCCAGTACTTTCCTTACTCCTCTTACTGTTACCGGTCTAGGCATGGTTTGTATTGCCCCTTTTCTATCTGCGGGCATCTCCTTTACCCCTTGTGAGATAAGGTGTCCTAAATATAAGACCTGGGTTTTGCCTATTTGTGCCTTTTTGGGGCTGACCTTCAGTCCTGCCTCCCCTAAGGTCTTTAGGACTGCACCGAGTGCAGTCTTATGTCCCTCTTTTGTAGTGGACGCTATGAGTATATCGTCCACATACTGGAGGGTGGTACTCCCAAGTGGGAGTTCCACTTTTTGGAGAATGTCACACATGACCTGGTGAAAGATCGCTGGACTGTTATGGAACCCTTGGGGAAGTCGGGTCCATGTATATTGCTTGTCGCCTACTGTGAAGGCAAACTTTTCTTGAGACCCCGGGTCTAATGGCAGAGCCCAGAACCCGTTAGCTATGTCTAGCACGGTAAAGATCTTATGCCCCGGGTCTAACCCATTTAATATCGTGGAGGGGCTAGCAACTATGGGGTGTAACTTTGGGGTTACCTTATTTAGGGCGGTGTAATCTATTGTAAGCCTGAAGCTCCCGTCAGGTTTTCCCACTGGCCAGGTCGGGGAGTTAGTGGTGCTGGTTGTTTCCCTTAGAATACCTCGCTCCACTAACCCTTTTACTATCTCTATTACTGCTTTACGGGCTTCTGGCTTTATGGGGTACTGACGATGGGGTTTATGCTCTGGTCCGGGCACTATGATAGGGTCCATGTTGACCCTACCAGTGTCCAGCTTGTTCGCCGCCCAGGTGCCCTCCACAGAGTTACAAATGTCTTCATATTCTGGTAGAGGTGGGTTGGACCACGTATTTATTGCTGCTACTCCTAACGTTGTCGTGTGGCCCGTTAAGCACCCCACATCTTGGGTCTTTCCACTTACATCTGGCCAGGTTAACATACCCTTTCCACAATCTACAAGTACCTGGTACTCTCTTAACAGGTCATTACCCATTATAGTCCCTTCATTATTTTTACATACATAAAAGCTCATGGGGATATAACGCCCATTTATTTCTACTACTTGCGGGATGCTGCGGAAGGCTGTGACACCTTCACCGCCCACCCCAGTAATTACCGCACTTTTCTTTGTTACAGGGAGGGGGAGGTTGGTTATAGATATTGCTGCTCCTGTGTCCACTAACATCTCACATGGTCGGCCCCCTATTAGTGCAGACACATATATTCGCCCCCCCTTTTTTCTTCCTCCCTGTCTCTCCCCAGGTTTGTCGGTTATATTCTCTCAGCCATTGTTGTTGTCCTTCATTAACTCCTTTGAGGACTTCTATTTGCTTTTTACATCCCTCACACTCTGTTCGGAGGTTATCTATCTGAAGTTGTTTTCCCTTAAGACTCACCGCTGCCTTTTCTGCCTGTTCTATCAATCCTGCCAATTGATGAACCAACAGTACTCCTGCTTTTTTAGTTCTTCCCTTTTTCTGTGTGTCCCACCATGACCGCTGTCGGTCCAAACCTTTGGATACGTCCCACCCGTCTTCCTGCATTCTTTCAATAAGGGTACATCTATCCGTCATAAAAGTATCGATGAGGGAGCCCGGGGGCCCCCGCTTCAGATCCTTACTCGACATTATGTCCCTTGGTCACTATCTTCGGCCCCCCGATTCTGAGAACACAAATACCTTTCTCTCGGGGTCCGTCACGTGTAGGTAAAGGTTGGTCCGGCTCCTTTACCTCTCCTCTCTTCCAGTTCTCCTCCTAGGCTATACCTGGTTTCCCTGGAATCTCCAGTTCTCCTCCCAGGCTATACCTAGTTTCCCTGGAATTACAAGAAATAATGCAGTCTTACGGTTGTTAGTATCCTAGCACAATTTTACATATGCCATCTCACCTCTCTTTTGTTCTTTTAGATCACTCGAGCGTGTGTCCGCTTGATCAGGGCGGCCAGTCACTCGGTGACCCTGCTCGCAGCGCCAATTGTTGTAGCTAATTTGGGGCTACGTGGACCAGGTGATATTCTAGGTCGACACGATCCCAACAGAAGCCTTTGGAGTCAAATAAAACTCTGACCACGAGTGAATGACAAAGTAAAAGAATGCTTTATTGCAGAGCTCTGGGAGAAGCAGCTATACACCCGGTGTGCAATCGCCACACTTCTCATTTTACACACACAAAGCCCCTGCCTATATACAGGGGTCAAAACAAATTACCTCATATTACTAATCACCGCGATACCCCGTGACATCTATAATGGTTACCTATTTTAAGCAAGCGATGGACCCTAGGTCTAAAACCTTTTTCGGGACCTTTAACCGCAGACAGGAGAAGCAGAAGTCCAACCTATTTTCCGTCGCAAGGTGACCACAATCGTTCAATAACAAAACTGCAGCTGGCATTATCTCATCCCAGCCTACGTGCGAGTTCAGGGGGCCCCTTTGTCAACCAGTTTAATGTCAAGTATCCCGACAGTCTTTGCAAAGTCCTTAGTACTGAAATTCTCCTTAACAGAGACAAATTGTAGCACTCCTGCAGCCCGCCCTCTGATGTTTTTTGAAAAATGTTATTCATTTATGGGATGTGGGCGTCGCTGGCAAAGCCAGCATTTATTGCCCATCCCTGGTTGCCCTCGAGAAGGTGGTGGTGAGCCCCCTTCTTGACCCGCTGCAGTCCGCGTGGTGAAGGTACTCCCACAGCGCTGTTAGGGAAGGATTTCCAGGATTTTGACCCAGCGACGATGAAGGAACGACGATATACTTCAAAGTCAGGATGGTTTGTGACTTGGAGGTGAACTTGGAGGCGGTGGTGTTCCCATGCGCCTGCTGCCCTTGTCCTTCTGGGCTGGCTGGGTTACAGGCAGCGACAAGGGCAATGGCGGAGTGGCAGTGGTGGGTGCAGGAATGCTGTCATCCTGAGAGAGGACAGCACCTTCCTGCTTGACCGACATACAGCCACTCCCCCGGGCCAGACCTTCAGCATCCGGAGCAATCTGCTCGAGTACAGATTGCTGGCCTGCTGCGGCACCATGAGATCCCCAGTGGACTGTGGGCGACCCAGCGATGATGCCAGCAGTCAGCGCTTGCATGGCATCAATCTGAGAGTTAATCAGGGCAGTCTGAGATTGGATGCCACCAACCACTGACTCCATTACAGCACTAAGCTTTTGTGTTGCTTCGGCCTGTGCTGCAATAGCTGCTGCCACCTCACCCATGACACGCGGCATGAGGTCGGGGTCCCCACGGTCACTCTGCGAGTCAACCATCCTCTGCAAAGTGCCAAGGATGGGCTCGATGGTGTGAGCAGAGATGAGTGCAATGTTGGAGGCGGACTCCTCCACGCTCCTAGCCAGTACATCCATGCTCTTGTGCACCCTTGCCATTGCAAGTATGAGCTCGGTGTGCATGCCCATCGCCTGTCTGGTCAACCCCTCCACATCGAGGTCCTCATCAGAGTCCTGTGCAGCAGAACTCGTGCGCGCACTCACCCTCTGGGGAGATGGCCCCTGAACTTCCCTTTCCTCATGGCGTTGCTGCAGTCCGCTGGGTCCCGGAGCTTCACCCACATCAGAGCTATTTCCTCTGCTCCCCTTCAGCGACCGCGTGGACCCATTATCAGACCTCTCGCCCTCTGGAGACACAGGCAGCGAGGCTCCGGCCTGGTGTTCCTCCTCCTCTCCCGTGTCGCTGCCATTGGGAGGCTGAGGGACAGGCTGGTCAGCTGGTGGCTGATTATCTGAAAGCATAAAGGCACAAGAGTGGGGTTAAGATCAGGGGAGGGGGGCAGGAAAGGAGCAAGGAATGGAGACAGTATACTTAGGTGGAAAGTGGGAAATGCTTGTGGTGTGAGGGGGAAGTGGCATGAGAGAAGAGGGAGAGGTGATGAACATACCATTGTTGCCCTCAAGGGGGTCATCATCTCCGACGGCCATAGTGCCCATGACCTGGGCCCCAATGATGCAGCCCACTCACTCCTCCAGGTCTGTAAGGGGGTGCAGGTCCGCCTCACCTCCTCCCGCTCCCTCCTGTTGTGAGCAAGCATGGCCTGCAAGAAAAAGGAAAGCGTGTGAGTGAGTGTGCAGCTATGTGTTTGGCAGATGTGTCCACCATAGTTGAATGGCTGTTAATGTATGCAAGGCGTGAGATGTGCATGTCACTTTTAGTAGGTGGGTATAGTTGGTGGGTGAGTGTTGGGGATGTGGCGGTTTATACAATGTGTGCACAGAGCGAGGTTGAGATGGTGGCATGTAGAGGTTTTTGAAGCATCTACTCATCCTGAACACCCAAGTGAGGTCGTTGAATTTCTTCCAGCACTGGGTGAGAGTTCTGTGGACCATGATTCTGGCCGACACGTGCTGGGCGACCTCCCTTCACATCCTCCTAAAGGCCTGTGGCAATGGCCTCCTGCCAGTGTCCGGGAAGAGCGCTGCCCGTCGGCGTTCCAGGGCCATGACCAGAACCTCCAAAGCCTGGTTGCTGAACCGGCGAGCTCTCTCCCTGGGCCTCTGATCAGCTTGCAGCTCCTTGCAGGCCCAGTTCACAGGCAGTAATGATCAGAGTGAGGCTGTGCAGCATGATTGAACCTCCCCTTTAAGAACTGAAAGGCACCAGTGACATGAATCAGTCATTCATGAAAGAAAGACTTATGAAATAATACTGAGCGGCCTGCGGGTGGCGCTGTCCAGGGAGAGTATAAATACTCGGGCACGGGCCCAGCTTGCGCAATACATTCTTAACAGGAACTAGTGAAGGACACAACTAGACCTCCATGTTGTAAAATAGTAGATTAAAGCTTTGTTTAATGCTTTGACCAAGTGCCTAGTAGTTTTCTTACATCAGCCAGTCTGTCTGCGGACTCTCGAACTGACAGCGCCGGAACTAGATTAGCGCTCTGAAGGTAGCGCTCCGCTCTCCGACGTTAGCGCCCTAAGAGAAGTGTGTAGCGCTTGATTTAGTGCTGCACTTCCCTCTTATGGCACTAAAACTCAATTTCGCGGTCGCGCCAGATGCTAAAGTTTGCGCCCAGGCGATATTAGCGCCCCAAATTGGTCGATACCGAATATTTCCCCCAAAGACTTTATTCAGCGCCTTTCACGACCTCAGGACGTCTCAAAGTGCTTTGCAACCAATGAAGTACTTTTAGGAGTGTAGTCACTGTTGTACTGGGAAACACGGCAACCAATTTGTACACAGCAAGCTCCCACAAACAGCAATGTGATAATGACCAGATCATCTGTTTTAGTGATGTTGGTTGAGGGATAAATATTGGCCAGGACACCGGGGAGAACTCCCCTGCTCTTCTTCGAAATAGTGCCGCGGGATCTTTTACACGCACCTGACAAGGCAGACGGGGCCGCGATTTAACATGTTATTTGAAGCCAGCAAAGCCGTTCTCTACATTTTGCATGCTTTGACGGCATATTGGCATACAAACAACATTTTCTAACCTATGAACTGAATGCATCCCAGAAGGTCGTTTGCATTCAATTAATTTATCACTTAAGCAATACTCAGAATGTTCCATTGTGGGAGTTTCTTTAATTGTAAATTTATCTTCAATTATTGGGTTACTTATCCAAACTTTATCACGAGTGGTATGTCTGTTCATGCAGGCGCGAGAGATGCCTGTCACAAACATGTGCCAAAAGTACAAAGATCTCAAGTACACAAGGTATGTGTGAGATCAGACTGGAGAATGATTACAAAGTAATTAATGGCCAACTTTACAGCTGCCTGGGTGTGCCTCCGCTGCGAAATCACCAAGCTCAGATGGACAAAGTTGGAAGTTTTACAGCTTGCTTCTGTTCAGTAGTATACACGCTTCTCTCTCTTAGGCAGTCCCTCGGAACCGAGGATGACTTGCTTCCACACTAAAAATGAGTTCTCAGGTGACTGATGAGTCCAATGCGGGACCTACAGTCTCTGTCACAGGAGGGGCAGACGGTGGTTGAAGGGGCTGGCGGGTGGGGTGCTTGGGTTGACGTGCGCTCCTTCCGCTTCCACTTGCTCCCGACGAAGAGACGCGAGGTGTTTGGCACTTTCCTGGATGCTTCTCCTCCACAATGTGCGGTCTTGGGCCAGGGATTCCCAGGTGTTGGTGGGGATGTTGTACTTTTTCAAGGAGCCTTTGAGGGTGTCCTTGAAGCGTTTCCTCTGCCCACCTGGGGCTCTCTTGCTGTGTCGCAGCTCCGGGTTGAGCGGCTGTTTTGGGAGTCTTGTATCGGGCATGCGGACAATGTGACCCGTCCATTGGACTTGATCGATCGTGGTCAAAGCTTCGATGCTAGGGATGCTGGCCTGAGCAAGAACACTGATGTTGGTGCGGCTATCCTGCCAATGGATTTGCAGGATCTTGCAGAGGCAGCGTTGGTGGTACCTCTCCAGTGCTTTGAGGTGCCTGCTGTACATGGTCCATGTCTCTGAGGCATACAGCAGAGCGGGTATCACTACTGCTCTGTAGACCATGAGCTTATTGCCAGGTTTGAGGTCCTGGTCTTCAAACACTCTCTTCCTCAGGCGACCGAAGGCTGCGCTGGCACACTGAAGGCAGTGTTGGACTTCGTCATCGACGTCTGCCCTTGTTGACAGTAGGCTCCCAAGGTATGGAAAGTGGTCCACGTTGTCCAAGGCCTTGTCGTGGATTTTGATAATCGGGGGGCAGTAATGTGTGGTGGGGACAGGTTGGTAGAGGACCTTTGTCATCCGGATGTTTAGTGTAAGGCCCATGCTCTCATACGCTTCGGTGAAGGTGATGACGATGGGGGAGGAGGAGGGGTGGGTGGAGGAGGTGGGGTGGGGGAGGGTGGGGGTAGGAATGGGGAGGAGGGTGGGGGAGAGATTGGGGAGGGTGGGGGTAGGAATGGGGATAGGGTGGGGGAGAGGTGGGGTGGGGGAGGGTGGAGGGAGGAATGGGGAGCAGGGTGGGGGAGAGATTGGGGAGGGTGGGGGAGGAATGGAGAAGAGGGTGGGGGAGAGGTGGGGTGGGGGAGGGGTGGGGGAGGTTGGGGAGAGATTGGGGAGGGTGGGGAGAGGTGGGGTGGGGGAGGGGTTAGGGAGGGGTGGGGAGAGATTGGGGAGGGTGGGGGGAGGAATGGGGAGCGGGGTGGGGGAGAGGTGGGGTGGGGGAGGGGTTGGGGAGGAGCGGTAGGGTGGGGGAGAAATTGGGGGAGGAATGGGGAGGAGGGTGGGGGAGAGATTGGGGAGGGTGGGGGAGGAATGGGGAAGAGGGTGGGGGTGAGGTGGGGGGAGGAATGGGGAGGAGGGTGGGGGAGAGATTGGGGAGGGTGGGGGGAGGAATGGGGAGGAGGGTGGGGAAGAGGTGGGGTGGGGGAGGGGTTGGAGGGGTTGGGGAGGGTGGGGGAGAGATTGGGGAGAGGTGGGGTGGGGGAGGGTGGGGGAGAGATTGGGGAGGGTGGGGAGAGGTGCGGTGGGGGAGGGGTTGGGGAGGGTGGGGGAGAGATTGGGGAGGGTGGGGGGAGGAATGGGGAGCAGGGTGGGGAGAGGTGGGGAGGGGTTGGGGAAGGTGGGGGGAGGAATGGGGAGGGTGGGGAAAGGAGGGTGGGGGGAGGAATGGGGAGCAGGGTGGGGGAGAGGAAGGTGGGGGGAGGAATGGGGAGGGTGGGGGAGGGTGGGGGTATGAATGGGGATAGGGTGGGGAGAGGTGGGGTGGGGGGAGGAATGGGGAGGGGTTGGGGTCAGGGGTTGAGGTCGGGGGTTGAGGTCGGGGGTTGAGGTCAGGGGGTTGAGGTCGGGGTTGAGGTCAGGGGTTGAGGTCGGGTGCTGAGGTCAGGGGTTGAGGTCGGGGTTGAGGTCGGGGGTTGAGGTCGGGGGTTGAGGTCGGGCTTCATATCTCCACTAACAAATTTGGAAAGAAGTTTGTAAAAAGCCACTCCAGAGGCAGTGAAGTGTTTTTTCAATTCCTGCAAAATAAATAAATAGTACTTCCCTGAACAAATGCAAATAGATCGAGAAGCAAACTTTGCTCCGTCACATGCTATACTTACATAAGTAAGTAAATAAATCTTTGCAATTAATTTGAGGAGAGCTTTTTTTGCCATTACAGTCCCTCTGTTCACAGGTTTAATCTTTTCATATCTGCACCGTTCCCTACTTAAACAGAACTTTTGGTGAAACATTTTAGGTTTAGGGCGTTTATTCAGAAGGTCCGTCCAAATTTGAGTAATGCTATCTGTAGGCCTGCCAGAACTTGCTACGAGTTTATATGGGCTATAAACAAATAAAAGCAATGTGACTGTCAGCTGTGGCTCAGTGGGTAGCACCCTCACCTCAGGAGTCACAAAGGTTGCGGGGTTCAAGTCTCACCCCATGGACTTTGAGCACAGAAGTCTAGGCTAACACTCCAGTGCAGTACTGAGGGAGTGCTGCATTGTTGGCGGCGCCATCTTTTGGTTGAGATGTTAAACCGAGGCCCCGTCTAGCTCTCTCAAGTGGACGTAAGAGATCCCACGGCACTGTTTTGAAGAAAATGGAGGAGTTCTCCCCAGTGTCCTGGGGCCAATATTTATCCCTCAACCAACATCACTAAAAACAGATTATCTGGTCATTATCACATTGCTGTTTGTGGGAGCTTGCTGTGCGCAAATTGGCTGCCACGTTTCCCACATTACCACAGTGACCACACTTCAAAAAGTACTTCATTGGTTGTAAAGTGCTTTGGGACGTCCTAAGGTTGTGAAAGGCGCTATAGAAATGCAAGTCTTTCTTTACTTCTTTCTGTGGAGAGTAAAATCAAGCGGAGTGTAAAACCAGCGTTGCACCTGATACCGTCAGGTTCCCGGTGGGCGAATTAGGTCAAAACTGCCCCCTTTATATCTGTGTGCACTCCCTGTCAACTTATCCCATTATATATTCCTATGTCCAGGTTTATCATTGAATCTACCTCTGTAAGCTTGTGACACTGGTAACTATACTCTCCCACTAGTGAAGGAGTTAGGAGGGGATAATGTCACATCAAATCAAATCAATCAAATCAACTTTTATTGTCATTGTTAGTGCACAAGTGCAGTACAACGAAATGTAGGCTTGCGGCTCCCGAGAGTGTACATTTAGATTAAGACATTTAAACATTCAACATACATTTGGCTTGTAATACATTAACATAAACATAACCATAATAAAGTGCATTGGCAGATGTGCAGGCTTTAGAGTTTATTTGTGAAGTTCAGTAGGATGACAGCCCTGGGAAAGAAGCTGTTCCTAAATCTGGTCATACGGGTGCGAATGCATCTGTAGCGTCTCCCAGATGGCAGGAGGGCGAACAGACTGTGGCTGGGGTGGGTAGGGTCTTTGATGATGGACCGTGACCTCCGTAAACAACGTTTCTGGTATATGTGCTCTATGGTCAGTAGCCGGGTGCCGGTAATGCATTGGGCAGTTTTGACTACCCGCTGCAGGGCTTTCCGGTCATAGTAGCTACAGCTGCCATACCATACTGTGATACAGTTTGTGAGGATGCTCTCTATTGTGCAGCGGTAAAAGTTAGAGAGGATCAGGGGTGACAGGTTACATCCCTTCAGCCTCCTTAGGAAATATAGGCGCTGCTGAGCCTTCTTCACCAGAGAGGAGGTATTGAGGGACCAGGAGAGGTCTTCCGTGATGTGGACTCCGAGGAACTTAAAGCTGTCCACCCTTTCCACCACAGCCCCATTGATGTGGATGGGGGTGTGACTTCCGCCTTTAGACTTCCTGAAGTCCACAATGATTTCTTTGGTTTTCTTGATGTTAAGGGCCAGGTTGTTATCGGCGCACCACTTCACGAGATGCTGGACCTCCTCCCTGTAGGCTGACTCATCGTTGTTGGTGATCTGGCCTACTACCGTGGTATCATCCGCAAACTTGATGATGGTGTTGGAACCATGAACAGCCACACAGTCGTGGGTGAAGAGGGAGTAGAGGAGGGGGCTCAGCACACATCCTTGTGGGGCCCCCGTGTTCAGGGTCAGGGGGGGGAGGTGTGGTTACCTAATTTGACAGACTGGGTGTTAAATCTGTGAGTTGTTCAAGTAATTAATACTCAGACTTAATCAGTAACAATAAAACAGGTCTTTACTGGTTAGAGGTAGGGACTATACATAGGTCTTTACTTCATGCCCACAGGCGGGAACTGAGGGGGATCAGTACCCACAGTACTATTTATACCCCTATGGCCAGGAGTGGTACTGCGTATCACTACGCCCAACAAGTAGTGCAGTCCTGTCCATAGGTTCAAAGTAGCACACATATTACATACACAACATTCCTCCCTTCCTAGCTTTACAGTCATCTCCCCATTTAACATAACGTAATAACATATATACATATATAACTTCAGGTTTACATAACAGAATAACATAGATACATAGATAACTTCATGTCAAAACAGATCACAGATTCAGTCTCTGCGGAAAACAGTTCACAGATTCAATCTCTGTGGTGGAGTCGGTTCACATTGCTGGAGTGACTCATTCAATAGTCCTTCCATGGATTTAACAGTTTGAACTTCCGAACTGAATTGGCTCCGTTCGGAGGGACCACGTGTGTGATCTGGTAGAGGTAATAATGGTTCAGATGGGTCATCTTCTGTTTCGACTTTTCCTTTTCTGCTTCTTGGAGACTCTCTGGGCTCCACTGTCAGCTGTCAGCTGCATGCGCAGTTCCTCCTTCTCTTCCTCCTTTTTCCGTAGTAGAGCCACCTTCTCCCGATGTTCCGTAGACTTTCGGTGCTCCTCCATGATTTCTGTATGGTGGGAGTCGAAGTTACAAGTTGGGCAGGACAGGACATAGTAATATTCGGTGTCGTCCTGATCTAGGCCAGCGAGAGGGTCTTCTATTTCCTCCATACCCAGCTGGGCGTTAGCCAGCTTTTGTTCCAAGTCCAGACATCTTTCCTGAAGAGACTTCTTCATGCGTACCTCTTCATCCAGCTTTTTCTGGGCTTTCAGCAAGTCGTTTACTAATGACCTCATTTGAGATTTTACTACTTCAACTTCTTTTGGAGATTGATTGATCGGACTATTCAATCCCTCTACCGGAGCAGCTGTTTCAGCGGTCTGTTGTTCTACGTTGACGTGAGTCAGCATACTTTTGGCATCCAAGGGCTGCTCTGTTGCAGTCATCTCAGTCTGTGTTGCCACCTCAGCTCTTCCAATAACCTTTGAGAGCTCCGAACCCCTTTCGTTTGAATATTGAAGTTCGTGTTCAAGTTTTTCCCATTTCAGAGTCCGGTCCTTCAGCATATGCAGGAGTTGGCTGACCGTTAACTCCTCTGACGTCAGACGTTTTGTGTGCTCCTGCTCCATTTTCTCCATCAGCTGCTTCTGTTGTCTTTCCAGATTCTCCAACTCTATATCAAAGAACTCTTTCGTTGCATTCAACTCTTGCTCACAACGGCGAAGCATTTGTTCTAATTGCTGTTGTAGTTTGAAATGGAGTTGAGTTCGAGCCCGGTGTCCCTCAGAAATGGGCACATCAGTAGACTTGCCAGACTCAGAATCCACAGTTAAACTATGTTGTTGTTGCTCAGTGGAATTCTGTGCTGAAACTTTGTCTTTTGCACCTGAGTTGGGCTTACCATCATCCGTTCCAGAGTCTGGGCCGACTATCTTCACCGAGTTCTCACTCGTTATTGTTTGTAGGAAATGCCAGTCCATATTCATTTTCCTAATCCACTCCCGTCCTAGTAGTGGAGGACCTCCTTCAGATATCACATATAAGTCCATTATTTGACTGTCTTCGCCCTTGTGGACCACTGCAACCTCTATTTTCCCGATGGGGTACACTCTTTGCCCCGTGTATGTTTCCAATATAATCCCCATATCCTGTAGGGGAATATGTTGGAATAACTTTCCGTAATCTTTCTTATTTATGACCGTCAATGCCAATCCAGTGTCCAATTCCAGTTTTACTTGGACTCCTTCTATCTGAAGAGTGACCCAAATTGTCTGGAGGTCTGCACCCTTACCAGCATTGAGTACTCTTAAGCTAGCCAGTTCATTACTGCTAGCGTCTGAATCGGACTCCTGTTCGGTCACCTTGTGTACCTTTGCGTATTTTCCTTGCGGTGACTTCTTGTTGCTGGTCTTCTTCGCTGACCTGCATACTCTAGCTATATGTCCAAGCCTACCACAAGTTCTACATTCTTGGTTTTTAAACCAACACTGGTTCTGATCATGCGTTGTCTTTCCACAACGATAACATTTGCCAGAACTCACACCCAATTTGTGTGCACTGAGCTCCGGTGACCGTAGCTGCATTACTGCCGTGCCTCTCGCTGCGGCTTCGTGTGCTGCTGCCATAGTGACCGCCTTCTCAAGCGTCAGCTCATTCTCCTCGAGCAGTCGCTTTTGTGTATCCTGTTTAAATAAACCACACACAAATTTGTCTCGAAGTGCCTCTGTCAGTCCCGTTCCAAACTGGCAATATTTCGCTAATTTACGCAATTCCAGCAAATATTCAGCATTGCTTTCATGCTGTAGCTGCCCTCTGTCGTAAAATTTAAATCGTTCCGCTAGCATCAGCGGCGTGGGGTTTAGATGATCTTTCAGGACAGTAACAATCTCATCGAACGTCTTATCCGCCGGTTCATCTGGTGATAACAGGTGTTTCAATTGCCCGTATGTCTTCGCACCCATTAAATTTAATAATGTTAGTGCTTTATCAGCCTCATGAATTTTATTTGCCTTACAATAATTTTTAACTCGTTCAACATATATGGCCCAATCTTCGATGTCACTATCAAAGTTGCTAATATTCCCGTGTTTAGGCATTGTAGTACTTTATCAGATTTGCAATTTCTCAGATTTTTTTTTTTTTTACTGCTATCCAAGATGGCAGCTTCCCGCTCTTGCCGTCGTCCTCCGCCCACAAATTGGCGGTTTTCCCGCGCTTGGCGGTCTTCACCCGTCCCCCAACGCCGTCTCCCTTCAGCCCCCGAGTGCGGCCCTTATCTTCGCCGCGATCGCCCGAGTGCGGCCCTTATCAGCGGATGCGATCGCTGGATCGCGAAGCGGCTCTCAGCTCTTATCAGGAGATGCGATCGCTCTGTTGAAACGCCTCCCGCTCGAAGCGGCTCTCGCGCCCTATTCCTCCAGCTCCCCCAGCCCCGTTCGTGCGGCCAACGCGGTCGACTGCCTGTCGCGTCGCTGCCCGGCTCAGCCAACGGCTTACCCACCACCAAGCTGGAGAAGAAGCTGACGGTCGCCGATGGAGGCTCCGAGGTCAGGATGTCTTCCAGTGGGGTGGAGAGGGTGGAAACCTCTCTGCAACGTCCTGGCTGTGGACGAAGCTGCCGTGGAGTGACTGCCACAGGGTCCGAATCAGACTCGTCGCCAGTGTTAAATCTGTGAGTTGTTCAAGTAATTAATACTCAGACTTAATCAGTAACAATAAAACAGGTCTTTACTGGTTAGAGGTAGGGACTATACATAGGTCTTTACTTCATGCCCACAGGCGGGAACTGAGGGGGATCAGTACCCACAGTACTATTTATACCCCTATGGCCAGGAGTGGTACTGCGTATCACTACGCCCAACAAGTAGTGCAGTCCTGTCCATAGGTTCAAAGTAGCACACATATTACATACACAACACTGGGGTCTGTTTGTTAGGACGTCCAGGGTCCAGTTGCAGAGGGAAGTATTCAGGCCAAGAGTTTGGAGTTTGGTGGCCAGCTTGTTGGGGACGATAGTGTTGAATGCTGAGCTGTAGTCTATGAACAGCATTCTGATGTAGGTCTCTTTACCATCTAAGTGATTCAGTGCCGAGTGTAGAGCAGTTGTGATTGCATCCTCCGTTGATCTGTTTGCACGATAGGCAAACTGGTGTTGGTCAAGAGAGGCGGGAACACTGGCTTTGATGTGAGCCAGGACCAGTCTCTCGAAACACTTCATTATGATGGGTGTGAGTGCGACAGGTCGATAGTCGTTCAGGCACGTCACAGCCGTTTGTTTTGGCACAGGAATAATGGTAGCGGTCTTGAAGCATGTAAGGACTACTGCCTGGGCCAATGACAGATTGAAGGTGGCGGTGAAGACATCAGCCAGCTGATCAGCACATTCCTTGAGTACCCGTCCAGGGATGCTATCCGGTCCAGCAGCCTTTCGTGTGTTCACTCCGCGTAGAACGCGTAGACGTCCTAAATTCCACGTCTTCCATATTCCCATCTGCACTTAAGAAGGTGTACCATAGTTTAAAAGGCGCTTGTTTGCCAGGACCCATCCATCACGGCTGTAGTACCTTGAAGTATCGGCCATAGTTCAGTGGGTACCAGTCTTGCCTCTGCATCAGGAGGTTGTGCGTTCATAGACCCACTCCTAGAGGCTTGAGCGCATAAATCTAGGCTGACACCCCAGTGTAGTATCTCAGGGTGTCCCAAAGTGCTTTACAGCCAGTGAGTACTATTTGAAGTGTAGTCACTGTTGTAATGTAGGAAACACAGCAGCCAATTTGCGCACAGCAAGGTCCCACAATCAGCAATGTGATAATGACCAGGTAATCTGTTTTCTGGGTGATGGTGGTTGAGGGATAAATGTTCGACAGGACACTTGGGAGAACTCCCCTGCTCTTCCATCAAATAGTGCCATGGGATCGTTTACGCCCACCTGAGAGGGCAGATGGGGTCTCGGTTTACCGTTTCTCCAAAAGACGGCACCTCCGGCAGTGCAGCAGTCCCTCAGCACTGGTCTACAGAGCAGTAGTGATATCCACCCTCCTGTAGGCTTCAGGGACATGGACCATGTACAGCAGGCACCTCAAAGCACTGGAGAGGTACCACAAACGCTGCCTCCGCAAGATCCTGCAAATCCATTGGCAGGATAGGCGCACCAACGTCAGTGTTCTCGCTCAGGCCAACATCCCCAGCATCGAAGCTTTGACCACGCTCGATCAGCTCCGATGGACGGGCCACATTGTCCGCATGCCCGATACGAGACTCCCAAAACAAACGCTCTACTCGGAGCTCCAACACGGCAAGAGGGCCCCAGGTGGGCAGAGGAAACGCTTCAAGGACACCCTCAAAACCTCCTTGAAAAAGTGTAACATCTCCACCGACACCTGGGTATCCCTGGCCCAAGACGGCCCAAAGTGGAGGAGAAGCATCCGAGAAGGCGCCAAACACCTCGAGTCTCTTCCCCAGGAGCAAGCGGAAGCCAAGTGCAAACAGCGGAAGTAGCGCACGTCAACCCAAGCACCCCACCCACCCGCCCCTTCAACCACCGTCTGCCCCACCTGTGACAGAGACTGCAGGTCCCGCATTGGACTCATCAGTCACCCGAGAACTCATTTTTAATGTGGAAGCAAGTCATCCTCGGTTCCGAGGGACTGCCTAAGAAGAAGAGAAGAAATGTTCGCCAGGACACTTGGGGAGACCTCCCCTGCTCTTCCATCAAATAGTGCCATGGGATCGTTTACGTCCACCTGAGAGGGCAGATGGGGCCTCGGTTTAACGTTTCTCCAAAAGACGGCACCTCCGGCAGTGCAGCGCTCCCTCAGCACTGGGAGCATCACCTTGGATTTTGCGCTCAAGTCTCTGCAGTGGGACTTAGAACCCCCAACCTTCTGACTCAGAGGCGAGCGTGCTACCCACTGAGCCACAGCTGATATGATTAATGCCAAGGCATCAGGAGGGCGTGGGAGAATTGGGAAAAGCCCAAGATCAAAAGGGGTAGGCCAAGGGAAATAATTCCTGGGTGATATAAGGAGTGGGACAAATATGCAAGACGGACAAAGCAACAGCACACGAAGAGGTACAATTGACACAGGATTTTACACACTATTATCTAACTCAATACATGACAGTGACACTTGAAGGCAATGGCTATGGTTACTTAGTGTACTGCCTTGTTATGTAACTGAGCCATATTGAGCATCAGTTACTGGTCTGTGCTGCGTTAGTAATAGCAGAGGACGGGCTGGAGGAGTGCTATAATTTCCCTCAAAACCTCCGGGCTGGGAAGAACCATAGCATCACAGAATGATACAGCACTGAAGGAGGCCATTCGGCCCATCGTGCCTGGGCCGGCTCTTTTGAGAAAGAGCTCTCCCCTGCTCTTTCCCCGCAGCCCTGCAATGTTTTCCAATCAGCCAGCGTTTTAATTCCGCATTGCTAGCCAGCCACTCCTGCTGAAAAGTATACGCGTGTGAATGGCAGCGGAGGCTAGGACTGGGCTCGCACATACATTTGGAGGGCAGCCAATGCCTTTGGAACTCTACCTCAGTGACAGTCAGTGCCTTTATGAGAAGGGAGGAAGAGGAGGCAGAAATAGGAAGACAGTGGCAAAATTAAAAATAAATTCTGGTCAACAACAACAACAACTTGTACTTATATAGCACCTTTAAACGTAGTAAAACGTCCCAAGGCGCTGCACAGGAGTATTATAAGACAAAAAATTTGACACCGAGCCACATAAGGAGAAATTAGGGCAGTTGAGGTAGGTTTTAAGGAGCGTCTTAAAGGAGGAAAGAGAGGTAGAGAGGCGGAGAGGTTTAGGGAGGGAATTCCAGAGCTTAGGGCCCATGCAACAGAAGGCACGGCCACCAATGGTTGAACGATTATAATCAGGGATGCTCAAGAGGGCAGAATTCGAGGAGCGCAGATATCTCGGGGGGTTGTGGGGCTGAAGGAGATTACAGAGATAGGGAGGGGCGAGGCCATGGAGGGATTTGAAAACAAGGATGAGAATTTTGAAATCGAGGCGCTGCTTAACCGGGAGCCAATGTAGGTCAGCGAGCACAGGGGTGATGGGTGAACGGGACTTGGTGCGAGTTAGGACATGGGCAGCCGAGTTTTGAATAGGGCATTCATTTGCAAATGAATGTCTTTTTTTTTGCCCTACTCTATCTAGTGTTCTAGTCCGAATGGTAAAACCCTGAATTCTAGAGGTAACGCACAGCTGGTCGATTCAGCGTAAACTTGCCCGTTATTATCGGAATAACTTTGCCGCTGCACTGCTAGCAGTGGAGGCTGAAGGTGGCAAAGTTACGATCTGCTTGTACAATGAAAGCAGCGGCCAAAAAATGCCATTTCCTGTTCATTGCAGCGAGGAGCGGTCTGTGTTGCCTACCTCAATTCGAGCTTTTGGCTCAAAAAATAAAAATAATTCTAATGTGCATAAAGTTGATAAAATCCGTCGAGAGGCTTTACGTTGAGTTTCTGCTTTTGGTAAGCTAACAGACAAGATCATCCAAGTACAAGCTCCTTTGAACTGCTGTTGTTCAACGTTTATTTTCCACACTGCAGCACTGGATAATTACTTTGTCGTAGTTGAAGCTGATTAACCTGTTTTCTGGTGAATCGAAGCCCACCGCCCCCATTTTTCAGTAGCATTTTTTAAAGTCCCGTGCCAATGATCCTCAGATCTGCTCGGGGGAGGTTTTATCATGCAGCGGAGTCCTTGTGTGCCCACATGTCTGTAATTCTTTGCCTGGTTAGTCCTGCTTTGTTTAACTTGGCTGACTGCCCAGACGTGGTGACATCACCTGCTATTTCATCATTTCAGATATGCATGCAAGTATAAAATGCAACGGGGAAGTCAGAAGTTAAGTTAGATTTGCAATGGAAATAAGAGCTGCTGACTGCATTTGAATGAACAGTTATCATAACCCAAAACAACACCGTCAGAAAAGGCTCGTCTTTAAATCATAACTGAAGCAGCCTCTGTGCATTAAAAAGGAACTTGCTCCTTGTTTCCTACAGTAAACGACTGGCACTGGCTTTGCTTATTCTCAAGCAGTTCAGACGTACTATTTTTTTTTGGCTTCGAGAGGTGCTTTGACTTTTGTCTGCAGGCTTTATGTGCGATCACAACCGGCTTTGCCTCTTTTTCCTGTTGCTCCCCTTGTCTGGGGTGCGAGGTGCTATTTGTTACAGACCCGAAAGCTGAGCTTTGCCTCGGCAGGTCCTGCCACTGAAGATTCTTGCTGCTTTGGCTGAAGATACGTGCCAGCAGAGGTGGATCGTTGCATGACAAGAAATGAATCGTTTAACTTGTTTGGCGGATTGCCTTTGGAAAGGTAGGTACAATCTCTAATGTGCTTGCGTTGATCATTTCTCCCCCTTTCTCTTCTTCAAAGTGCATTTGGGATCAGTAATGTGGCCGGGAGTTCCTTTCACTGTAGAACAATATGAGAGACTTAAGTAAAATATACAATGCCGGTCTGCAGCTGTTGGGGTGCATTCATTGCATCAGCTCCCTAGCATGTTATTTTTCAAACATTTTCCTGCAAATCCCAGATGTGCTTGAAAATGACCTTGTCTTAACCTGCGAAAATAATATCTGTACAGGCTGCAATTGAACGGGCAGAACAGAGCTGAATAACGACTTTCATAAATGAAGATCGTGCTCATGTGTGTAAACACATTATATGAGAACCTCGAAATCTGGTAGTATGATCAAGAGACAAGCCAGTTTGTTTAGCTCATTTAGGGTTTATGTTCAGGACCTCTGTAAACTATTAACAAATGTACCGCAGTGCCAAACCCACATTCCTCTACTCCCTGCCGCATCAAGATTCAGTCCATTTCCTTTTTGCAAGTTGAACCAAGTCCATATTCGCTGTGCTTCTATTCCACAAGCGAATAATTCAACAGTATGAAGCAGTCACCCCCTTAAGTTTACTTTAAGCTGACAATCATAACTCCTGATTGTAAAGAAAGAACGCCTACATACCTCACGGAATAATTACCTTCAGGATTGCAAAAACTTTTATAACGCCACCCCAATACACATTTACTTATGGGACCGTGCAAAGTGAAATGCATATATTATCATGAGATTACACACACGTTATGTATTTGGAAGTAATTTTAGTATCACAAGTCAGGGCGTCGAGAAACCCATAGGGGGATTCGAATACACATAACTTCTCTGAGAGGAATAATGCCCCAGATTTTGCTGTCGATATAACAGCTAATGGCGCTCCCCGTTATTCAAGCGTAAACCATACAGCAACGGCAGGCAAGGGACAGATGCCGCTAGCCGAAGGTTGCTGCCTGAGTTGCGTTAGCTTCGCGAATACGACATTTGGTTATCTGCTTCGCCATTGAAATGCATTGAATGGTGTGAAGTTGATGTATTTGCGCGGTTGTTACGACTTCAATTCGCCACAGACGGGTTAAGTCTTGTCATTACACACGCAAGTACCCTTTTAACAACGTGATAACTGTTAATTACTGCCAGCCTCTCTGGCACTGAAAATTGGCCAGTAAAACTATGGAGTCTCATTCCTTCAGGTCTTAATTGTTGTTGGAGATTTTTTTTAAATATCAAAAAAATTTAAAAAATTGAAAGTTTTACTTTTTCTTTCTGTCTCTTTTCTCTCTTTCTCTCTTAATTTAATCTTTTTTTCCCTCTCTTTGGCCGCGATTTCACCAGCGGAGGTGGGATCGTGGCGGGAGAGGTAGTTAGCGGGTTGCGGTCTCACTCCCGGCTGTCAAAAGGATTTTTCATTAATAGGGCTTGTTAAGCCCACCCTGCGGGGTTCCCAGACAATTAAAAGGAAGCGGGTCTGATGATGTCATCAGCCGGTTTCCTTAAAGGGACCATGGCCGCATTCATTTTGACAGTTGTGCTGTCAGTGTTCTACTGCATTGAGGTGCTGCAAATACTGACAATCACTGCACGCCTGCACCCAGGCTCTCCCATGACTCCCTCCATATGGTTATGGAGGGAGTTACAGCATGCAGGGAGGTTCTCTTCCCTTCCAATGGGCGGAAGAGACCTCCCCAGGACACCAACACAGCCTGGTTGCGCATTGCACAGGAGGGCACAAGCACGGATGTGGTCAGGAGGACCAGGCTGCAGTGGCACAAACCTTTCAATGATCTCAGCAGATCAAGAAACGTTACTGCAAAGCCACACTCAACCTCATCCTGCTGTGCCTCTCATCACATCCCCATAACTCTGCCTTCCCAACCCTAATCCTGCACATCCTTACTCACACCAACTTACCTTGCACCTCCACCCATCCCTCTCTATCTACATTATCACATCCCCATCTCACTAGCCACCCCTCACACTCACCCTCATCCTAATCCAATCATACCAACTAACAACACACAAGGGTAGGCACTTGGGTGTTTTATGCAATGTTCATGTAAATTTTCTGTTAAACATTGAAACCTTTATTTTCAACACTTTCCGGTCTTGGACAGATTTGTGTGCACCTTTAGAAGTGGCTTAGTGAGTTGCAGTGAATGGTGAGACATGGCGGTACCCCCCACAATGGTGATGAGTGTGAAAGGAATGGCTTGGTCATTGTAGGGATGCTTTATGGTGTTGCTGTGGGGTGGTACCAACCTGGCATATCATGTGGCAGCCAGGGTGTTCAGCGTCTAGTGAAGTAAATGTGGCCATGGTGAGGCCATCCCTGGCGTCCCGGGCAGCAATGTGGTCGGGTGCTGATGGCCTCTGTCCTGTGCAGCGTCAGTTGATTGCGGAGAAGGTTGGAGGTGTTGTTGTTGGTGCTGCTGGTGTGCCTGGTGCTGCTGGTGTTGGGGTTGATCGTGGTCAGATTCTGAGGACCAAGGTGTGAGAGAGTAAACCATACCCATTCCGATGTAATAGATAGCAGGCAACGGAGAGATGACAGAAGCAAATCCGTCAATGGTGAGAGAGGTTGTTCTAAAGAGGTGCCACTGGATAGAGAGTTTGCTCTGAACACTTGCAAGCTACAGAAAGCTCTATGGAAAAATTGGGTATCGCCCATTTTGGGGCGTTAATATCGGCCGGGCGCAAAGTTTAGCGCCCGGCGCTAATTATCGCCTCCGACTGCAAAATTTGCCTCTATCGCCCCTGGAGGTGATTTGAGCGTTGAATCAGGCGCTACACACCTCTCTTAAGGTGCTAACGTCAGAGAGCGAGGCGCTACCTCAGAACGCTACTGAAGCTCAGGCGATGTCCGTTACCATGGAAGCCAAACAGACTGGCGCCATCCAGTTCTTAAAGGGGAGGGGCCATCTTGCTGGCCAGCCACACCCTGCTCATTGCAGCCTTGAATCTCGGCCTGGAGAGACCTCAAAAGCAATTGTGTTGGAAGCACTGATGGATAGGCCCAGGGAAAGAGCTCGGCGCTTAGGAACCTCAAAAGTGGCGCTGAGGACGAATCTCCTTAGGACAGCGTTAAATCTCTCCAGACGTCTCTCTCCCTCTCAACCTGCGTGTACCAAAAATTTTGCCGACAAGAAAAGGCAGGAAGTGCCCGCCTTTAAATAGCGCTCCCCCAGGCCCTTCCTGACTTGAAAACATTCCCCTCTACCTGTCGTTCCTAGCGGCAGGCGCTAAGGCAGGGGGCGCGACTCAATATCCGGTCCGGGGCGCTACCAGGGCGTTGCACGCTTGCATGACGTCACGATCTGCTAAGTTGCTAGCGCCCCCCCTGGAGGCGCTAACGGGAGGTGCTAACCAACCAAATGTTTCCCCCTATATGTCTTACAAACGCAGTAACCAACAGTTTCTGAGCTCTGAAACTGAACAGCTGCAACATGGTATCCTTTATACCACTTCTGCAGCTGTCAGCTTATCAGATAAACCAAAGCAGACTCAACTCACGCCAGGGTGAGCTGGCTGGCGTGTTCCCCGAGCAGCGGGTAACCCGCGGGAGGAACACGTAAAATTACACGGTCGGCTCAAAATAGCATTAAATTGGCTGTTAACAAGCCATTTTTTTATGTCTCTTTCTGTAACTAACTTGACATTGAATTCACCCCCTCTAATTTACACTTCCTTCTCCGTCCTTGCGCTGTATATTTCTCAATCCTTCAATCTGATTGATTGACTGTCCACTCAGGTCCCCGATGCCCCCAGTTTCCCTCACTGCGCCATTAACAGCTCACACTTTCAGCAACTTGACACGCAGAAAATCTAAAAAAAACAAGTGTGCAAAGGGCAAGTCCAGCTCACGGCAGATGGAGGCCCTGCTACGGCAAGTTCTAGGCCGAATATTAATTTCAGAAAGTAGTCTCCGTCATTTGAATCAGAACTTATTACATGTGTGATATAAATGTACGATAGCAAAATACTGCAGATGCTGGAAATCCGAAATAAATGTGATATAAATGTAACTTAATTTTCCGAATTAAGATCCTGGTGAATTTAGGATAAAGGCACTAAGGGCAATTAAAGAAGATTTCACCAATTTTCTCTCCTCCCCAAAGGCTCTTCCGAGGGACAGTTCCACGGAGACGGAACCTCACCAAGTGCCCATTACTCATGTGGAGCCTTAGTTTCTAAGTTTTCTATGCAGAGAGTTGCAACTTTAATTCTTTGCAAGAGATTTTTAACTTTAGCTTGCAAAACAAGCAACATATAGAAATAAAAACAGAAAACGCTGGAAATACTCAGCGGGTCAAGCAGCATCTGTGGAGAGAGAGAAACAGAGTTGACGCTTCAGGTCGCTGACCACTTTCGTCAGAACTGGAAAAAGTTCGAGGTGGGACAGGATTTTTAATCAAGTGTAGGGGCCGGGAAAGGGGGGGAGGGGAGGACAGGGCAAAAGGGAAGGTCTGTGATCGGGTGGAAGGCAGGAGAGATTAAAAGACAAAGGGGGTGCGAGGCAAAAGGAGATGGCAACGGGACAAGTAAAGAAACAAAAGATGGGTCTGGAAGGGCTGTAAACGGGGGTGGCAGAATCATCAACAGCTGCCGTCCGAAAAAAATTGGGGCAGAAGTTATGGCCGGATATTGTTGAACTCAATGTTGAGTCCAGAAGGTTGTAAAGTGCCTCATCGAAAGATGAGGTGCTGTTCCTCGAGCTTACGTCGAGCTACATATAGATATTTTTAACTTGTAAATGACATGTGGGATCATTCCCTAAGGAAACAGGGACACTGTTTTCATTCTTTTTTCTGACTGCATGCCTCTTTTTTTAGATCTGAAAAACATGACGATTATGCAATGAATTTGAATGCTGTTGGTGAAGTTAAATATATGTAAATGTTGACCATGACAAGGCACAAAAGAGGATATATTGCTGAAGCAATCATTGTTTCCACTAAGTGGTTTTGTTCCTCCTCAGACTCTGAATCAAGCAAGAACTAGCAGAACACAACACCTGCGGTAAGTTTATTTCTGTTCCTATAGTTATAGAGAAACGCTAATTTTATTGCATTCTAGCCAAGATGTCTAAGAAAACAGTTAGCAGAGGTTTACTTATAAATGCATTAAAAGCAAATCATAGGTCAAAAGTGAAGCCGCCTGGAAGACTAAGACAGCCAAGGAATGGCAAGCTTCGAGGTATAGCACGTTATTTCGACAGCCAGATGGCGCTAACCTGACTTTGCGCAAAAGTACAATAGTGCCACCTAGAGGCTGAGCACCACGACTGAAAGAACCTCTCCGGAGCTCCACCGCTATCTCACTGTTTATCCAGAGAGCAGCGGAGCCGTATCAACTAGGATTGTTAACTATTTGATGGCTTGTCTATGGAAAGAAAGAACTTGCATTTCTATAGCACCTTTCACGACAACAAAAGCGCTTTACAGCCAATGAAGTACTTTTTGAAGTGTAGTCACCGTTGTAATGTAGGAAACGCGGCCGCCAATTTGCGCACAGCAAGCTCCCACAAACAGCAATGTGATAATGGCCAGATAATCTGTTTTAGTGATAAGTATTGGCCAGGATAATCCCTCTTCTTCGAAAGAGTGCCATGCGATCTTTTTACATCCACCTGAGAGAGCAGATGGAGCCTCGGTTTAACGTCTCATCTGAAAGACGGCATCTCCAACAGTGCAGCAGTCCCTCAGTACTGCACTGCCTAGATTTTTATGGTCAAGTCTCTGGAGTGGGACTTGAACCCACAACCTTCTGACTCAGAGACAAGAGTGCTGCCCACTGAGCCACGGCTGAACTCTGAATTAGTTGATCTCAACCCAGGCAACGGTGGAGGTGCTAGAATTGGCCTCAGTTCCCCTTGATTAGGACAGGGATAATTAGCCAAGCTCACTGCTTCTGATTGCTGTCCAGCAACCAGTGCTGGGACATCTTTATCTGTGGCTGTCGGGCGAGAACAAGATCAACATCAGTTGTAATGCTCCCCCACTCCTCCCCATGGTTCAATAGCCTCGCTGCCTATGTTTCCACATGACTAATGGGCACTTGGTGAGATGCCTGCGAAATTGCACCCCAGCACAGCCTTCAGGAACAGAGAGAAAATTGGTGAGAAAACAGAATTTTAAAAAACGATTTCTTTAAAAAAATACACATTTCAAGCCAGTTCCTGGGGGGAGAAGAACACTGACGCCTAATGACGGGAAAAATAAAAAGAAGGATTGCCAGTGGGAGCAAAAAGGGGAGAAATCAGCCCATATTGAACTAACCACAACTCAGTAAGCTCTTGTACGGTGATGCAACATTGATACCAATATATCTGTGTTAAGGATGAGAAAGACTATTGGGCCAATTCGTGGCCACCCCATCCTTGGCTGACCTCATCCCTGTTTACCAACCCCTTCCACATCCCACATCTTTAAGAAGTCACACAACACCAGGTTATAGTCCAACAGCTTTATTTGAAATCACAAGCTTTCGGAGCGCTGCTCCTTCGTCAGGTGAAGTGAAGAGTTGCATATAAGCACAGCATATATAGTCAGAGAACACTGCCAGATGATTACAGGTAATCTTTCTAACTGCCCTTTATCACACCTCGGCAGAGAGATAATCACAGCAATCAAAGGTGTGAATGGTGTCCAAACAGGTCAGTCAGGAAAACATTACATCAAAGAACAATGAGGTGGGGTCACAAGGGGTCGGACCCGCTGTGATTTCCAGCAAAAAAATAGTTTTTTGTTTTTCAATACAGACCCCAGCATCTGCAACATTTGACTTCTATCTTGGTTAACCGATTCGAGGATATATGATGGGCATGAATGGCTGTGGCCATGCCTGTCCTACTAAGTCCTGTGCGTCACCAGAGCTGCTAAAGCAGAGTCTTTGCCTCACCACCCCCTTTAAGATCCTCTTTTAAAACTCACCCCTTCTGACCGATCATTCTTCCTAATTTCAGGTTATCTCCTTACAGCTCTGAAGCGCCTTGGACTGCTTGTCTGCATTAAAGGCGCCCATATATGCTGTTGTCAGCATTTGCAGACTGGCGAGTTCGAAAAACAAAATGAAGGAAATAACAGTGATGCAACAATATTGCGGGAAGAATATTGCATGGCTTCACGTCTGCACCTTCTGCTTTAGGTATAAGTGCAGGGCAGTTGAACAAGCGACTATTTCAGTAGTCTGCCTACGTCAATTGGCAATCTTTCACTTCTCTTGCTGTGGTTTCAGGTTTGTAATATAAATCTACATTTATGACTGTCACCAAGTCATGAGGCACGAGTCACAATGCAATCAGAACCGCTCATTTGAATATTTCAACATTGACATATGCTTGCAGAGCAACACAAGGATCATCTCTCTTAGGCGTAGAGGTATGTTTGATTACATGTCATAAATATTGATGCTGAAAATTCAAACCAAGAGTTCATACTCAAGTCCAAAACAAATAGGTGTCTCATACAATTCAATAACTTACATTGTTTTAAAAAATGTATTCGTTTTTATGGGATGTGGACGTCGCTGGCAAAGCCAGCATTTATTGCCCATCCCTAATTGCCCTTGAGAAGGTGGTGGTGAGCCGCCTTCTTGAACCGCTGCAGTCCGTGTGGTGAAGGTGCTCCCACAGCGCTGTTAGGTAGGGAGTTCCAGGATTTTGACCCAGTGACGATGAAGGATCGGCGATATACTTCTAAGTCAGGATGGTGTGTGACTTGGAGGGGAACTTGGAGGTGGTGGTGTTCCCATGCGTCTGCTGCCCTTGTCCTTCTAGGTGGAAGAGGTTGCGGGATTGGGAGGTGCTGCCAAAGAAGCCTTGGTGAGTTGCTGCAGTGCATCTTGTAGATGGTACACACTGCAGCCGGTGATGGAGGGAGTGGATGTTTGAGGTGGTCGAGGGGGTGCCAATCAAGCGGGCTGCTTTGTCCTGGATGGTGTCAAGCTTCTTGAGTGTTGTTGGAGCTGCACTCATCCAGGCAAGTGGAGAGTATTCCATCACACTCCTTACTTGTGCCTTGTAGATGGTGGAAAGGCTTTGGGGAGTCAGGAGGTGAGACACGCCACAGAATACCCAGCCTCTGACCTGCTGCATAACCTGTGCCTTTCGGCTGTGATAAGTAAAATGATCAAAGGCTGAGGAAACCTGATCACTCTAGGAGACTTTGGAGGATCAACAGAAGAGGCAGGAGGGGTCACGTCAAGGGGGGAAAAAATCTTCTAAATTCTAACGATAAAAATATTTTATGCAAACTAGAAACATCTTCTAGCAATATTAAGACAGAGAAAGAAGTGAGACTGGTGACGAGAAAAAGGAAGCAATACGGAAACAGATGGACAGAAAAGTGGAGGTGATGATGGATCAGGAAGTGGTCTGAAATGAGCAAGTCAGTTTCTCAACGAGGGGCCGACTGATCGGAGTCTCAAAATGAGATTGAACTTCACGGGAAACTCAGAAGTAAAAGTAGAAAATGCTGAAAGCACTCAGCAGGTCAAGCAGCATCTGTGGAGAGAGAAACAGAGTTAACGTTTCAGTTCTGATGAAAGGTCACGGACCTGAAACATGAACTCTGTTTCTCGCTCCACAGATGCTGCCTGACCTGCTGAGTGTTTCCAACATTTTCTGTTTCTCTTTCAGATTTCCAGCATCCGCAGTATTTTGCTTTTGTGTCCGAAGTAAAGGTATCTGGTTGGGTTAGATAATTAAACATGACCGCCTTAGGTTATGGTTAACTGATAATGTAGATAGTTTGTTGGTAACTACCGCTGGTTAGCAAGTAGGCACTTTCTTGTCATAACCAGAAATTCAATGGTATTACCATCGCCGAATCTCCCACCATCAACATCCTGGGGGTCACCATTGACCAGAAACTTAACTGGACCAGTCACATAAATACTGTGGCAACAAGAGCAGGTCAGAGGCTGGGTATTCTACGGTGAGTGTCTCACCTCCTGACTCCCCAAAGCCTTTCCACCATCTACAAGGCACAAGTCAGGAGTGTGATGGAATACTCTCCACTTGCCTGGATGAGTGCAGCTCCAACAACACGCAAGAAGCTCAACACCATCCAGGACAAAGCAGCCCGCTTGATTGGCACCCCATCCACCACCTTAAACATTCACTCCCTCCACCGCCGGCGCACCGTGGCTGCAGTGTGTACCATCTACAAGATGCACTGCAGCAACTCGCCAAGGCTTCTTTGGCAGCACCTCCCAAACCCGCGACCTCTTCCACCTGGAAGGACAAGGGCAGCAGGCGCATGGGAAGATGGGGCCAGATGGGGCCGGCTTCCAGCACGACGTTTTTTTAAGCTAGCGCAAAGGACCGCGGAGGCTCGATTTGCACTGGGCGTAATTTGCGCTTGAAATCCCTCGCTCTTCTGCACGGGTTTGGCCGCTTTGGGGCGACTAGCGCTGAAAGGAACAGCGCAAACTCCAGGCCCAGCTTACACACGAAGAATGGTAATAGGGACGAAAGGTCTGGTAAAGGACCAGGAAGGCCCGAGATTTAACTCTGGTGTGTGCGGAGTTCGGTGAGCTTGGCTACCTGTGAAACGTACCCCGTCAAGCATCAATGTCTTCAGGAGAAGGACAAAAGGCGTTAAAGAAAAGTCTACATACTCTGGAGGGTAACACTGCCGGTACTTGCAACTGGAGTCGATACGCTTACGTCTCGCCTATACTTCCCGATCAGCCGGCCTGAGCCTTGGCGTTCTGCACGAGCCCGCAGGCACGGCTTGTCTGCCAAGGCAAGGACTTCTCAGTAGTTACCAGGGTGCTGCAAACATCCTGTCCTAATCCGAACCTCCAGCGCCGCAGGGGCAGCGACAGATCGAGCAAACACAAAGCACAATGGCAAACGCGGCAGAAACCATGGAAAGCGGCCGATGGGCCGCCGTCATTTCAGGATTAACGCGCGCCCAGTGGGCAACACCGAAGGTAAGCTCGGCAACGGGAAAAGAGGTCTGCGTGTCAGATAATGGCTGATTGCAATAATACCTCGGGGGACATTCCTCAACTGAAACCTGAACCTATACCTGGGGCAGAGGAAGGCCCACAGTTACTTGAACTACCGCTGGCTATTTTGGTGTGCAATGCTTATATTGTAAGAATCAACGGATTCCTATCTAAATCACTGAGGTCGAGTCTGTAAAGTCTGTAGGTTGTGCAGTAAATAACTTCAGAGACTTTAGAAGTACAAACAAAACAGGTCTTTACTATTCAGAGGTCTGGGCGATTTCTGCCCTAGTTAACGTATTCCAACCCTTATATACTGGTGTGGTCACTATCGGTATTACAGTATACATGAGCCAATAAATAGTGCCACCCTAAAGTAGTGCTCTTAAAGGCGAACGGTTACATTCTATAGTTCCCTTAAAGGTAAACGGTTACATACACAACACTCCTCCCTTTCTAGCTTATTACTTACAGAATCCCGTTAAACATACAATCTTCAACTTATATAGACAGTTGCAGATATACTCTCGATGGAGTCAACGTCATATAACAATTTACAGATATACTCTCGATGGAGTCAACGTCATATAACTTCATGTTTAACATAACATAATAACATATATAACTTCATGTCAAAACAGATCACAGATTCAGTCTCCGTAGGAACAGTTGCAACATACTCTTAGTGGAAACAGTTTACAGGTTCAGTCTCTGTGGAGGTTTCCGGATTCTGTCCGGATAACGCCGCAGTGGTGTCGTCATTCCCAGCGGTCCAGTAGGTGTCTCTGGTAAAGTCGATTCAGCTGGAACAACAGTGTCAGGTTTATCTGATTCTAGTATTACTAGATCAGAAGTAGGTGTTCTGGGTACTTCAGTTTCCACATTACTCGGGTAAGGTGGTGAAGTCGGCTGCTCATTTGTGGCGGACCCTATGATCTGGTCAACATGGCGCCTTATTACCTTGTCCCCAATGTCCACCGTGTACATCAACGGTCCTAGCCTTTTTTTAATAGTTCCAGGCTGCCATTTCTCCGTACGGTAGTCCCGGGCCAAAACTTGTTGCCCCATCTGGAAAGATCTGGTGGCCCTTTCATTCATGCCCTGGAATTGCCGGTTCTCTACGTCCCTTCTTACGTTTGGTTTGAGCAAATCCAGCCGGCATCTTAGGCGTCTATTGCAAAACATCATTGCGGGAGTTTGATTCGTGACCGCATGTGTTGCATTTCGATAGGCCAACAAAAAGCTATCCACCTTATGCTGTAAACTTATGTCTTCATTACTCATGGCCTTTATGGCCTTCTTGAAGGTCTGGACAAATCTTTCAGCCAGTCCATTGGAGGCGGGATGGTATGGGGCTGATGTGTAATGTTTAACCCCATTGCTTTTTAGAAATTTCTTAAATTCCTCAGACACAAATTGCGGCCCATTATCGGAACAGACCTGTTCTGGCAGACCATTCCGTGCAAACATTGTCCTTAGCACCGTAATGATTTTTTCCGTCGTGGTGGTGGTCATCTTAATTACTTCCGGCCACTTGGAGTGGGCATCTACCGCTATTAAGAACATCGAGTCCATGAAAGGGCCCGCAAAGTCGATGTGTACTCTTTGCCAGGGAGATGAGGGCCACTCCCATGGGTGCAGAGGAGCCTGTGGTGGCGCGTTCTGAACCCTCTGACATCCTAGGCAATTCTTCGTTATCTCCTCTATGTCCCCATCGATGCCTGGCCACCACACAAACGCCCTAGCTAGGTTCTTCATCTTTACGCCCCCCAGGTGTCCTTCGTGCAGCTCCTTGAGTATTTTCTTTTGGAATTTGGGTGGAATCACCACTCTAGACCCACACATCAGGGTTCCTCGACACACAGACAGTTGTTCTTTCCTCTGTGCGAATGCTTGCAGTGTTGGTTCGCACTGCGCTGGCCATCCCTCCACCGTTAAGTCATAGACTCGTGAAAGGGTCGGGTCATTCCTTGTCTCATTTTCGATCATTGAGTTCGTGATCGGCAAACACTCCACTATTGATGAGTGGAACAACTCTACTGGGTCTACTGTCCTCGCTTCTTCTACCATTGGCAATGGCAAGCGTGATAGCCCATCAGCGTTTCCATGTTGCTTGGACCGTTTGTATTCAATATCATACTGGTGTGCCCCAAGTAAGACTGACCATCTTTGTAGCCTTTGTGCTGTCATGTTGGACACGGCCTTGTTCGGGTTAAATATGGACACCAACGGCTGGTGGTCTGTCAGCAATGTGAACCTCTTACATTGCAAGTAATGGTTGAATTTCTTCACGCCCCACACAAGACTGAGGGCCTCCCTGTCTATCTGGGCGTAATTTCGCTCCGCGGGTGTCAAAGATCGGGACGCAAAAGCCACTGGCCTTTCCGAGCCATTTGGTAGCCTGTGCGAAAGTACTGCTCCAATTCCGTACGGTGAAGCATCACACGCCAGCCGAAGGGGTAATGCTGGGTTGAAATGAGCCAACACTTCTTCAGAGGTAATCAACTCCTTGCTTCTGCGAAAAGCCTTTTTGCACTCCTCACTCCACTTCCATGGTGTCTCCTTTCGCAACAGCTCATTCAGTGGATGCAGCACCGTGGACAAATTTGGTAGGAACTTGTGGTAGTAATTGATTAACCCCAAGAATGATCTTAACTGTGACACGTTCCCTGGAGCGGGAGCCTTCACGACTGCTTCTATCTTCTCCGGTGATTTATGTAGTCCCTCGCGGTCAATGATATGACCGCAGTATGAGATTCGTTTTTGGAAAAACTCACACTTATTGCGGTTAACCCTAAGGCCATACTCCTTTAACCTGGTGAGTACCAGTTTCAAATTCGTGAGGTGTTCCTCTTCATCCATTCCCGTGATTAGGATATCATCCAAATAGCACTGCGTGCTTGGAATTCCTTGTAACACCTGTTCCATGGCCCTCTGCCAAATTGCTGGTGCCGAAGCCACTCCAAAGACCAGTCTGTTATAACGGTACAACCCTCTGTGGGTATTGATAGTTAGGTATTGGCGTGACTCTTCCTCAACCTCCATCTGTAAATATGCCTGAGCTAGGTCTATCTTCGTGAAGTGTTTTCCTCCAGCCAACGAAGCGAAAATATCTTCAATCCTTGGCAGCGGGTATTGTACCGACTGAAGCACCGGGTTCACTGTGATCTTGAAATCCCCGCAGATACGGACCTTCCCCGGTCCCCCTGGCTTACTACTTGGTGAGGATTTCATGACGGGTACAATGGCCGTGGCCCACTCACTGTGGTCTACTTTTGACAGAACCCCTGATCGTTCAAGTTCTTCTAGTTCTGCCTCCACTGCTGGTCGTATTGCATACGGTACCGACCTGGCCTTACAAAACTTTGGGCTTGCATGTTCTGCAATCTTGACCTTTGCTTTAATACCTCGTAGCTTTCCCAGTCCTTGCTGGAATACCTCTTTAGCTTCGTCTAATATTCTGGCCAACCGTTCAGGTTTGACGTCCTCTTTTTCGGGCTCCACCGTCATGGTGTTTAGTGCATGCCAATCCATCTTTATTTTCCGGATCCACTCCCGTCCCAGAAGTGGTGGGCCTCCCTCAGACAACACATACAGCTCCAACCGGTGGTGAACTTTATCTTTGTATTTCACCTTGACCTCTATCTTCCCGATGGGGAATACTTTTTGCCCCGTGTATGTCTTCAGTATCAGATCCGCATCCCGTAGTGGAATATGCTTGAAAAACTTTTGATAGTCATGCTTATTCATGACCGTCAACGCCGATCCGGTGTCCACTTCCATTTTTACTGGGACCTTTTCAATCGGTAGCGTTATCCAAATAGTTTGACGGTCGGCTTCATTGCTCACGTTGTGAATTCTTAGACCGTCCAGTCCTCTGCCTTTGGCGTGTGTGTCCGACTTCCGTTCCTTCAGACTCTTCCTATTTGCGTCATGTACCTTTCTGTCCCATTTTTGTGAGGACTCATTATTGTTGCACGTCGTTCCTGACTGGCACACTTTAGCTATGTGCCCGATCTTGCCACATTTCCAGCATTCCTGGTTTTTACCCCAGCATTGCTTTTGGTCGTGTGTTGACTTCCCACAACGATAGCATTTGGTGATATTACCTCGTTTAGGCATCTTCTTCTCTTCTCGAGAACAACACAAGTATTTCTTTACTTATTATTAATTTTTGAAAATTCTTAATAATTTCCAAGATGGCGGTTTCCCGCTTCCATCTTCTTCTTCTTCAGCGGTTTCCCCGCGAAAATGGCGGCTTTCCCGCGCTTCTCGCTCTCCCCGCCCACTTCAATGGCGGTTTTCCCGCGCTTGGCGGTCTTCACCCGGTCCCCCGACGCCGTCTGTCAGCCCGAGTGCGGCCCTTATCTATAATGCGATCACTGGATCGCGAAGCGGCTGCCGGCCCTTATCTGCAGATGCGATCGCTCTCCGGCTCTCGGCCCTTATCTGGAGATGCGATCGCTGGCTTGCAACGCCTCCCGCTCGGCTCTGGCTCCCCCGCTCGCGCGGTTCTCGGCTCTGACACTCCCGCGCCTACTCGCAGGCTCAGCGCTTCGTGGCAGCGGTTGCTGCACGGCTTCTCACACTGCCCGCGGTCCGGCTGTCACCCGACGCCGTTGGACCCGAATGCTTTGCCCTTCTCCTCCAAATACTTCTACCCCGTTTTTTAAAATTTATTTGTCTTAATTTTTTTTTTTCCTACTCACAGTCTCTTCGGCCGCCTTGTTTTAGGCTGATTGGCTCGCTCAAGATGTGGTAGCAGGGTAATCTGTGCCTGTTGCTGCCGCAGCTTTGCTGTTAATCTTCCAGCTTCCAGTAAGTACTATACTTTTAGTAGACGGAGCCTCGTGTTTTCTTTTTGAAGCTCTCTGCTACTGGTTAGTCTTGCCGCAGGGTACGATCAGACTCGTCGCCACTGTAAAGTCTGTAGGTTGTGCAGTAAATAACTTCAGAGACTTTAGAAGTACAAACAAAACAGGTCTTTACTATTCAGAGGTCTGGGCGATTTCTGCCCTAGTTAACGTATTCCAACCCTTATATACTGGTGTGGTCACTATCGGTATTACAGTATACATGAGCCAATAAATAGTGCCACCCTAAAGTAGTGCTCTTAAAGGCGAACGGTTACATTCTATAGTTCCCTTAAAGGTAAACGGTTACATACACAACAGAGTCAGTTCAGTAAATTAACCGAATTTAATTAAACTGGTGAACAAAACAAAAACATGCAGGAGCAACAACAAACAGGTCTATACAGTAGCTTGTTCCACGAGGTCTGAACTCAGAACCTCCCACCTCTGACGTCATGACGTCATCACGTTTCCCGCCACTCAGGGCAGCACGTGACCAACGTGATGACGTCATCGCGTTGTTTCAGGGTTTTTACAGAAAGCTTGTTTACACTCAGCAAACGGACATAGGTGCTGTAACATTGCTTTAAAGACAGTTATTCATTTGTATAGGAGTTCATTGGTGGTTTTACCACAATATCATGTCACAGTTTGGAACACTTTAGCCGTATACCAGATGGATCATCTTGGGTTCAAATCGCAGGCAATGGAGAGTTGTATTTAAGGCTCACATTTCTGGTGCCCCAGAAGCCAATTCAGATGACTCAGACGCATATTTAGTCTACAATGACCAAAAAGTGTCTATTGCGTGTGTGGGACAAGGACAACAAGCACACAACTTCTTTTGTGCCTCAATTGCAATAAAATGCTGCATTGATACACGGTTTCAATGAAAGGACAAACTGGCAATTGTACCGTATCTTTCACGATAGGAGAACGCTCCGAAGCGTTTCAGTCAATGGAATTACTTCAGAAGTGCGGTCAAGTAATCTGCCCGCAGAGAGGGTCTCACGGCTCCTGTACATTCCGGGCAACACTCAGCAACTCAGGCGAGATACCTGTGGACAGAGGAAGGCAGGGTTAAACATTTCAGGCCGATGGCCTGTCGCCAGAACCAGATGTCCAGCATCTGCAGTATTTCGTATTTTTGGTTGCGATCTTTTAAATCCGCCTGGGCAGGCAGACAGGTCCTCGGTTTAACACCTTGTCTAAAAATACCAAACTCCTTTGGCACTGCATTGAAGCCACAGCTTAAATTATATACTCCGAGGCGTGGGGCTTGAAATATAGAAACATAGAGAAATAGGAGCGGGAGTAGGCCATTCGGCCCTTCGAGCCTGCTCCACCATTCAATAAGATCATGGCTGATCCTCTATCTCAATACCATATTCCCGCTCTCGCCCCATACCCCTTGATGCCTTTTGTGTCTAGAAATCTATCTCTCTCCTTCTTAAATATATTCAGTGACTTGGCCTCCACAGCCTTCTGTGGTAGAGAATTCCACAGGTTCACAACCCTCTGAGTGAAGAAATTTCTCCTCATCTCAGTCCTAAATGTCCTACCCCATATCCTGAGACTGTGACCCCTCGTTCTAGACCCCCCCCCCCCCCAGCCAGGGGAAACATCCTCCCTGCATCCAGTCTGTCCAGCCCAGTCAGAATGTTATACGTTTCAATGAAATTCCCCTCTCATTCTTTTAAACTCTAGTGAATACAGGCCTAGTCGACCCAATCTCTCCTCATACGACAGTCCTGCCATCCCAGGAATCAGTCTGGTGAACCTTCGCTGCACTCCCTCTATGGCAAGAATATCCTTTCTTAGGATTTGTCACTAGAGTTTAGAAGAATGAGAGGGGATCTCATTAAAATGTATAAAATTCTGACAGGGTTAGACAGACTGGATGCAGGGAGGATGTTTCCCCTGGCTGGGGTGGGGGGGTGGTGGGGGCTCTAGAACGAGGGGTCACAGTCTCAGGATACGGGGTAGGACATTTAGGACTGGATTCCCAATGGGCCACATCTGCATTGTGTGCTACATGGTATCCTGCTCCTGTCATTATAAAACAGCACATCCTCTAACTTACTGTGAACAACACAGGAAATCCAACACTATGTTAAAACTTTTAGAAATTTGCATTACTTTTTAGCTTAAAGCCGGGTCGGGGGGGGTCACAGTTTTCCCCTCAGCATGCTCAGTTTTTTTTTCAGTTGGCTCTACTAGTCTTGCACACGTTCATTGGGTTGATTTACTGAAGTCACCGCAGTGGTAGGCGATGTGTGGAGCGAGCAGGCCGTCCACCTGATGGAGCGGAAAGAGGCCGGAACTGTTTTCATGGCCAGGCCTCATTTGCGGCCTATCGTGCGATTCGCCAATCAGGAGGGGTGGGGAATCCGGGCAGCTCTACCGCTAAGCCCACCCAGGGAAAAGAGGCGATCCCGGGTGAGGGTATAATTTAAAACATTTACGTGGTAATCTATAGAGTATTGTCCTCGAGAAACCAAATCTGTACAGTCGAAACTAAGGCCATACATGACCCATGAGCCCTGGCAATCTGGCTCACGAAATCCAGGCACTCAGTTCTATCTGTGATTTTTATTTCCTGTTTGTGCAGCTGGAGGTCTGTAAAGGGCACATAGAAATATCAAGTTATGTGAATTTCCCTCAAGTATCCATTCCAATGTTCATTCATAGGATTACATAGGATATACGGCACAGAAACAGGCCATTCGGCCCAACCAGTCCATGCCGGCGTTTATGCTCCACACGAGCCTCCTCCCGTCTTTCCTCATCTAAATCTATCAGTGTAACCCTCTATTCCCTTCTCCCGCATATGCTTGTCCAGCCTCCCCTTAAATGCATCTCTACTATTCGCTTCAACCACTCCCTGTGGTAGCGAGTTCCACATTCTCACCACTCTCTGGGTAAAGAAGTTTCTTCTGAATTCCCTATTGGATTTCTTGGTGATTATCTTATATTGATGGCCTCTAGTTATGCTCTTCCCCACAAGTGGAAACATTCTCTCTGTATTCACTCTATCAAAATTTTTCATAATTTTAAAGTCTCACCCCTCAGCCTTCTTTTTTCAAGAGAAAAGAGACCCAGCCTGTTCATCCTTTCCCGATATGTATACCCTCGCATTTCTGGTATCATCCTTGTAAATCTTCTCTGCATCCTCTCCAGTGCCTCTATATCCTTTTTATAATATGGCGACCTGTACGCAGTACTCTGTGGTCTAACCAAGGTTTGATACAGGCTTCGCATAACCTCCCTACTTTTCAATTCAGGGCAACCAAAGAGGAAAGACTATACACAGACATGATGCACCCCAGGTGACGTAAGAAAACTATTAGGCACTTGGTCTGAGTATTAAACAAGGCTTTAATCAACTGTTTTTCAACATGGAGATCTAGTTGTGTCCTTCACTAGTTCCTGTTAAAGAATGTCCTGAGCAAGCTGGGCCCATGCCCGAGTATTTATACTCTCCCTGGACAGCGCCACCAGCAGGCCACCCAGTATTATTTCACAAGTCATTTCCACATAAATGACAAGATTCATGTCACCAGGCATGCCCCTACTTTTCTGTAATATCTTACCAAAAAAAAGACAGTATTTTTGTTCTGGGTGAGCTGGACGGAATGTAGGACACCCACTCCTCCCCCATTAAGATGCCAAGTCAAGAGGCACCTATGGAATTTTGTTTCTGGGCCAACAAGATCCTTGTGGTTCAACATGCAAGTGGCTTGATGCGCTTCACATGACCCATCTACACAAGTTAAAGTAGAAGTGGTTCTTACACATTCTATTGTCTGTGTGCAAAACCACTTTACCTACGCTAAAGAGGATGTAGGACGACCAGCCTGGTGACCACAGAAATGGAATAACAAGTACTCAAAAGTTCCATTGGTACTCCGTTGCCCCACATACTGAGGCATGCTATTGCTTTTTTGGTTTCTGCTCAATGGGAACTGTTGTGTTTGTACCGCTATACACAACTACATAAAATAATAAAGTAGCAGAGACTGAGAGTAACTTCAAGTGATCTTTACTGGTTAACTGGAACTTCGGCACTGACTATACAAATCGATACGCGTCTGTTATATACGCTCGCAACTAAGGATGTACATCCACAAAACAAAGTAGTCCCTTCAATGTTGTATACATTACACTTCCTCCCCCTTTAGTTTAATAGTATATTAACGCAAAATTTCTATACTTAACATACAGAGCCTGTCTTTACAGTAACCTTTTTGTTTTCTTAAAAGTAACAAAATTCAAATTCCAACATAACATTTTATTTTGTCAACAGCCCTTTTACAAGTCAAGTCTCTGGGGAGGCCTCCTCTGCCTCTCTGGGTAACATCTCTCCAGACTCTTTTGCTTTGGGGAATGAGACTGTACAGGTACAGGTGCATCAGGTGAGCTATCAGCACAGGTAGAGCTCTCAGCTGTGGTTGAGGCTGGTGCTGATGCTGATGAATCAGGAGTGTCTGTTTCCATGTCAGGTGAGTCTGGGCGAGGTATAGGGGTGTTTTCCACCTGAACATCCAGAATTTGGTCCACATGACATCTCAAAACATTCTCTCCCACATCCACAGTATACATCAGTGGTCCCTCTCTTGTGGATATTGTCCCTGGTTGCCACTTTTCCATCCGGAAATCACGAGCAAGAACTGACTGTCCCACACTGAAGCTTCTTGTTGGCTTAGCATTCAAATGTTTGAACTGTTTGTTCTCTACATCACGACGTACATTCGGTTTAAGAAGGTCCATGCGAGATCTCAGGTTCCTGTTCAGAAACATCATCGCTGGAGTCTGATTAGTGGCTGCGTGTACTGCGTTCCGATAAGCAAAGAGGAAATTGTCTGTCTTGTGTTGCAGTGGTAGATTCTCGCTGTACATTGCTTTGATGGCCTTCTTGAAAGTCTGTACGAATCTTTCTGCCAAGCCATTTGTAGCTGGATGGTACGGGGTAGATGTGTAGTGCTTGATTCCATTTTTCCTCATGAAACCTTGGAATTCGTCAGAGACAAATTGTCGTCCATTGTCTGTGCAGATTTGTTCTGGTAGGCCATTTCTAGCGAACATGTTCCTCAGAACTGAAATGGTCTTTTCAGATGTGGTTAATTTCATTTTAATGACCTCGGGCCATTTGGAATGTGCATCGACTGCAATCAAGAACATGGAGTCCATGAACGGTCCAGCAAAGTCGATGTGCACACGTTGCCATGGTGATGAGGGCCATTCCCATAGATGGAGAGGGGCTTGTGGTGGTGCGTTCTGGACCTTTTGACATCCTGAGCAGCTCTTTGTCAGGTCCTCAATCTGTTTGTCAATTCCTGGCCACCACACGTATCCACGGGCAAGGCTTTTCATCTTTACCGTACCTAAGTGGCCTTCATGCAGTTCATCTAGCACTCGGTTACGAAGCTTGGGAGGAATCACAACTCGTGAGCCGCACATCAGTGTTCCCTGACACACTGATAACTGCTCCCTCCTAGCTGAGAATGCTGGAAACAATAAGTCACCAAGCGCTGGCCATCCCTTCACAAGTGATGTCATAAACTTTTGACAATGTAGGGTCATTGCGTGTTTCTCTTTCAATGAGGGAATTTGTCACTGGTAGCTGCTCAACTATTGTTGTGTGAAATACCTCTGCTGAGTCAACTGTTGTAGTTCTCTCTGAGGTCGGCAGTGGTAAACGTGACAAACCATCGGCGTTGCCATGTTGCTTGGTCCCCTTGTATTCAATGTCATACAGCTGAGCCCCTAGGAAGAGTGGCCATCGCTGCAGCCGTTGTGCCGTCATCACTGGAACGCCCTTCCTTGGGTTGAAGATTGAAACGAGAGGCTGGTGGTCAGTTAACAGTGTAAACTGTTGACCATACAAGTAGTGGTTGAATTTCTTGATGCCCCACACAAGGCTGAGGGCCTCTCGGTCAATCTGTGCATAATTGCGTTCAGCTGTAGTCAATGATCTTGAGGCAAAGGCTATTGGTCTTTCTGAGCCGTCTGGGAACTTATGTGACAACACGGCACCAATGCCATGGGGTGAAGCATCACATGCCAGTCGAATAGGTAAGGATGGGTCAAAGTGAGCTAGCACCTCTTCTGAAGTAATGAGTCTTTTACTCTCTTGAAAAGCTTGTTCACAGCTGTCACTCCACTTCCATTGTGGCCCTGTCTGTAGCAGTGCATTTAGTGGATGTAACACTGTGGATAGGTTGGGCAAGAACTTGTGATAGTAGTTCACCAGTCCAAGATATGGGCCTAGAAATTCAGTTGGGCCCTGTTTGGGGCGCCAAGCTCGCCTGGGCGCCGGAATTACCGCTGCGAGCGGAGCCACTAGCGCTATCCCGATATTCAGTTTCAGCACCCCAAACGGAAGCGGGCCGCTACTCGAGGCTCCCCGCGTCCCGCTTGGGGCGCTGAAACTGATTATCGCAGTGCAACGTGCCGCAGCGCCACACGCTGCGGCACGGCACGCTGCGGTACTGCAGGCCTTCCTCCCACTGTTAAGGGGGAGGTGCCTGCAACAGCGCGAGCCCCGCTCGCGAGTGCCGGCAAATGAGCCCGGCACCAAGGAGAAGTGCCGGGCTCTCGGGAAACAGCCGGCAATGCCGCGGGGGGGGGGGGTTTAGGAGGCCGGGGACGGAGGTGCTGGCAGGCGGCCGCCGAAAAAGCGGCCGCCCTGCACCTCCACCTTAATTTGCGCCACTACCGCCACCGGTAGGCCCTGTGAACCGGTCGCGATTTGCGACCGGCGTTAAAGAGGCGGGCGCGACCAAATATGGTGATCGGGGCGGGAGCGGGGCGCTGCGCACACCGATGACGTCATCGGTGGCGACGCAGCGCTACAGGCTAACGCCGCCATTAGCGCCCCGCTAAATATCGCGGGAGGTGTGGCCAATGGCGCTAAAGCCACTGAGTGCCCTCTTTGGGCGCTAACTGGTGGCGCAGCCCACTGAATGTCTAGGCCATGATCTCAACTGAGACACATTTTCAGGTGTTGGTGCATTAATCACAGCTTCAATCTTGTCTGGAGACTTATGTAAACCGTCCTTGTCAATCACATGTCCACAGTATGAGATTTCCTTTTTGAAAAACTCACACTTGTCTCGGTTCACTCGGAGCCCATACTCCCGTAACCTGATGAGCACCTGTTCGAGGTTGGAAAGGTGGTCGTTGTCATTCTTGCCAGTAATGATGATGTCATCAAGATAACACTGAGTACCTGGGATCCCCTGCAGGACTTGTCCATTGCCCTTTGCCAGATTGCAGGAGCTGATGCTATTCCGAATACCAGCCGATTGTACTGGTAAGGGCCTTTGTGCGTATTTATTGTCAAGTACTTCTTTGATGCATCATCAATTTCCATTTGGAGATAGGCCTGGGCCAAGTCAATCTTTGTGAAGCGTTCCCCTCTTGACAGGGAAGCAAAGATGTCCTCAATGTGAGGCAATGGGTACTGTACTGTGTGGAGGACTGGGTTAACAGTCACTTTAAAGTCTCCGCAGATGCGCACTTTTCTTGGCTTTCCTGGTTTTGTGCTGGAGATTTTCTTCATCACTGGAACTATAGGTGTGGCCCATTCACTCCAATCCACCTTGGACAGGACCCCTAACTGCTCCAAGTTCTCCAGCTCTGCTTCTACTGAAGGGCGAATTGCATAAGGCACTGGTCTGGCCTTGTGGAACTTTGGATTTGCGTTCTCCTCATTCTTAATTTTTGCTTTCATGCCCTTAAGTGTTCCTATTCCCTTCTTGAACACTTCCTGAGAGTCAGGGAGTATTTGTGACAGTCTCACAGGAGTGGCGTTGCTGTCCTCCTTTGCTGACACAAACAGTGCTTGGATGGTGTGCCAATCCAACTGTATTTTCCTGAGCCATTCGCGTCCCAGCAATGGTGGTCCTCCATTTTTCAGTACATAGAGGTTCAATTGCGGTATTTTTTTTTCTTTGTATGTCACTGTCACTTTTATTTTACCTTTGGGGCACACTCTTTGTCCTGTGTATGTCTTTAACAGTACTTTAGTTGGCCTTAGCGGTATGTGTGAAAACAGTCGTTTGTAGTCATGTACAGAGATCACTGTTAAAGCTGAGCCTGTGTCCAACTCCATTTTCAGCCTAACTCCTGCCACTTCTGGAGTAATCCATATTATTCTGTGATCCTCTGTCTCTTTCACACTGTGTAGTTTCAGACAAGCCAAATCCTCTTCCTCTGAGTCCATGTCACTTTTTTTTTATCTGAACTGTTTCCAGTCACGTGGTGTACCTTCTTGTATCTTTCTTTGAAAGGTTTCTTGTTTTCAGTCACTTGATGTACCTTCTTGTTACTCTGTATTGTATCAGTTTTCTGCTTCTTATTTGCTTTGCAGACTCTTTCAATGTACCCTTGTCTGCCACATTGTCTGCAGTCTTTGTCTTTAAACCAACAGTCATTGTGGTCATGTGACATTTTGCCACAGCGATAACACTTCTTTTCTTGTTTCAGTGACATTTTATTAGTTGAATATTCCAGGGATTTTTGTTGAATTTCTAAAGCGCCACGTGCTGCTGCTTCCATTGATATTGCGATACTCAAAGCCTTCTCCAATGTGAGGTCTTTTTCAGACAGGAGCTTCTTTTGTGTGCTTTCATTTTGCATGCCACACACAAATCTGTCCCTCAATGCGTCTGATAAGCCCACTCCAAATTGGCAATGTTCTGATAATTTGCGCAACTTTGCCAAATATTCAGAAATGCTTTCATTTTTGCTCTGGTTCCATTTATGGAATTTAAATCTTTCGGCTATGAGCAGTGGTTTGGGGCTTAAATGGTCTTGGAGTGTGTCCACTATTTGTTTGAATGTTTTGTTTGCTGGCTTTTCAGGGGTTAATAAATTACGTAGCAGCCCATATGTCTTTGCGCCCATAACACTCAGCAAAACAGTGGCTTTCTTTTCTACCTCCACTCCGTTAGCCTCACAGTACAACTCCACTCTTTCAATGTAAGTTGCCCAGTCTTCAATGCTGCTATCAAATGCTGCAATCATGACAATCATCGCCATTTTTAATTTTTTTTCCAAACCCGTTTTTCTTTCTTTACTAGTTAGCTAGCGTCATGCAAGTCCTGTGCACTTTTCACTTGACTTACATATCCCCTGCCTAGCTTAGCAAGCGTGCTCCGTTTTCTCTACCTTCTCGCTCCTTTCTTCCAAGTTTCGGTGTCCTCTGGATGCGATGCCAGAATAGGAAGACGTAGGTTCATCATTCTCGTCGCCAATTTGTTGTGTTTGTACCGCTATACACAACTACATAAAATAATAAAGCAGCAGAGACTGAGAGTAACTTCAAGTGATCTTTACTGGGTAACTGGAACTTCGGCACTGACTATACAAATCGATACGCATCTGTTATATACGCTCGCAACTAAGGATGTACATCTGCAATACAAAGTAGTCCCTTCAATGTTGTATACATTACAGGAACAGCATAGATCTTAAAATATAACAATATACAAAATGATTTTATTTCCCTATCATGACATTTGCAAACCTTGGTCGTCAGAGATATGGCAATAAGAAAGGAAAGAAAGACTTGCATTTATATAGCACCTTTCAAGATGCTCCAAAGCACTTTACAACCAATTAAGTACTTTTCAAGTGTAGTCACTGTTGTAATGTAGGAAACGCAGCAGCCAAATTTGCGCACAGCAAGCTCCCACAAACAGCAATGTGATAATGACCAGGTAATCTATTTTCTCATGACAAAAATCACAAAGAATGACGTGATTTAAATAGATTTTTATTCACGGGCATATTATCAAGCACTGAATGGGAGAATGCTTTTGCTCATATGTTTGAATGTTACCAGAAAATGTGACTTTAAAAACATTTCTATAGCGCCTTTCATAACCTCAGGACTTCCTAATGCGCTTCACAGTCAATGAAGTACCTTTGAAGTGTGGTCACTGTTGTAATGTAGGAAACGCGGCAACCAATTTGCGCACAGCAAGCTCCCACAAACAGCAATGTGAAAATGACCAGGTAATCTGTTTTTTAGTGATGTTGGTTGAGGGATAAGTACTGGCCAGAACTCTGGGGAGAAAAGTCATCGACCTGAAACGTTAACTCTGTTTCTCTCTTCACAGATGCTGCCTGACCTGCTGAGTGTCTCCAGCATTTTCTGTTTTTATTTCAGATTTCCAGCATCTGCAGTATTTTCTTTTACTTTTCTCATGATGTTGGTTGTGGGATAAATATTAGCCAGGATACCGGGGACAACTCACCTGCTATTCTTCAAAATAACACCATGGGATCTTTTACATCCACCTGAAAGGGCAGACGGGCCCTCGGTTTAACGTCTCATCCGAAAGGTGGTACCTCCAACAGTGCAGCACTCCTTCAGCACTGCATTGGAGCGTCAGCCTGGATTTTGTGCTCAAATCCCTGGAGTGGGGACTATGAACCCACAACCTTCTAACTCAGAGGCGAGGGTGCTACCCACTGAGCCACTCAGTGTAGGGCAGTCGTAAGAAATGGAAAAAAATAGGGACACAATGTAAAACGGGTTTCAGACTCGCTATGAGCCCATCACACGCTACTGGCGTACACCAATTTCACCCCCTGAGATTGTTCAACAATCTGTATTGTGGCACTTTTTAAAACCCGTGATATTGCAACATCTCTAGTCTTCAGGTTTAATTGTGAAGGAATTCTACCTTATCACTTCTTTAAAAACAAGGCAAGCTGGATTTGGAAATCCTAGCGATGAAAGAATTCGAACCTTATTGAAACAGGACAATAGTTGACCCTGAATAAGTAACCTTATTAAAACAGGACAATGGTCAACCCTGGATAATAATCTTGTTATCTTCTAAAGAATGACACATGGCGTAACAGATAACGGACAAACAAAGGACATCTGCCCTTTGAACATAAATGGTAAACTTCCAATAACTATTGATGATCTTCTCTTCTTCTTCTTAGGCAGTCCCTCGGAACCGAGGATGACTTGCTTCCACATTAAAAATGAGTTCGCAGGTGACTGATTAGTCCAATGCGATTAGTCCAATATTGATGATACAGCAATAAGAAGAGCAGGGGTCAGCTAAAAGATGATTCTTTGAATTCTTTATAAGGTAGTGTATCTTTTTTTAAGTTATAAGGTAGAATTCCTTCACATAATGAGTTAACATAGAAACATAGAAGATAGGAGCAGGAGTAGGCCATTCGGCCCCTCGAGCCTGCTCCGCCATTCAATGAGATCATGGCTGATCATCTAAATTCAGTACCCTGTCCCTGCTTTCTCCCCATACCACTTGATCCCTTTAGCCTTAAGAAATATATCCAACTCCTTCTTGAATTTATTTAATGTATTGGCCTCTACTGCCTTCTGTGGTAGAGAATTCCACAGGCTCACCACTCTCTGGGTGAAGAAATTCCTCCTCATTTCTGTCCTAAATGGCCTACCCCTTATCCTTAGACTGTGACCCCTGGTTCTGGACTCCCCGACCATCGGGAACATCCTTCCTGCATCTAGTCTGTCCAGTCCTGTCAAAATGTTATAAGTTTCAATTAGATCCCCTCTCATTCTTCTAAACTCCAGCGAGTACAAGCCCAATCGACCCAATCTCTCCTCATACGTCATTCCTGCCATCCCAGGTATCAGCCTGGTGAATCTTCGCTGAACTCCTTCCATGGTAAGAACATCCTTCCTCAGATAAGGCGACCAAAACTGCACACAATACTCAAGATGTGGTCTCACCAAGGCCCTGTATAACTGCAGCAAGACATCCTTGTTCCTGTACTCAAACCCTCTCGCTACGAAGGCCAACATGCCATTTGCCTTCTTAACCGCCTGCTGCACCTGCATGCTTACCTTCAGCAACTGGTGCACAAGGACACCCAGGTCTCGTTGCACTTCCCCTTCTCCCAATCTATTGCCATTCAGATAATAATCTGCCTTCCTGTTTTTGCCACCAAAGTGGATAACCTCACATTTATCCACGTTATATTGCATCTGCTATGCTTTTGCCGAATCACCCAACCTGTCCAAATCATACTGGAGTTTCTCTGCATCCTCCTCACAGCACACACGCCCACCCAGCTTTATGTCATCTGCAAATTTGGAGATATTACATCTAGTTCCCTTGTCTAGATCATTAATATATATTGTGAATAGCTGGGGCCCAAGGACCGATCCCTGCGGTACCCCACTAGTCACTGCCTGCCACTCGGAAAAAGACCCGTTTATTCCAACTCTTTGCTTTCTGTCTGCCAACCAGTTCTCTATCCAAGTCAATACCTTGCCCCCAATCCCATGTGCCTTAACTTTACACGCTAATCTCTTATGCGAGACCTTATCGAAAGCCTTCTGAAAGTCCAAATACACCACATCCACTGGTTCTCCCTTATCTATTTTACCAGTTACATCCTCAAAAAATTCCAGTAGATTAGTCAAGCACGATTTACCTTTTGTAAATCCATGTTGACTTTGTCCGATCCGGTCACTGTTTTCCAAGTGCTGGAAGGGAATTTCCTGTCGCAAGCCCTTCCTGTACTGGGTGGCAGCCAACCCAATATCAATGAAGAACAGTTTAAAGCAGGCAGTTGCCTAGTCTCCCAAAAAAAATCCCTTGACTGTCTAAGCAACAGTTTAGCAGCAGATACCTTTTATAAAACTAATAGTAACCCATAAGGCCTTGTTTATGTAGTGCTAGAGAGTAAAGATCCCTTTTGGTTAAGATTATAAAAAGGAAATGGGGTAAACTGATTGAGTGTCGGCTGTGGCTCAGTAGGCAGCACCCTCGCCTCTGAGTCAGAAGGGTGTGGGTTTCAGATCTCATTCAAGAGACTTGAGCACAAAATCTAGGCTGACACTGCAGTGCTGAGGGAGTGCTGCACTGTCAGAGATACCAGGCTCGAATTTCCAAGCCCCGTGGAGGCGGGTTTGGAGGCGGGAGTGGTGGGAAAATTGCAGAATCGGGGGGCAGGAACCCATCCCGCCCCCAACCCGCCTCCGTGCCAATGTCCCAGGAGGCGGGTACCCGACCTGTGCTGGGAGCCGCCTCCCCGAGGCGGGAAGGGGATTAGTGCCAATTAACTGCCTGTTAACAGGTAGTTAACAGGCAGTTTTTAGCCTAATCCCTATTTTTAGCCCTAAAGTGTGGGCTTCCCGATGGCTCCGAACCACAACATGTTAGCGAGGCGGACCGTCGGTCTGAAGGGGTTGGAGGGGTCGAGATGTCCGTTGTGCAGGTGAGTGATGGGTGCATGTGTGCAGAGGTAAGCGTGTGAGGTAAGTGTAAAGTGTTTTAATAAGTTTTACTTACCTTTACTTTCTCCTGCAGGCTTCCTTCCTTCAGTTCTCGGGAGTCCCTCAACTCACCGGCACAGAAAGCAGAATGGCCGCTGAACTGTCAAAAGCTGCAGCCTCTGCTTTCTGGTCTGGAGAGATCTCTAACTGAGTCTGAGTAGAAGGACTCAAGTTAGAAGACAGATTGTCAGTGTTTGACAGCTTCACAGAGCTGTCAAACGCTGATTTTTCATCTGTCAAAAGCTCTTGACAGATGAAATGTCAATTGCTGACATCACCAGTAACCAGGTATCCCTTAATTGGCCTGCTGAGCCTGCTGGGAGGGCTTAACAAGGTCAATCAAGGGAAAATAGCGTGGGTTGGCCACAAGTCGATGGAGGCGGGACTACAACCCAAAAAGTGGGAGTCCCGCCTCCAAAAGCTCCCCATTGACAAAATCCAGCCCACCGTCTTTTGGATGCGACGTTAAACCCAGACACTGTCTGCCCTATAGATGTAAAATATCCCATGGCACCATTTTGACAATGAGCAGGGGAGTTCTCCAGTATTTATCCCTCAACCAACATCACTAAAAAACAGATTACCTGGCCATTATCACATTGCTGTTTGTGGGAGCTTGCTTGTGCGCAAGTTGGCTGCTGCGTTTCCTACATTACAACAGTGGCTGCACTCCAAAGGTACTTCATTGGCTGTGATGCGCTTTGGAACATCCTGAGGTTATGAAAGGCGCTATAGAAATGTTTTTAAAGTCACATTTTCTGGTAACTTTCAAACATATGAGCAAAAGCATTCTCCCATTCAGTGCTTGATAATATGCCTGTGAATAAAAATCTATTTAAATCACGTCATTCTTTGTGATTTTGTCAGTTTGACATTTATTTATTTATATGCCAAATAAAATTAGTGTTTGATGATCATTTATCATTAAAGCAATAATTTGGCAAAGAGTGTGGTTCTGATAATGGCTGCATTTTACCAAGCAGGGAGTCGATCTCAATGGTAAAACGGTTGCGAATAATGGTGTACAAATGCAATAAGCTTAAAAGAGAAAAAGGGTATCAGGAAAGCGCGTTAAGGGCGCTATATAAATGCAAGTTGTAGCTGTCGTAGTTGTAGGCTATGAGGAAACGACATCAATGCTAGCTCATTACCACAACAACAACGTGTATTTATATAGCGCCTTTAACGTAGTAAAACGTCCCAAGGAATGTTATAACACAAAGAATTTGACACCGAGCCACATAAGGAGAAATTAGGGCAGGTGACCAAAAGCTTGGTCAAAGAGGTAGGTTTTAAGGAGCGTCTTAAAGGAGGAAAGAGAGGTAGCGAGGCGGAGAGGTTTAGGGAGGGAATTCCAGAGCTTAGCGCCCAACCAGCTAAAGGCACGGCCGCCAATGGTGGAGCGACTAAAACCAGAAATGCGCAAGAGGCCAGAATTGGACCATTCACTATAGTATAGTTCGAGGTCTTTATGACAACTAAAGCAGAGTTGCTGGCAAATAGTTATAAGGTACATGGGATAGAGTACTGCGTGCAGTTCTGGTCACCACATTACAGGAAAGATGTGATTGGACTAGAGAGGGTAGAGAATCTTAGTTATGAGTAAAGACTGGATAGGCTGGGTCTGTTTTCCTTGGAACAGAGGAGGCTGAGGGGAGACCTTATTGAGGTGTATAAAATTATGAGGGGCCTAGATAAAGTGGATAGAAAGGACCTATTTCCCTTAGCAGAGGGGTCAAAAACCAGGGGGCACAGATTTAAAGTAATTGGGGGAAGGTTTAGAGGGGATTTGAGGAGAAAATTCCTCACCCAGAGGGTTGTGGGGGTCTGGGACTCACTGCCTGAAAGGGTGGTAGAGGCAGGAACCCGAACCACATTTAAAAAGTACCTGGATGTGCACTTGGGATGCTGTAACCTGCAGGGCTACGGACCAAGAGCTGGGAAGTGGGATTAGGCCGGATAGCTCTTTGTCGGCCGGTGCGGACACGATGGGCCAAAATGGCCTCCTTCCGTGCTGTAACTTTGTATGATTCTATGAATACACCAATGTAACATGTCCTATACTACCGCCACACTTCCGCCGAAGTAACACCGGTGAAGCGGAATTTCCCAATCATTGAAGTATAAATCATCTATTTTATAATAGCTTCAAAGTGCTTCTACGTGTTCTTAAAAAATGATCTGAATATCCTTATCCAATGATGTTATGCTGCCAAAAGCTGCAGAACATAATTGTTTTGGATCACTGCCATTTTTACTTTGCAGGCATTCATTTTTATTCATTGAATTTCCTGGTACACAACAATGGTTTTCCTTTCAAATGTGGCACCTGAAGGATGGGTGAAGACTAAATAAACACTGGGACTCGACTGAAGCAGCTACAAGGAGGGAAATTGTTCAAAGTGTTTTTTTTAAATCTGGTAATTAGCCCAGGATAGACCTGCTCCTGGCTTAAAGAAAGACATGCATTTCTACAGCGCCTTTCATGACCACCGGACGTCTCAAAGTGCTTTACAGCCAATTAAGTTCTTTTGAAATGTAGTCACTGTTATAATTTAAGACTGAAGGGGGAGAGTTGGGAGTGGTGTGGGGGGCAGGGTGTGGGGGGTGGGGTGGAAGAAGTTGGGGGGATGTGGAGGGAGGGTGCAAAGTGAGAGGAGGGTGGGGGAAGGAAGGTGGAGGGGGAGGGGAGACGGTGGGCGAGGGAGGTGGGGGCGAGGTAGGGGAGGGGAGGGGGTGGGTGGGGTAGGGAAGTGGAGGAGGAGGGGAGATGGTGGGGAAGAGATGTGGGGGCGAGGTAGCGGAGGGGGTGGGGTAGGGAGGGGGAGGGGAGCTTGTGGGGGGTGAGGTAGGGGTGGGGAGGGAGTGAGGTTTGGGTTGGGGTAAGGAGGTGGGGGGGAGAAGGGTGGGGTGAGGGAGGTGGATGGGGAGGTGGGAGGGGAGAGGGTGAGGGGTGCATGGGGGAGGGAATTGGAGGGGAGGAGGTAGGGGAGTGGAGGGGTGAGGGGTGGGTGAGGGTAGGGAGGTGGAGGGGGAGAGAAGGGTGGAGGGAGGAGCGGGGAGGGGTGGGTGGGCGTAGGGAGGTGGGGGAGGGAGAAGGGGGAGGTGAGGGACATGGATGGGGAGGTGGTGTCAATGTGGGGGGAGGTGGGAGGGGAGAGGGTGAGGGGTGCATGGGGGAGGGAGTTGGAGGGGAGAGGGTGAGGGGTGTGTGTGGGGGGGGAGGTGGAAGGGGAGAGGTAGGGGAGTGGAGGGGTGAGGGGTGTGTGGGGGTAGGGAGGTGGAGGGAGGGAGAAGGGTGGGGTGAGGGAGGTGGTGTCGATGTGGGGGGAGGTGGGAGGGGAGAGGGTGAGGGGTGCATGGGGGGAGGGAGCTGGAGGGGAGAGGGTGAGGGGTGTGTGTGGGGGGAGGGGGAGGGGGGGGGAGATGGGTGGAGGGAGGAGGGGTGTGGGGAGGAGGGCTCCCGAGAACATAGGAAATAAAAACACAGCAATTATTTATATTAAATAAATGCGCATAAGCGCAATCATAGATGAATCAACGTCGCTTCGTCTACTGGACTTATTATTACAGTAACAGGTTGGTTGCTTTGCTCTTCCTTCCTTCTTCCTTTGTCTGTGCAGCAGTTCCTCCTGACTCCCTGCCTGGACGCTCCTTTTGTATAGTGGCTGTCTTCGTTTGTAGTTTCCTTCTACTTGTGGCTGTTCTGTTCCATCTATCTGGTTTTGTGGTTTCACACGTCCAGCTTTGTACACAAAGCAGAAGAACATCATTATTCCTTTAACAGTCTTGCTTAATCAGCTGTCTCGTGAGTGGTGTGTCGCCACCAGGTCCATCCTTCTTCTAATTCCAGCGACTGACAAGAGTCCGACTGATAATCAACAATAAATGTTGTCTAATCAGAAGCTCCTCACAATCAACACTTGTCCTAACTCGTACAATCAACAATTAAATCTTGCATAATCAGCTGTTCCCAACAAAAGGAAATAGTCAGATAGCAAAATACTGCAGATGCTGGAAATCCGAAATAACAACAGAAAATGCTGGAAAAACTCATCCGTGGAGAGAAATTAGAGTTGACGTTTCGGGTCGAAACCCTTTTTCAAAACTGGAAAGGAAGTAAAATAGATCGAAGGCAGGGCTGCGACAGAACAAAGGAAGTAAAAGAGACATTAAGAGGTATTCAAAACCAGACGAGATGGTAATAGGACACGTGGAGACAAAAGATGGCTGAGATTAGGAAATAGTCAATGTACTACCTTGCCTCGTCATAAGCAGGTTAGGCCTTTTTTGATTGATCTATAGCGGTGACACTAAGTTGCCCCAGTGTCACCAATGACAAAGGAGAATTCCATTGCAATCATTTATGAGGGGAATCCCCTAATTATACTTGCCATAGAGGGAGTGCAACGAAGGTTCATGAGATTGATTCCTGGGATGGCGGGACTGTCGTATGATAAGAAATTGAGTAAACTAGGCCTGTATTCGCTTGAATTCAGAAGAATGAGTGGAGATCTCATTGAAGCATACAAAATTATTACAGGGCTTGATAGGATGGATGCTGGGAGAATGTTTCCCTTGGCTGGGGAGTCTAGAACCAGGGGCCACAGCCTCAGGATAAAGGGTAGGCCATTCAGGACTGAGATGAGAAGAAATTTCTTCACACAGAGAGTGGTGAATCTTTGGAATTCTCTACCCCAGAGGGCTGTGGAGGCTGTCATTGGGTATATTCAAAACAGAAGTCGATAGATTTCTGACTAGTAAGGGCATCAAGGGATATGGCGATAGGGCCGGTGAATGGAGTTGAGGCAGAAGATCAGCCATGATCTCATTGAATGGCGGAGCAGCCTCGAAGGGCCGAATTTCCGACTCCTGCTCCTATTTCTTATGTTCTTATATGGCAACAGCGCTTGTAAAATTCAATTAAATAATGGCCTAGAAATTGGCGGTCGGAGGCGTACCGCCGGAGTACGCCTCCGACCCACGAAATAACTCCTAAAGTACCCCCTGGTGCCCAGGCTACGAAGAGTTGTGGTCTTAGGCGTCGAGGCGGAGGGCAGCTTAATGGCCCACGGATCTCAGCAACGCAGGCGGTTCGGAAGCATCCCTGGGATCACGTGGGCCCGGTCCTCCAATGACAAAGGAGAATCCCATTGCAATCATTTACGAATGGAATCCCCTAATGATACGCAATGGAATCCCCAAATCTAATAATTATACAATGTACAGAATTGTAATTTTATCCATAAGTTCCTTCATTGCACCAACCTCAATAAATATTTAATTTTTTGATATTCATTTTAAACATCATTAAGACTCTAATCCGGGCCAATATTTGCATAAACTCATTTAATAAAGTGGATGTGTATAATTTGGGATTTTAAAATGTTTTATTTAAGCCTTAGCTACCTCCTTACGCTGATGCAAGAAGGCCCTATGTCTGCTCGCATCAACTGTAAGACTTACGTGGGCAATTGCTGGCCAGTCGCTGGGCAAGTAGCCCAACACTGCGCCAGCGATTGTTTAATCGGAGCCCCCGCGGATGGCCTGTCAACGCAGACATTGACAGGCCGCAAGTGCTGGATTTTGCGCATGCGCGAGCGGCGATCCGGAACTTGCGGGGCGTTTCAAAAGGATTACGACGGACTATTCTGAGAGTAGGCCACCACAGGCACCGCGATTTCAGGGCCATTGTATCCCAAAATATTATTCTTGGGAAAAAGCCTATATAATTTGCATTTGAATGAATCGACACTTCCTGCTTCCTCCCCAGGGAGCCTGTTCCAGAGATTGACCACTCGCTCACTGAAATAATGTTTCCGCAGATTAATTTTGAATTTACCCCACTTCAAGCCTTTGGTTCCACTGTTCTGGACAAGGCGAAACATGTTGCCATGGTCTACATTGTCTAGTCCCTTTAGAATCCTAAAAACAGCAATCATATCACCTCGCAACCTTCTCTTTTCCAGTGAGAATATGCACAATTTACATAGTGGCTCCTCACAATCCAATCCCTCCATCCCCTCAATCATTCCAGTTGCCCCCTTCTGTATCCTTTTAACATGTGCAATATAATTCTGCAGTGCGGCCAAAACTGTCCACATTGTTTTAAGTGTAGTTGTACCAATTATTTAATAAGATGCCTGGATTATCCCATTTTTTTTGGCACAATAATGATAGGAGTAACATCTGCCTTTCTCCAGTCCCCAGTATTCAGTGATTTGTAGAAAATTAGTGCCAGAGTTCCTGCAATTCCCTCCATTAGCTCCTTAAGGAAGGATGTTAAGTATGTGTATTGTATTGAACAATTAACACAAAGACTTAAACGTATAACTCAAACAGGTCTTTACTGGTTGGAGGTAGGGACTATACGTAGGTCTTTACTTCATGCCCACAGGCGGGAACTGAGGGGAGATCAGTACCCACAGTACTATTTATACCCCTATGGCCAGGAGTGGTACTGCGTATCACTACGCCCTACAAGTAGTGCAGTCCTGTCCATAGGTTCAAAGTAGCACACATATTACATACACAACATTCCTCCCTTCTTAGCTTTACAGTCATCTCCCCATTTAACATAACGTAATAACATATATACATATATAACTTCAGGTTTACATAACAGAATAACATAGATACATAGATAACTTCATGTCAAAACAGATCACAGATTCAGTCTCTGCGGAAAACAGTTCACAGATTCAATCTCTGTGGTGTAGTCGGTTCACGTTGCTGGAGTGACTCATTCAATAGTCCTTCCATGGATTTAACAGTTTGAACTTCCGAACTGAATTGGCTCCGTTCGGAGGGACCACGTGTGTGATCTGGTAGAGGTAATAATGGTTCAGATGGGTCATCTTCTGTTTCGACTTTTCCTTTTCTGCTTCTTGGAGACTCTCTGGGCTCCACTGTCAGCTGCCAGCTGCATGCGCAGTTCCTCCTTCTCTTCCTCCTTTTTCCGTAGTAGAGCCACCTTCTCCCGATGTTCCGTAGACTTTCGGTGCTCCTCCATGATTTCTGTATGGTGGGAGTCGAAGTTACAAGTTGGGCAGGACAGGACATAGTAATATTCGGTGTCGTCCTGATCTAGGCCAGCGAGAGGGTCTTCTATTTCCTCCATACCCAGCTGGGCATTAGCCAGCTTTTGTTCCAAGTCCAGACATCTTTCCTGAAGAGACTTCTTCATGCGTACCTCTTCATCCAGCTTTTTCTGGGCTTTCAGCAAGTCGTTTACTAATGACCTCATTTGAGATTTTACTACTTCAACTTCTTTTGGAGATTGATTGATCGGACTATTCAATCCCTCTACTGGAGCAGCTGTTTCAGCGGTCTGTTGTTCTACGTTGACGTGAGTCAGCGTACTTTTGGCATCCAAGGGCTGCTCTGTTGCAGTCATCTCAGTCTGTGTTGCCACCTCAGCTCTTCCAATAACCTTTGAGAGCTCCGAACCCCTTTCGTTTGAATATTGAAGCTCGTGTTCAAGTTTTTCCCATTTCAGAGTCCTGTCCTTCAGCATATGCAGGAGTTGGCTGACCGTTAACTCCTCTGACATCAGACGTTTTGTGTGCTCCTGCTCCACTTTCTCCATCAGCTGCTTCTGTTGTCTTTCCAGATTCTCCAACTCTATATCAAAGAACTCTTTCGTTGCATTCAACTCTTGCTCAAAACGGCGAAGCATTTGTTCTAATTGCTGTTGTAGTTTGAAATGGAGTTGAGTTCGAGCCCGGTGTCCCTCAGAAATGGGCACATCAGTAGACTTGCCAGACTCAGAATCCACAGTTAAACTATGTTGTTGTTGCTCAGTGGAATTCTGTGCTGAAACTTTGTCTTTTGCACCTGAGTTGGGCTTACCATCATCCGTTCCAGAGTCTGGGCCGACTATCTTCACCGAGTTCTCACTCGTTATTGTTTGTAGGAAATGCCAGTCCATATTCATTTTCCTAATCCACTCCCGTCCTAGTAGTGGAGAACCTCCTTCAGATATCACATATAAGTCCATTATTTGACTGTCTTCGCCCTTGTGGACCACTGCAACCTCTATTTTCCCGATGGGGTACACTCTTTGCCCCGTGTATGTTTTCAATATAATCCCCGTATCCTGTAGGGGAATATGTTGGAATAACTTTCCGTAATCTTTCTTATTTATGACCGTCAATGCCGATCCAGTGTTCAATTCCAGTTTTACTTGGACTCCTTCTATCTGAAGAGTGACCCAAATTGTCTGGAGGTCTGCACCCTTACCAGCGTTGAGTACTCTTAAGCTAGCCAGTTCATTACAGCTTAAGCTAGCCAGTTCATTACTGCTAGCGTCTGAATCGGACTCCTGTTCGGTCACCTTGTGTACCTTTGCGTATTTTCCTTGCGGTGACTTCTTGTTGCTGGTCTTCTTCCCTGACCTGCATACTCTAGCTATATGTCCAAGCCTACCACAAGTTCTACATTCTTGGTTTTTAAACCAACACTGGTTCTGATCATGCGTTGTCTTTCCACAACGATAACATTTGCCAGAACTCACACCCAATTTGTGTGCACTGAGCTCCGGTGACCGTAGCTGCATTACTGCCGTGCCTCTCGCTGCGGCTTCGTGTGCTGCTGCCATAGTGACCGCCTTCTCAAGCGTCAGCTCATTCTCCTCGAGCAGTCGCTTTTGTGTATCCTGTTTAAATAAACCACACACAAATTTGTCTCGTAGTGCATCTGTCAGTCCCGTTCCAAACTGGCAATATTTCGCTAATTTACGCAATTCCAGCAAATATTCAGCATTGCTTTCATGCTGTAGCTGCCTTCTGTCGTAAAATTTAAATCGTTCCGCTAGCATCAGCGGCGTGGGGTTTAGATGATCTTTCAGGACAGTAACAATCTCATCGAACGTCTTATCCGCCGGTTCATCTGGTGATAACAGGTGTTTCAATTGCCCGTATGTCTTCGCACCCATTAAATTTAATAATGTTAGAGCTTTATCTTGGTCACGAATTTTATTGGCCTTACAATAATTTTTTACTCTTTCAACATATATGGCCCAATCTTCGAGGTCACTATCAAAGGTGCTAATATTCCCGTGTTTAGGCATTGTAGATTTGCAATTTCTCAGATTTTATTTTGTTTACTTGTTATCAAAGATGGCGGCTTCCCGCTCTTGCCGTCGTCCTCCGCCCACAAAATGGCGGTTTTCCCGCGCTTGGCAGTCTTCACCCGTCCCCCGACGCCATCTCCCTTCAGCCCCCGAGTGCGGCCCTTATCTTCGCCGCGATCGCCCGAGTGCGGCCCTTATCAGCGGATGCGATCGCTGGATCGCGAAGTGGCTCCCGACCGAAGCGGCTCTTGCTCGCTCCCTCCCGGGCTCTGGCTTACCCGCTCGCGGGTTTCACCGCGGCTCTTATCAGGGATTGCGATCGCCCTTATCTTCTCCAACTTCCCCAGCCCTGTCTTTGCAGCCAACGCTGCACGGCTTACCCCACCACCTAGGTTGAACAAGGAAACTGCAGAAAGACTTCTGTCAGTCGCTGGAAGCTGTCAGGATAGCTGCTGCACTCCAGTGCTCAGTCGCTGATGGAGGCTTCAGAGTCCTAAAGCCTGTCACTTCTAGTGGGGTGGTGATGTTTGAAACCTCTCTTCAACTGCCGCAGGGTAAGAACCTGACTTGTCGCCAGTGTTAAGTATGTGTATTGTATTGAACAATTAGCACAAAGACTTAAACGTATAACTCAAACAGGTCTTTACTGGTTGGAGGTAGGGACTATACGTAGGTCTTTACTTCATGCCCACAGGCGGGAACTGAGGGGAGATCAGTACCCACAGTACTATTTATACCCCTATGGCCAGGAGTGGTACTGCGTATCACTACGCCCTACAAGTAGTGCAGTCCTGTCCATAGGTTCAAAGTAGCACACATATTACATACACAACAAAGGAGTTCAGCGAAGATTCACCAGGCTGATACCTGGGATGGCAGGAATGACGTATGAGGAGAGATTGGGTCGACTGGGCTTGTACTCGCTGGAGTTTAGAAGAATGAGAGGGGATCTCATTGAAACTTATAAAATTCTGACAGGACTGGACAGACTAGATGCAGGAAGGATGTTCCCGATGGTCGGGGAGTCCAGAACCAGGGGTCACAGTCTAAGGATAAGGGGTAGGCCATTTAGGACAGAAATGAGGAGGAATTTCTTCACCCAGAGAGTGGTGAACCTGTGGAATTCTCTACCACAGAAGGCAGTAGAGGCCAATTCATTAAATATATTCAAGAAGGAGTTGGATATATTTCTTAAGGCTAAAGGGATCAAGGGTTATGGGGAGAAAGCAGGGACAGGGTACTGAATTTGGATGATCAGCCATGATCACATTAAATGGCGGAGCAGGCTCGAGGGGCCGAATGGCCTACTCCTGCTCCTTTCTTCTATGTTTCTATGTTTAAGGATCCTCAGATACACCTTCTCTGGCACCTGAGATTTATTTACCTTGTGGTTACACAGCTACCGTGCTGGTAGTAATGTGAATAGTGTCACAACTATTGCATCTCACGAAAAATACTTGAAGCGCCCTAACAGCGTTGCTTCTAAATAATATATCTAAATTTTCATTTTCTGCCTTATTTATAGAAGCATTTACTCTTAAAAATAGATGGCCTGTTACCCTGCAGAATTCATCCCCAAATTCCAGATTTAGGAATCTTCTTTCTCAGGTAGTAAAAGAACCTATTGAAATACCCCAGAACAGATTTAGCCTTGAGAACAGAAAAAAGTTGGGATTTTTTTTCCCGAATTGGGCCTAAGCCTGCCCAGAAGTCAGGCGATCAGTCGATCGCATCATCCCAATCCGTAGCACGCTGACCCTGCACGTGCACATTTCTGGGATCAGACTGACAATATGACAGATGGGTTCTAGAAGCACAAAAGGCCGCATTGGTGCAACCAGCTACTCTCTGGACCATCAGGAAAGCTGCCGCTCTAAAACTGCGGAGCCATCTCATGCTGATGTCAGTTGTCCACGGGGGGGGGCGGGGGGGGGGGAATGATCTGCACTGTGCGGCTCGATGAAACAATGCAGCTGGTGTGACTGTCCTCACACCTTTATGCACAGTTCACGGTGGTTTATATTCACAAATGTCCCAAGCGGTAGTGCTTTTTGCCCTTTTATAGTATCATTGGTGTCAGGTGACTGCAGGTTGTGCTCTTTTGCGGATGTACAATTTACCTGCAACTTAAGAAAACGTCAAATAAAGCTGATCAACTTAAATTAAAATAACATAGAAACATAGACATAGAAGATAGGAGCAGGAGTAGGCCATTCAGCCCCTCGAGCCTGCTCCGCCATTCAATGAGATCATAGCTGATCATCCAAATTCAGTACCCTGTCCCTGCCTTCTCCCTCCCTTCTCCTTGATCCCTTTAGCCTTAAGAAATATATCCAACTTGTTAGGGTCTAATTGGAGCCTGAGCGGGCCAAGTGATATACGAGGTCGACGCGTTACCCAACTTAGACTTATGTGAATAAACTCACACAACCAAATAGTTTGAGAGAAGTAAAAATGCACAGTTTAATGTACAGAGCGCTCTGGGAGAAGAAGAACAGTAGACCCCGCGGTCTCAGCTGCCAGCTTCTCGGTTTTACAATAGTAGCCGAGCTTCTTTTATACAGTTTAAAAACAGGAAAGGTACCATATCAGCAGTTATTACATTAATTCCTTGGCCAATCTGGTACTTTAGCATCCTTCAACTTTGGCCAATCCGATACCTTAGCAACCCTTAATCACATTCTGTCAAAAACAAGTTAATTATATTATTATACCGTTAGCTAGCTTCTTTCACAAACAACTTAATTATATTACTGTTAGCTAGCTTCTTTCATGTGACATGTTGGTATTTCGCAACCCTATTCTCACAGTGATACCTATGTCCTGCCAGTTGTGTAACCCCGCCCTTAAACACCCTTTACCTCCCTTGTTCTTCCTAAACATAATTTTTCGCTCTTACAGTTTTACCCCAACAGTTGACTAGCCGTTCCTGTCTTACGTCTGTACAAGTGATATCACAAGTTGGTGCAAGCAGATCAAGTCAGCTGTCTGTTATGCCAGTGTCTGCAAAATGTCAATAAATGTCAAGTATTTCAGCAGGCACTACGGTGCCATTTTAAATTTTCCTCCAACACAACGCCTTCTTGAATATATTTAATGAATTGGCCTCTACTGCCTTCTGTGGTAGAGAATTCCACAGGTTCACCACTCTCTGGGTGAAGAAATTCCTCCTCATCTCAGTCCTAAATGGCTTACCCCTTATCCTTAGACTGTGACCCCTGGTTCTGGGCTGGGGCCGGGGATCAGTTGTCCCTCTTTTTGGTTGTACAATTTATCTGCAATTTAAGGAAAACGTCAAATAAGGCTTATCAACTTAGATTAGAATGACATCGGCCGGGGGGGGGGGTGATGATGCGCTCCAGTCCCCCGCGGCACCCACCGGTCTCGGAAGGCCTCGAACGTGCCGGCGGACACCGCGTGCTCCATCTCCAGGGCCACCCGGGCGCGAACATAGCCGCGAAAGGGAGGCAGGCAATCGGGCTTTTTGCAGCCAGTGGCAGTGGTGTGCCGGCGGTGGAATTTGGCCGGGGATCCACTTTCAGCATGTGCTGTAACTCCACCATGGTGTCCCTGGTAAACTGAAGCCTTCACAGGCAATGCTCCTTGGACGTGCGGAGATACGTGCTCCTATGCCTGTATGTGGGACTGTCAGTGGTTCAGAGAATCCCTCTGTTGGTCCTCCTTTTTCTTTCCCCCCCCAAAAAAAGCGGAAATATAGAAGAATTCCCAGTGAAAAATTCTTTGCGGCAGGACTGAAAACAAGGCAGCACCACAGAAATTGTTACCATCAAAAATCTCAATGGCAACAAGAACAGAATAACAGAAAGAGAAGTTTCAGCAAGTGCCCAACAAGTCCTGACGAAGGGAACTTCGACCTGAATGTTTCTCTCTCCACGGATGTTGCCTGGCCTGCTGAGTTTTTCCAGCGTTTTCTGTTGTTATTCAATCCGGCTCTTTAAATTGATTTATTTTTTGCAGTCCAGCGCCTAGCAACAAGAAAGAAAGAACTTGTATTTCTACAGCGCCTTTCATGACCTCAGGACATCACAAAGCGTTTTACAGCCAATGAAGTGCTTTTTGATACGTAGTCGCTGTTGTAATGTAGGAAACGTGGCAGCCAATCTGCGCACAGCAAGCTCCCACAAACAGCAATGTGATAATGACCAGATAATTTGTTTTTAATGATGTTGATTGAGGGATAAATATTGGCCAGGGCACCAGGGTGAACTCCCCTGCTCTTCTTTGAAATAGTGCCGCAGGATCTTTTACATCCACCTGAGAAAGCAGACGGGGCCTCGGTTTAACGTCTCATCCGAAAGGCGGCACCTCTGACAATGCAGCACTCCCTCAGCACTGCACTGCAGTGTCAGCCTAGATTTTTTTGTGTTCAAGTCTCTGGCGTATACTACAATGATTCTTGAAACCTTAGCCGGACGACCTTGGAGAATGCCTCAGATCAAGCAAGCTGCTTCAATATGTCAATGGTGTGCTAGATAACTTTGTGAACTGCTGCATCTCGTTACGCCTGTGCCGAAGGCAGCAGCACAGAAATTGTTGTAAAGGTTCATCAAAAATCTCAACGGCAACGAGAACAGAGCAACAAAAAAGAGACGTTTCAGCAAGTGCCGAACAATATCGCAATCCTTCTCTTTAAATAGATTTCTTTCCGGAGTCCAGCGCCTAGCAACAGGTTATGTGAGGAGGTAAAGGAAACAGCATAAACATTATGGGGGAAATTATGGGAAAAGAAAGTGCATCATTATGCATCCATCCAGAAACTGGTAGATGTGTTTGGCGAGTCGGGCGGAGGCAGCGCAGCGCAACGAGCAGCAGCAGCAGCCACGACGACCCGCTACAGCACGTCGGCCGGCAGCTCCTTGGCGGGAAGCTCGCAGTCCGACTGGGAGGAGGGGAGCCGGGCATGGTGGCCAGAGGTCGGATCGTGAGCGGGAGAAGCAGGCCACCACACGTGGAGCCGGCAACAGTGAGGAGGAGGCCGCGGTGACGAGGAGGACGGAGCGGCTGAGGGACATCGTGCTCCCACTGCCACTGGATGCCATTGAATTGACTTTCTGAACACGGCGCTGTAAGAATAGCTGACGTGTCCCTACAGGGAGTAAGCATTCCATTGTACTTGTACTAGTACTAGTTACATATGGCAAATAAAAATTGAATTGAATTGAATTGAATTGAGATGCTTCCTGGAGCTAGCAAATGTCCGATTGCAAAACTGGGATGGGTAAAATGCAGGCTGAGATCCGGCATTACCATGAGAATGCCAGAATTGGGATTTTCCGCACTAATTATTACATCTGGGAAAGTCCGTTTCCTATTCTACTCAAATTTGGCCAACAAAGGGAAGGGGAGTAGAGCTTAATGAGATAATTGTGTGCAATGACTAAACATTTCAATATATGTTCGTATCTTCATATGAAGTTAGGCAATTGATTGGCAGCACAAAGGATCACTAGCAAAAATCTAAATGAATTGTGGAGGATATACTCTCAGCTTTTAAAACTTGCCCTGATGGTACAACATGTAATGCTATTGAGCGGTGGGGTATGTGTTCACAGTTGTCAAAATCAAATCAACTTTTATTGTCATTGTTAGTGCACAAGTGCAGTACAACGAAATGTAGGCTTGCGGCTCCCGAGAGTGTACATTTAGATTAAGACATTTAAACATTCAACATACATTTGGCTTGTAATACATTAACATAAACATAACCATAATAAAGTGCATTGGCAGATGTGCAGGCTTTAGAGTTTATTTGTGGAGTTCAGTAGGATGACAGCCCTGGGAAAGAAGCTGTTCCTAAATCTGGTCGTTCGGGTGCGAATGCATCTGTAGCGTCTCCCAGATGGCAGGAGGGCGAACAGACTGTGGCTGGGGTGGGTAGGGTCTTTGATGATGGACCCTGACCTCCGTAGACAGTGTTTCTGGTATATGTGCTCTATGGTCGGTAGCCGGGTGCCGGTAATGCGTTGGGCAGTTTTGACTACCCGCTGCAGGCCTCTACATCTGAATTCTCAATGCCAGTGACTTAACTGAAGAGAATCACTGTTGTAAATTAAAAAATAATAATGTCTTTTGTGTGCTCTTCTGATTGGGTCATTAAACAAATAGTCTGTAACCTAATAAAACATTAAATAAAACTTAACAAATTAAATTTAAATTTCATTGGCCGGGGTGATGATGCACTCCAGTCCCCGCGGCACCCACCGGTCGCGGAAGGCCTCGAGCGTGCCGGCGGACACCGCGTGCTCCATCTCCAGGGCCACCCGGGCGCGAACATGGCCACGGAAGAGAGGCAGGGGCAGTCAGGCCAAACGACCCCCCCTCGACCGCCCGCTGCACGGACCAGTTAATGGCCACTTTGGCCAGGCCCCAGGAGCAGTCCTACGAGGAGGTCCTCCGATCTGCCCGCTCTCGCCTCCGCACCGGGTGACCGAAGATCAGGAGTGTGGGACTGAGGTGCGGCCAAAAATCGGGGAGCAGCCCCTTCAAATAATGGAAGAGGGGCTGCAACCTCTGACACTCTATATATACATGGAGCACGGACTCCTCCAGGCTGTAGAAAAGGTAGGCGGCCTGGGAGATGCCTTTGGTGTAGAGGGAACCCATGCCATCTGCACACAAGCACCCAGTGCCCCAAAGCTAATTTATTTGTTCAAATGATATCTGATCCATAAGACACCTGATATGGCCCAGTTATTTAATCGGGAGGTATTAAACTGGTGAATATCTCATTCCCAATTAGTTTGAACTGAAGAACAGATGGAGTCACTTAGTTTGATTAATCTTCAACATTTATTCAATTATGTGAAGAGTTGCTAGCTAACCTTGCTTGCATTTGCTTATATTACAAAACATGGATTTATGCTCACATATAAGGGTCAGCAGTTCTTCTTCTGGAGACAGTCATCTATAGGCTTGCTTTGTCCGATGACAGAAATATCTCCCATCTTCTTCAGCCTTTTATAACCCACTTGATTACGAGCAGTTCAACTGACTTATTTATTGTACCTGGACGATAATGTCAGACATGGTGTCTGCTACTCTTCCTTATCTTGTTTTAACCATCCTCAAGGTCCCTTTGCTTTTCAGCAGTCCATTGTTTTCAAGAGCTAATCACACACTTTGTGAGTGTTGATGTCTGTCTGCCTGCACTCCTCTTCACACGATGTCCTTCCTTGTTCTTTGGTAATTTGCCATATCTGCACAAGGATTTGCACACATGCCGTACAGACATCTATATGTAAACGACAATTCGCTCTCTACATACCAGAATTTCAAACATTCTGCCTTTCTGTCAGTGATGTCCTTGTTACAATCTCATTGGAGCCAGTACAATCGCAACCCACATTTTTCTTTCACAGGCAAATGTATTTTAATTGGCATGGGAATTTAACCTTTGCCCATGTAAATTTAATTTTAGTTACAGCATAATATGCTGATTCACAATAAACATGTTTTCCAAGTGAAGGCCAGTGCTTCCTTGCAGTCTTCACAAAACAGAAACATTATTTTCATTTTTAACATTTGTATTCTTGTGCTGTTCAAGATGTTCTATGTTTCTATAGGGTACTGAATTTGGATGATCAGCCATGATCTCATTAAATGGCGGAGCAGGCTCGAGGGGCCGAATGGCCGACTCCTGCTCCTATCTTCTATATGTTTCTATGCGGAATCCAGTGCTGGGTAAGAGATACTTTTCCACTGTGAGTATCCATTGCCTGCATCAAGTACTTCCAGGTCAGGTACAGTTCGGCCAAATACAAAGAAAAATGTCCTGACCTAGCTCAGTGACATCCCTTAACTCCAGCTTGAAACACACCCCAATTCTTTCTTCTTAAAGATAGGACTTGCATTCATATAGCACCTTTCACATCCTCCGAACATCCCAAAGTGCTTTAAAGCCAGTTATTTTTTGAATTGTAGTCACTATTGCTCTTTAGGCAACGGTGGCAGCCAATTTGCAAGGTCCCACAAACAGAAATGTGATAAATGTTTAGAAAGTGCTGGTTGAGGGATAAATGTTGGCCAGGACACCGGGGAGAACTCTTCTGCTGATCTTTGAATGGTGCCATGGGATCTTTTACATCCACCTGAACTTGCCTTGCTCTTAGTCCTCGCCTAAAGGCAGCAGCTCATAACACCTAACTTTGCCTTCTTCATTTATAAGCCAATGAGGTGAGTGTCAGCATGCTATTCAGCCATGTGTGCCTGATACGGTCTTCAGCCTTGTGAGTTTGAGGGGAGAAAAGAAAGACTTGCATTTCTATAGCGCCTTTCACGACCACCGGACGTCTCAAAGCGCTTTACAGCCAATGAAGTACTTTTGGAGTGTAATCACTGTTGTAATGTGGGAAACGCGGCAGCCAATTTGCACACAGCAAGCTCCCACAAACAGCAATGTGATAACAACCAGATAATCTGTTTTTGTTATATTGAGGGATAAATATTGGCCAGGACACCAGGGATAACTCACCTGCTCTTCTTCAAAATAGTGCCATGGGATCTTTTACGTCCACCTGCGAGAGCAGACGGGGCCTCGGTTTAACGTCTCATCCGAAAGACAGCACCTCCGACAGTGCAGCGCTCCCTCAGCACTGCACTGGGAATGTCAGCCTAGATTTATGTGCTCAAGTCCCTGGAGTGGGACTCTGAATCCACAACCTTCTGACTCAGAGGGTGTAAGAAGGGCACTGGACCAATATGAAGAATAGCAATCCTGACATTCCTCTGCCTAGCCAAGAGATGTTGAGACCGCTATTGCAATTAGTTAACTCAGCAGAGATCAGTCTGCTAATTTCCTGATGTGTCCCACATCATGTGTGTATTTACTCAATGGCCTTGAGGGGGGTCTTTGTCTACCCAGTATTCAGACTGAAAAGTCATTGTTCACAGAAATACTGTCTGGGAGGAGAGGGTATTTACTGTGTCTCTTAACACCTATGAGAGATGTGAGGTCTGAAGCATTGTGTAACTGATTAACATTGAAGTAGTTCATAAGGTGTTGTAAATGTCTTTTATTTTAGATGTTATCTGCAAAAGTAACCTTATTGTTAAAAGGGCTTTCCACCAGTACTATAGAATTTGTATGAGATTTGTACTTCTTATCACAGGCTGCTGGCACCTCAGTTACAAGACCATGGCCTAGAAATTCAGTTGTTAGCGCCAGCCGCTAGCGCCTTAGGCGTCGGCACAGGAGGCCTTACCCACCCAGGGTATACCGCCAGCAGTTCTCATATCTGAACATGTCTGAGGAGCAGTGTGTTCGGAGGCTGCGATTCAGAAGGGAGGTGGTCACTGAGATCTGCAGCCACAGCTGAGGAGCAGGACGTCTCTGTTGGTGGCAGTGAAGGTGACGGTGGCTCTCAACTTCTATGCCACCGGCTCCTTCCAATACGCTACTGTTTTGTAATATAAGCAAATGCAATTGGTGCAAGACCGCCAATTCCAAGTTTGATTTTTTTGCTGTCAAGGGTGGCAGGGGTACATGCAGGGGCACCTGATTCTTTACATTGAAGTGAGCAAGTTAAAATTGGTGGCAAGCCTGCAATGTTAATGTCATCATGGAGATTATTTTTGGAAAGATTCACTGGTTTACTTCCCCCCCCCCTCAAACAATCTTATACTTCTGATCCTCAAAAATTATTTACAATTTACTGCTAGTTTTATTGCATTTTTAGTAATATATATAAAAGAAATCAAGGATTTTACTTCACAAATCATCCAATTAAACATCAAAGAACTCATTTTAATAAATCGTGGCTACACTTTAGTGTGTAGGTGACGACGATGTCAGAATTTGCTTCACCTTAGCCAAGAGTCTCACCAAAACTTATGTTTGCCAACAATATGGTTACACGATTTCCTTTGGGCTTCTCTTTGTCAGTAACTTTTTACTAAGTTTCTTTTCATGAATAATGAAAAGCAGTAATGTTTGTGTCTGCAAAATCCCACTCCACCGGATTCAACTTTAACTTTCCATGAGAATCCGCTCTCCATTTGCAGTTAACAGGCATATTATAAAACAGAAAAAAGTTTGTTTCTTTTCCTTATACTCTGGATGCTAGCGTGCAGATCAAATAAACACCCCACCCAAGTCTGTTTTAAGTCTTCTAATTATTCCTACTCGCCAAGGCTTCTTCGGCAGCACCTCCCAAACCCGTGACCTCTTCCACCTAGAAGGACAAGGGCAGCAAGCGCATGGGAACACCACCACCTCCAAGTTCCCCTCCAAGTCTCACATCATCCTGACTTGGAAGTATGTCGCCGTTCCTTCATCGTCGCTGGGTCAAAACCCTGGATTCCTATATATATTTAGTGTCATACAACTCTGACTCAAAGGCAAAAGACTATGGCCCAGATATTCAGGTCCCAACGCGTGAGTACGCACTGGGTACTCACGCGTAGGCCCAACGAAAGTGCCGGTTTCGTGCGTGCACTGCGCATGCGCAGGAAACCGGAACTTCCGTTCCCCTGAAAGAAGGGGTTGACAGGTGGAACGCGTGCGCCGGAGAGGCAGCGCGTGCGCATCGAACTTCCAGTTTTTTTGCAGGTTTCTCCGGGAGGGTAAGTCTCCAGCAGTTACACTTTTAAAAAGCAGTCGCAAGGCCTGCTTTTAACAAGGTAAGTGGTGAATTAATTAAAGTTAAAACATTTTTTCCACAGGTTTATTATTTAGGCAAGTTTATTTTTAGCCCCGTTAGAAAATGTAATTAATTTTTTCAAAAATTTAAATTATTGTTTAAAATAGCTATTTCATGTAATTTAGTTATTTTAAAAATGTGATTTTATTTTTTAATTTATTTGAAGTTTTAGTGATGTTTTGGGGCTTATAGTATTTATAGGTTTGACAGATCTTCCTGTCAAACTTATGAATGAAGCATTCCCTGCTCCAATTGGCTCCTCGTGGCCCACGTGATCCCAGGGGACGCATCGAACTAACTGCGCCCCTGGGATACGCAAGCACTGCGCGCCGGCAGTTGGAGGAGGCCCAGGATCGGAATCCCACGCGGGCCCACAGCTCAATGGCCAGCGCGCTAGGTAAGTGCAGGTCGGGGGCTTGCACCCGCGGGAAGCCCCCGACCCGAATTTCTGGGCCAATTAACGTTATAAAAACCCAGAAGCTGGGCACCATAGGAACTGGAGTGCATCGTTGACAGTGTAAATAACATTCGTATTTAATTTGATAAGTTTCCTTTTTTTATGGTTTTGGTGTTGATTGGTTGAAAAGAAAAAAATAAACAGAATTTGACTTTAGCTTTACCTACATTTTGATTGTGTTGTACTTGGTATAATGAGTTAGTGTGTGTAGCAAATGCCCAAAGTCTGAAATGGCAGCTCACTCAAGCACGGTTCTTTGAACTGTTTCTGTAAGTTCAGAGGTTTGAAGTGCTAGTTTATGCATTTGATGCAAAAAAGATCGGCTCAAGGTCTTAAAAAGAATGATTCGCTAACCATTGTATTCCTCTTATCACAGTGTCAATGATAAAATCATTGCCTGGCAGTTGTAAGTTAGTAATAGTTGTACAATCGCAGAACTGTACAAAATCTCTGTTCCCGAAGTCATTGACTCCCTGCTGGAGTTCAGTTCTCCAGCAGTCAGGTCACCCTCTGATACCCTGTCCAAGTAGTCACGCTACATATGAGCTTTAATAGTGAGTTTTGACAAGTCCGAGGTGGCTATTCATAGGTAAGCGCTCTCCCTGCTTCGGACGGCCCGCTCCCACTGCCGGAGCGATGTGTTCGGCGAGTCGGGCGGAGGCAGTGCAGCAGCAACAAGCAGCAGCAGCAGCTACGACGACCCGCTACAGCACGTCGGCCGGCAGCTCCTCGGCGGGAAGCTAGCAGTCCGACTGGGAGGAGGGGAGCCGGGCATGGTGGCCAGAGGCTGGACCGTGAGTGGGAGAAGCAGCCCCTGGGACGTCGGACCGTGGAGCCGGCAACAGTGAGGAGGAGGCCACGGCGACCGGAGCTTATACATCTCGACGATGTGTTTGGCGAGTCGGGCGGAGGCAGCGCAGCAGCAGTAAGCAGCAGCTACGACGACCCGCTACAGCACGTCGGCCGGCAGCTCCTCGGCAGGAAGCTCGCAGTCCGACTGGGAGGAGGAGAGCCGGGCATGGTGGCCAGAGGCCGGACCGTGAGAAGCAGGCCACCACATCATGGAGCCGGCAACAGTGAGGAAGAGGCCGCGGTGATGGAGCGGCTGAGGGACATTGCGTTCCCACTGCCATTGAATTGACTTTTCTGAACATGGCGCTGGAGAATAGCGACGTGTCTCTGTGAGCTCCCACAGCTTATTGTGGGAGTGATCGGGGAGTAAGCATTCCATTGTACTAGTTACATATGGCAAATAAAATTGAAATTGAAATAGGGTCTGACTCAGTCCAATACACACGAATGGATAACAGGCAGGAGCTGAAACTTTGGTCGATTTTACACGCCCTAGCCCAGGGGCGATCAAGTCAATTGCAGCACTGATATTGCAGCCTTGCAGACATCAGCTATCTGCTAGACCTTGAGATGGTCGGTGTAGCACAGATACTTGTTGAATACACTTACTAAGTCATTGGTGGAAACTACTATCTGGAATGCAGTGCCTCATAGAGCGGTGGATGCAGATTCAATCGTAACTCTCAAAAGGGAATTGGACATATACTCGAAATGGAGAAATTTGCAGGGCTATGGGGAAAGAGCAGGGAAGTGGGACTACAGGAAACTCGCGTTTAAACGGCACCTAAATATCCGGAATTCTCTATTAACCGGCAAAATTCTCACTCCGAAAACAACACCTCAGTAACCGGCAATGTTGCCGAGTCCGAGTCTCCCGCGGTGGCCGAGTTAGTCAGTGGGGGTAGTTCCCCAAACTGCCGCTACTCGGCTTCTTGGCGCTGTCGGAAGTCGGAACACCTGAATACCCCTGTAACAGGAGTCTGACTCTCCTGTGCTGCTGGTAGTCTCTTCTGATCCGCCATTTTACAGGGGTACTGTGTGTCTCCCACGCTGCTGGTAGTCATTGCATTGCATTACCCTCAACTGGCAGTACTGTACTTAATCAAGCATCTTCCACCATCCATTTAACACAACATTCTGTAGGTGAGTACCCAATTACTGTATACTGCACATTTCTTGATTTTTTTATTTTTCTGTTAAAAATAGCCTCGGTAGATAACCCTTTCCGTCATCCGGAATTTTTGATCAACCGGCAACACGCCGGTCCTGGATACCAAAGAGTTTCCTGTAATTGGAGAGCTCTTTCAACAGCCTGCCACAGGCACGATGGGCCGAATGGCCTCCTTCTGTGCTGTATCATTCTATGATTCTGTCTTTAAGTTGTTTGCCGGTTAATATATTTAAGTGCTGCCTAGTCTGCTTAAGGATTTGAGTTTGTCCTTTTTGTATCTGATCACCCAACATAAGTATTAATTATAATTTGAGTGCTGATCTTATCTAGCTTAATTTGATGAGCCATTTTCAAGTACTCACAGAAAAGACTGCAATTCATTCGACATGACACAACTGGCACTCTGCACATCAGGATTCCATTCCAAACATCCAGCTATTTGTTTAACAGAAGCAAAACGGTTGTTTTCATATATTTACAAGAACTTTTAACCAAATGGTCAACTGATTTCCAACAGTCAATTGAACGGCTAACTACTCAGGACATGGCTCGTCATATTTGTGTTACATGGTGTCCTTAAAAACTGGCGCAAATCGGTTTCATTTTTATCCCGCGTGCTCGTCAATAAATACATTAGTTACTTTAACTATGCCAACATTTTGAACAGAGTGATATTCTGCCAGATAATAGAGCACATGCCTGCAAGCAGGTAATTGCTAATCTTATAGGTCACATGCTATCAGCAAGGACATACTGCGAGGGCACAGTATGAAAAAGCTACCTATCGGGGACAAGGTCGACTGCAAGAGGTGCTATGGAAGAGAGAATGGTAATATTAAACCCCTCAAATTTTACAAGACAATTGTCATTGTTGCTGTCGCTTTGTTGAGTTTCATTAACCTAGACAAGATTCAAAGTAAACACGAGACAATTAGCAATTCAATTCAGAATGTTGGCAAAAGTATTTATTTTAAATGACATTACATTTTTTGCTGTTGGATTTTTCTCCAACTATAAAGCAACTTTAACATTTGTTGTTGGAGCCCACTGTCTTGTGGTTTAATTCTCCAGTGACACTGCTTGGTTTGATTCCTGTACTATTTTGCCACATGTGGAACAGTTCTTTGCAGATCTGTTTAAAATAGGCATGCAGAGAATGCCCTGCTTTCCAAATACCACCGCTAAATCATGTCCATCTCAACAGGGACTCTTGTTAACATCTCTCCAACAGTGCAGCACTCATTACTGCAGTGTCCAGCTATGCTCCTAAGACGTGCAACCCCACGATCCGACTCAGGCAAGAGTGCGACCAATCGAACCAAACTGGAGCACGTCAACCAACTATGAGGCCAATTTCAACTTTAACAGGGCCTGGGAC
>NC_141018.1:20484428-20661928 GCF_052327205.1 Somniosus microcephalus | reverse complement strand
TCCTGATAATTGTATTGCGTGCTGTAAGTGCACCTTTGTGTCCTCAAGCAACACCACCAAGACAAGCCCAATGGCCTTTCATCTAACTGCGGTTTGCCTACAACATGACAGTGACATCAGCGCAATGGTAATTCATGGGCCGGGAAATTCTTCCACCAGCAGTTCCTTCACCAGAGATTAGGGGGTCGCCAACCCTCCAACATTGGCCTGGAGTCTCCAGGAATCGAAGATTAATCTCCGGGACTCTGCAGCCAGTAACATAAGAACATAAGAAATAGGAGCAGGAGTCGGCCATTCGGCCCTTCGAGCCTGCTCCGCCATTCAATGAGATCATGGCTGATCTTCTGCCTCAACTCCATTCACCGGCCCTATCGCCATATCCCTTGATGCCCTTACTAGTCAGAAATCTATCGACTTCTGTTTTGAATATACCCAATGACTGAGCCTCCACAGCCCTCTGGGGTAGAGAATTCCAAAGATTCACCACCCTCTGTGTGAAGAAATTTCTTCTCATCTCAGTCCTGAATGGCCTACCCTTTATCCTGAGGCTGTGGCCCCTGGTTCTAGACTCCCCAGCCAAGGGAAACATTCTCCCAGCATCCACTCTATCAAGCCCTGTAATAATTTTGTATGCTTCGACGAGATCCCCTCTCATTCTTCTGAATTCAAGAGAATACAGGCCTAGTCATACGACAGTCCCGCCATCCCAGGAATTTATCTTGTGAACCTTTGTTGCACTCCCTCTATGGCAAGTATATCCCTCCTTAGGTAAGGAGACCAAAATTGTACACAGTATTCCAGGTGTGGTCTCACTAAGGCCCTATATAACTGGAGTAAGACTTCTTTACTCCTGTACTCAAATCCTCTTGTAATGAAGGCCAGCATACCATTTGCCTTCCTAATGGCTTGCTGCAGCTGCACATTCACTTTCAGTGACTCATGTACAAGGACACCCAGGTCCCTTTGAGCATCTGCATTCCCCAATCTTTCACCATTTAGGAAATACTCTGCCTTTCTGTTTTTTCTACCAAAGTGGATAACTTCACATTTATCCACATTATATTCCATCTGCCATGTTCTTGCCCACTCACTGAGCCTGTCACCCAGGAGAAAAATCATAGGGGCCCATTTAAAAAAATGCGTCTTTTTTTAATTCATTTTGCTGTCGTTTTATTAGTTATTAAAAACATTGGAGATGGCTGTTTGACCGGGCGGGGCACTTGGGAGGTGGGAATACATCCAACTAGAGTTGGCAACCTACTCGAGGTGCGGCGAGACAGGCTGACCGCCAATATTCCCGTTATATTGGAAAAATGGGGCATGCGCGGTAATTTGAATGGGTCGCGCGGCCCCTTAAAGGGGTCACACGCCCCTACCCCCCCAATAAAAAAATTAGTGGGAACATTTGGTGACCGCTTCACTCCCGGTGAAGTAACTGCTGGCGGAACGGAGGCAGCTTTGAGGAATTTCTAGACCACTGCCACTGAAGCACTTGCAGAGATTCCCTGGGAATGTGAAAGGTGCGATATAAATGCACATCTTTCTTCTCGGGGTGTGTTTCAAGGGGATATTTTTCATTTCCCCATTCTCCTCCAGCGTATCTAAGTTTAAGTCCCAACCAAACCTTATAGGGGTTTAGTGCTGGGGTCCTGTATATTGTTTATTTCATGGGGGGGGTTCTTTTATTAGACTGTGGTAATTTAGCACGGTAGGGCTTGTTGGATAAGCCAGGGTTGTATGGTTTTGTACTGTTACGAGTGTTATTGTTAATCTTATTAAACACAATACGGTTGAGCTCAAACGGGTGTCCGAGTCTGATCTGTTCCATATAATCCCTATCGTCCAGAACTTGCAGTAAGAGGTGTTTTTCGGTGCGCCCGAGAAAAGCACTCTCCTATAAGCCACATTTGCACCATCACTAGGGGTGGCAGATCCCGTGTCAGCTCTAGCCGGCCTGTGCCCTGTTTGCACCACCAGTTCTCCTGCCCTGGAGAGAGTTCAGCTGTTGCCTGGTTACACCCAAGAGGAAATCTCCCTCCCCCAGCGGTTAAATGACCAATAAAGAAAGACTTGCATTTACATAACACCTTTCTTGACCTCAGGATGTCCCAAAGCGCTTTACAGCCAATGAAGTACTTTTGAAGTGGAGTCACTGTTGTAATGTAGGAAACGCCACAGCCAATTTGCGCACAGCAAGCTCCCGCAAACAGCAATGTGACAATGACCAGATAATCTGTTTTAGTGATGTAGGTTGAGGGAGAAATATTGGCCAGGGCACAACTCCCCTGCTCTTCTTTGAAGTTGTACCATGGGATCTTTGACATCCACCTGAAAGGGCAGACAAGGCCTCTAATTTAATATCTCATCCGAAAGACAGCGCTGCCAACAGTGCAGCACTCCCTCAGCACCGCACTGGAGTGTCAGTTTAGATATCTGTGCTCAAGTCTCTGGGGTGGGACTTGAACCCACAAGCTTCTTGACTCAGAGGCGAGAGTGCTACCCACTGAACCACGGCTGACACTAGAGAGTGTGGTCAGCAGCATCCCTGCTGGCTAGCCATTTCCATTAACAGCGGGTTGGTTTAGAAAGTGTCTAAGGGGTCCAAGGAAGCCCCTCTCCTGGGCACTTTTTAATCAGGTTGGGCACCGTACTGGAATCGCACTCCTCACAGCATCAACCTGAAGTAGGGTGAAAGGTTAGGTCCCGACTCCAGACCTATACTTAGCATCAATCTGAAGCTGAAACCACTTCACACAAACACTAAAGCTGCAGTACATGGAATCTTAGGCTGGCAAATGCCTATTTACTTCATTTCTCTCTCTTTCTCCCACCCTCTCTCCTACTTTCCCGTTCTCTCTCTTTATCTTTCTCTCTCTGTTTTCTTTCCTTTTCTCTGCTTCTCTCTCTCTCTCGTTTCCTTTCTCTCTCTTTCTCCCTCCCTCTCTCTTCCTTTCTCTTTTTATCTTTGTTTTTCTTTCCTTTTCTCTGTTTCCCTCTCTCTTTCTCTTTGTCTCTCTGTTTCCCTCTCTCTTTCTCTCTCTCTTTTTCTTTGACTCTCTCTTTCTCTATTTTTGACTCTCTCTTTCCCTCTCTCTCTTTCTCTCTCTCTCTCCACACAGAGCTACAGATTTTATATAGAAAGTCAGGAATTGCACCAGTACCTTGTACAAACTTTACACCAGACTTGAGAAGACAGCCTGGGGGCAATCCTTCGCTCCTGCGATCCCGGTGGGGATTCTGAGCTGGCTAGAAACGCAGGTCAGGGAATTGGGGCTTTCCTGCAAGCGCAGCTTCCCCACTGGGAATGCAATCGCGGAATTAATCTCAATTCCAAAAGCTCCCCAGATTCCTCCGTCCTTAATTTAAGCATCATTCCTCTCTGATTTTGCATCTTGTTCCAGAGCTATGGAAGCTTTCCCCTGAATAGATCCTAAGATCAGGCCTGTTTAACGGAAGGGCTCACCGGACTGTGTACATATTCAATGGGGCTCGCTTAATTAGTGACTTTATTAATCATGGCTTTCTTATCAAAGGACATGCAGCTTACTGGATGTTACATCACTTTAATGAGGGGAGAGTCTAGCCATCATATTCCAAAAGGGAAATCCTGCCAATAATCGGAAATAATCTGATCAATTTACTCTATTTTCTAACTATTTTAAATAAAATACATAAGAACAGGAGGAGGCCATTCAGCCCCTCCAGCCTGTTCCACCATTCAATTAGTTCATGGTTGATCTGTATCTTAACTCTAATTACTTGCCTTGGATCCCTATCCCTTAATATTCTTTAACAAAAATCGATCAATCTCAGTTTTCACATTTTCAATTGACCCTCCAGCCTCAACAGCTGGGGGAGACTGTTCCAGATTTCCCCCACCCTTTGTGTGAAGAAATGCTTCCTGACATCACCCCCGAACGGCCTGGCTCTAACGTTAGGGTTATGCCCCCTTGTTCTGGGCTCCCTCCCCCCACCAGAGGAAATAGATTCTATCTGCCCCATCAAATCCATTAATCATCTTAAACACCTCAACTGGATCACCCCTTAATCTTCTAAACTCCAGGGAATACAAGGCTAGTCAATGCAACCTATCCTCATAATTTAACCCTTTTAGCCCCGGTATCGTTCTGTTGAATCTGTGCTGCCCCCCCTCCATGGCCAATCTATCCTTCTTACATGTTTAATACAGATTGTTCAGTCAAGACCTGGACCTCAAACCAATAAAGTTTCAATGATTGAATTATTGTTCTAATGCACGAGGGTACATACTTTAACTCAGAAAATTATTTCTGTATGTATTTTATGGAGGGAGGTTTGTAAAGTCCTCTGTTTTCAGTCTAGTTTCCCTGGGTCTCCTCCTAACTATGAATGTACTGTGGTCGAGAGGGCCTCAGGATAGCTGCTCACAGGAGCCTTCCGACGCCACTCTGACCAGCCGCTGAGGTAGGAGGGTGAAAGCTCACCCTCCTAATGTCCCTGCATCCCTGTGAATGAAATGCCTGTCCTCAACCGGATGCCTACACGGCTAAGGGGGAATTTAATGGAGATGTATCAGCAGTGGCTCAGTGGGCAGCACCCTCACCTCTGAGTCAGAAGGTCGTGGATCCAAGTCCCACTCCAGGGACCTGAGCACAAAATCTAGGCTGACACTCCAGTGCAGTAGAAACATAGAAACATAGAAGATAGGAGCAGGAGTAGGCCATTCGGCCCCTCGAGCCTGCTCCGCCATTCAATGAGATCATGGCTGATCATCCAAATTCAGGACCCTGTCCCTGCCTTCTCCCCATATCCCTTGATCCCTTTAGCCTTAAGAAATATATCTAACTCCTTCTTGAATACATTTAATGAATTGGCCTCAACTGCCTTCTGTGGTAGAGAATTCCACAGGTTCACCACTCTCTGGGTGAAGAAATTCCTCCTCATCTCTGTCCTAAATGGCTTACCCCTTATCCTTAGACTGTGACCCCTGGTTCTGGACTCCCCGACCATCGGGAACATCCTTCCTGCATCTAGTCTGTCTAGTCCTGTTAGAATTTTATAAGTTTCAATGAGACCCCTCTCATTCTTCTAAACTCCAGCGAGTATAAGCCCAATCGACCCAATCTCTCCTCATACGTCATTCCTGCCATCCCAGTACTGAGGGAGTGCTGCACTGTCAGAGGTGCCGCCTTTCAGATGAGATGTTAAACCGAGGCCCCGTCTGCTCTCTCAGGTGGATGTAAAAGATCCAATGGCCCTATTTCGAAGAAGAGCAGGGGGAGTTCTCCCCGGTGTCCTGGCCAATATTTATCCCTCAATCAACATCACTAAAACAGATTATCTGGTTATTATCACACTGCTGTTTGTGGGAGCTTGCTGTGCACAAATTGGCTGCCACGTTTCCTACATTACAACAGTGACTCCACTTCAAAAGTACTTCATCGGTTGTGAAGCGCTTTGGGATGTCCGGAGGATGTGAAAGACGCTATATAAATGCATGTCTTTCTTTCTACACGCGGTTGGCGGGAAGTGGGGGAATGAAACCTCTATCCCATCACTCCATGGTCACAGTAATTGCTGCATTAAAATCCAGCTTCCCAATTAAGAATCAGTCTACTACTGGCTCCCGACCTAGGAAGCTCAACGTAAACTCGAGGAACAGCACCTCATCTTCCGATTAGGCACTTTACAGCCTTCCGGACTCAATATCGAGTTCAACAATTTCAGATCAAAACCACTGCTCCAGTTTTCTCAGGCAGCAGGTGCTGATAATACTTCTGCCATTGCCATTTTATACCTCATCTAGACTCATCTTTTGTTTCTTTACTTGCCCCATTACCATCTCCTTTTGCCTTGCACCATCAGCCCTTTTTTCATTTAATCTCTCCTGCCTTCCACTCTATCACAGACCGCCCCTTTTGTTCTTCTCCTCTCCTCTCCCCTTTCCCTGCCCCTGCACTTGCTTAAAACCTGTTACATCTCTAACTTTTTCCTGTTCTGACGAAAGGTCATTGACCTGAAACGTTAACTCTGTTTCTCGCTCCACAGATGCTGCCTGGCCTGCTGAGTATTTACAGCATTGTCTGTTTTTATTCCAGATCTATTACGTTTCATGTTCAAATCATCGCAGTTAGGGCATTAAACCTCCAATCACTTACTAGGAAGCAGGACGGTTAACTATTGGCTAAAAAATGCAATTTCTAAATTTCAGTTTGATTGCAATAAATCTAAAGCCCCAATTTTAACCTATCCTGGCCTGCGGGTTTAAGTCTTGTCAGCCAGTGGTTCAGTTGGTAGCACTCTCACCTCTGAGTCAGAAGGGTCTGGGTTCAAGTCCCACCCCAAGAGACTTATCGAACAAAGAACTAGACTAACACTCCAGTAAAGTGCTGTCAGAGGCTGTCTTTCAGATGAGACATTAAACCAATCTGCTCTCTCAGGTGGATGTAAAAAATCCCAGGGCACAATTCAAAGAAGAGCAGGGGAATTCTCCCTGGTGTTGTGTCCAATATTTAGCCCTCAACCAAAATCACAAAAAAAAAACATATTTTCTGGGCATTATCACGTTGCTGTTTGTGGGAGCTTGCTGTGCACAAATTGGCTGCGATGTTTCCTGCATTACAACAGTGACTACACTTCAAAAAGTACTTCATCGGCTGTAAAGCGCTTTGGGACGTGCTGAGCTCATGAAAGGCGTTATATAAATGCAAGTCTTTCTTTTTTTTTCGGAAGTAGGGCGGTCAACTATTGGCTGAAAAAGACAACTTTTTGATTTTGGTTTGATCCAAAGCCCCGATTTTAACCTGGCTCGCCCGGCGGATTCAGGTCCGATGCCCCCTTTTGAAACCTTCACCCCCTCCCCACCCTCCCCATTTTCCGCTCCACTTTGCGGGCGTGGTGTAAAGCGAGGTTGGCGGGGGGGGGAGGGGCGACACGAACCCGCCCCCTTCTCGCCAGGCGAGTCAGATTAACATCGGGGCTTGAGTCGGTCAGAGGTGCAACAAGCGGGAAAGGGTTTCAGCAGTTGGCTGAACATTTAAAACCCAACGAAGTATCAGAGTCAACAGAAAATGCTGGAAAAACTCAGCAGGCCAGGCAACATCCATGGAGAGAAAATAGAGTCAACGTTTCAGGTCAAACCCTTTGTCAAGACTGAAGAGGCACAGGAAATGATCAGATTAAAAGGCCAGTTTGGGGGCTGGGAAATGGGGATGAGAGAACAAAAGAGAAGTGAAGAGACATTAAGAGGTATTCAAAACGAGACGAGATGGTGATAGGACTAGTGGAGACAAAAGACGGCTCTAGATTAGGTGTGAAATGCGCTGGCAGAATGGGAGACAGCTGCCATGTGGGAGAGAGAAAAAAGGGGGGGGGCCAAAACAAAGGTGGGGATAAAAAAATAAGTAAAAATATAATGGGGGCCGAGGTTATGATCTGAAATTGTTGAACTCGATATTGAGTCCGGAAGGCTGTAAAGTGCCTAATTGGAAGATGAGGTGCTGTTCCTCGAGCTTACGCTGAGCTTCCGTGGAACAATGCAAGAGCCCGAGTACATTGAGGTCTGAGTGGGAATGGGGCGGCGAATTAAAATGACAGGCGACCGGAAGCTCGGGGTCATCCTTACGGACTGAACGGAGGTGTTCCGTAAAGCGGTCACCCAATCTGCGTTTGCTATCGAAGTATCAGAGCCCTCAGTCAATTGAACAAGTCCCACCCTCATGGGGGCCATTGGTCTCATCATGAAGCAGGTCTTCAAGTTGATGTTTTGATGATTTTCTGGGCGAGTATTACACCACACTTGGCAACAACAGAAACATCTGTGATTTATTTGAGAAAATGCACACCACCGACATATGTGTCTTTAAAAGCAATCGCATAAATCTCTCAGCCTAAAATGCATCATCGTAGTACATTAGCAACAGCACCTCTCTGCACGTCCACTCAAATCACGGAGAAGCAGTTCGCCAAGATTTTAAAATGTGCACAGCTCTCATTCAGTGTCAAAGCATCTGCTTTCTTGGGCTATTGTATAATTAAACTCCTACATCTTTCCTGCTGTTTACTTGACTGTGACGTAGGGTCCATTTCCCTGTAAATGGATTGCTGATGTTCTTTAACACCATGAATTTTTGTATCGTGTTCATAGATGGCCAAATTGTTTTTGGTGAGGTTGGTTGAGGAATGAATGTTGGCCGGGACCAGTGGGAAAACTCAGAATCATAGCATTGTACAGCACAGGAGGGGGCCATTCGGCCCATCGTGCCTGTGCCGGCTCTTTGAAAGAGCGATCCAATTAGTCCCACTCCCCCCTACTCTTTCCCCATAATCCTGTAACTGTTTCCTTTACAACTATTTATCCAATTCCCTTTTGAAAGTTACTACTGAATCTGTTTCCACCACCCTTTCAGGCAGTACATTCCAGGTCACAACAACTTGCTGCATAAAAAACATCCTCCTCACCTCCCCCCTGGTTCTCTTGCCAATTATCTTAAATCTGTGTCCTCTGGTTAACGAGATTCCTGCCAGTGGAAACAGTTTCTCCTTCTTCATTCTATCAAAACCCTTCATGATTTTGAACACCTCTGTCAAATCTCCCCTTAACCTTCTCTGCTCTGAGGAGAACAATCCCAGCTTCTGCAGTCTCTCCACATAACTGAAGTCTCTCATCCCTGGTACCATTCGAGTAAATCTCCTCGGCACCCTCTCCAAGGCCTTGACATCCTTCCTAAAGTGTGGTGCCCAGGATTGGGCACAGTTTTCCAGTTGAGGCCTAACCAGTGATTTCTCCTGTAATTTTACAAGTGGTGCCCTGGGATCTATTCCATCTACCTGGACAGGCAGATGGGGCCTCGGTTTAACAACTTACCTGAAGACCGGCACCTCCGACAGCGCGGCACTGAGGTGTCAGCCTGGAATATGCGCTCGAGCCCTGGAGTGGGACTTGAACCCATCATCTTCTCAGTGGCGAGAGTCCTACCTGTCAGTGCAAGCTAACACAAAAGAGAGAAAGGGAGATAAGAGTAAAAATATAACACTGATGCACACTGATACTGCACTGAAAGATGTCGCTTGGACTGCGTTCACAGTGACACAACCAGGAGATACATTTTACTGAGTGCTCACTTCGATGTGATGTTGCAGAAGGGAGAACATTAAGCATTAAACAGATGCACTGGGCCCACACCACCAGAGTGACTTTTAATTGCTTTAAACAGCTGAAAAGATGCTCAATCCTTTTCAGTCCAATAATGTGGATGATGGCACAACTATTGAGGTTTCTTTTAACTTAAGAACACAAGAAATAGGAGCAGGAGTAGGCCATTCGGCCCCTCGAGCCTGTTCCGCCATTCAATGAGATCATGGCTAGCATCTACATTAACTCCACTTTCCCGCCCGATCCCCATACCACTTCATTCCCTTAATGCCCACAAATCTATTGCTCTCAGTCTTGACTATGCTCAACGACTGAGCATCCACAGCCCTCTGGGGTAGAGAATTCCAAAGATTCACAAGCATGGAAGCCTACGTTTATTGCCGATCCTTTGGAATGCCTGATTGGAAACAATGGGGGAAGATTCCGTGCTCCCAGTCTGAGACAAGCTCAGAACATTGTAGCCCCGATTCTCCCACAGGTGATCGCAGCGAGCACAACTCCCCACTGGGAGTGCGATCGCCCCTCGTATCCGAGGCATATCCCTCCCGGAGTGAGACCACTGCTCTCGGGTGACTTCCGGTAGGTGATTAGTCCAAAGCTCCGCTTTCCTTAGTTACTGGGAGATGCAACTCGACTTCATTCAATGAAAATGGACAAAGAATTGCATAGACTTTATAGCACAGACACAAGCCATGCGGCCTAACTGGGCCGTGGTTATGCTCCACACGAGCCTCCTCACACCCTACTCTATCAGCATAACCTTGTCTATATTAATGACTTGGATGAAGGGACCGAGTGTACTGTAGCCAAATTTGCTGATGATACAAAGATAGGTGGGTTAGCAAGCTGTAAGGAGGACACAAAGGCCCCGATTTTCGGCTTGTGTGGGAAATGGTCGGGTTTCCCCGAATGTGGGGTTTCTGACACACATAAACGCAATTTTCCCTCAAGTGGCCAATTAATTCCCAGCATGTGGGAAGCCTTGCTAATTGTCCAATTCGAGTCAGAAATCCCCACAGTATGATGTCATCATTCGTGGTGCTTTCAAGGTCCATAGCAAGCACTGCATCATCTGAAGGCTTCCAAACGAACCATACAGGATGGCAGAGGAGCCTGCAGCAGCTGTGGCCAGTGCCAGACCCCGAGCTGCCTTCAAATTCGACGAGGCTTCACTGCAGGCATTATTGGATGGGGTTAGGGCCCACAGGGAGGTCCTCTTCCCTAGGTCAGGGAGGAAGAGGCCTCCCACTGAGACCAATGCTGCATGGATGCAGGTGTCAGCAGATGCCAACTCGCTGGGAGTCACCAGAAGAACCTTGGCATTACATCTCTAACTCCTTCCTTTACTCCCCCACAGTACCATCCAGAGCCCCCGTCCTCACTGTGGAGGAGGAAGAGGCTGTGCAGCCAGACTCCTCAGAGGAAGCTCCAACCTCTGAGGGCACAGCGTCAGCAGAAGTAAGCGCACCCAGCACCAGCGCAGACACTCACACCTCGGGGGGACCTTCAGGACATAGAGTAGTGTTGTCACCTGGTGTTTCACAGCTCACAAGTGAGCCTCAGCAGATTCTGGAGACAGGGACAGCAGTGGAGAGTCCTTGTCGGAGGGCGCAGGACTCGGCCAGCTCAGCTCAGCTGCGCTGCATGTCGACCCTCTGCCTCTGGGTCCATCCGCAAGAGAAGAGGTGATGGATCTCCATGCACAGATGCAGGAGTCTCTGGCAGGTTTTGTCTCCAGGGTCGCTGCGAGTGTGGAGCGAATGGAGGAGTCCATAGTGACCATGAGCAGAGCCTTTGCGGAGTCATTGGCGTATGAATGCATCACCGTGGAAAGGTTGGCAACCTCCATGGAGGAGATAACTCGCCAGGGTACGGAAAACATGGTGAGTGCAAATAAGAGAATGACATCTCTTGAGGAGCGTTGGCCATCTGTTGAACAGAGAAACCAGATCCTCTTGGAAGTCCTTCTGAGTAGGACTGCCAGTGCAGATATGGGTCCCACTGGCCCCCTAAAGCGCAGCAAGGTGCTTTCAAGCCACTTCCAAGCGCTGGCCCCTTCTGGCCTGTGCAGCTTCAGGTGAGTGAGCAGCAGCCTGGTGCTCCTGGTGCTCATCATGCTGTTCCTGGTTCTGCTGCTGCCGCCTCCGCTGCTGGAGATCCTCTAATGGCAAGGAGGGAAGGAAATAAAGGCGTCCCATGCTTCTTGTAGATGCCTCCGCTGAGGAAGCGCTGAGTGAGGGTGGCGAGAGTGGCTTCCCAGGAGATCGCATTGGAGAAGTGTGTGAGGCTCCAACCTTCCACAGCTGTGCCTAAGCCTTGAAGAAGTAGCCCCAAACCTGCAACAACAAGGTCCTTCAACATACAAGTGCTGTCCCCTTAAATCGCAGCTTCTCCGATTGACCTGCAGCTGACAGCAAGCAAGCAGGCAAGCTTCACGCCAGGTCTCAGCAGCGGGGTTCCCCGCAGGCGGGTTTCACTTGGGGAAAGCCCCAAAGTTGCAACGGCCCCGGAAAATCGACTTCAGCAAGCTGATTATTGGTAATTAGTGCTCCGACGACCAGTCATAATCATAATCATAATCATAATCAACTTTATTGTCATTGTTAGTGCACAAGTGCAGTACAACGAAATGTAGGCTTGCGGCTCCCGAGAGTGTACATTTAGATTAAGCGGCGGCCGGGACTGAAGCAGTGTGCGGGGAAACGGCGGTCCGAAAGTCGGACGGGGCGGGGAATCAGGCGGGGGGGGTCCCGACCCGCTTTTTCGGCGATTTTCGGCCCCCGGCTGCCTGAAAAGCCGCCTGACGGCGGCCAGAAAATTGACCCCAAAGACTCTGCAAAGGAATATAGATAGGTTAAGTGAGTGGGCAAAAATTTGGCAGATGGAGTATAATGTGGGAAAATGTGAGGTTATCCACTTTGGAAGGAAGAATGAAAAAACAAATTATTATTTAAATGGAGAGAGACTACAAAATGCTCTGGGGGTCCTTGTACATGAAACACAAAACGTTAGCATGCAGGTACAGCAAGTAATTAGGAAGGCTAATGGGATGTTGGCCTTTATTGCAAGGGGGATGGAGTATAAAAGTAGGGAAGTTTTGATGCAACTTTACAGGGCGCTGGTGAGACCGCACCTGGAGTACTGCGTACAGTTGTGGTCTCCATATTTAAGGAAGGATATACTTGCATTGGAGGCAGTTCAGAGAAGGTTCACGAGGTTGATTCCTGGGATGAAGGGGTTGACGTATGACAAACGGTTGAGCAGGTTGGGCCTATACTCATTGGAGTTTAGAAGAATGAGAGGTGATCTTATTGAAACATATAAGATTCTGAGGGGGCTCGACAGGGTAGATGCTGAGAGGATGTTTCCCCTCGTGGGGGAATCTAGAACTAGGGGGCATAGTTTCAGAATAAGGGGGCACCCATTTAAGACGGAGATGAGGAGGAATTTCTTCTCTCAGAGGGTCGTGAATCTTTGGAATTCTCTACCCCAGAGCGCTGTGGAGGCGGAGTCAGTGAATATATTCAAGGCGGAGCTTGACAGACATTTGAACTACAGGGGAGTCGAGGGGTATGGGGAGAGAGCGGGAAAGTGGTGTTGAGCCCAAGATCAGATCAGCCATGATCTTATTGAATGGCAGAGCAGGCTCGAGGGGCTGAATGGCCGACTCCTGCTCCAGTTTCTTATGTTCTATTCCTTTCTCCCTCATGTACTTATCTAGCTTCCCTTTAAATGCATCTATGCGATTCGCTGCAACTACTCCTTGTGGTAGCGAGTTGCTCATTCTAATGGAACTTGCTACTGCGGCAACAGGACTGGGAAGATGGATCAACAAACTAACTTGGGACTCATTCCTGCAGCGTACGTGATGGGCATAGCTTGCTGCCTTTAACTACATTTATGCTTTTGGTGCAAAGCAATTGACTTGTGACGGTACACCTGACACCCAATATCGACAGTTTGGATCTGTACAAGGTTGGGGTCATTTTCACCTTCCTCTGACTGGCACTGATCATAATCTGTGTGGCTGAATAGGTCTCCTTTAACCTCATTCCAGAGATTTGAGCACATAACCCAGGCTGACACTTCAGTGAAGCACTCAGGGAGTGCTGCACCGTCAGAGGTGCCGTCTTTCAGATGAGACGTTAAACCTGGGCCCCGTCTGCCCTCTCAGGGCCATGGAGAGAGTGCAGCGAAGATTCACCAGACTGATACCTGGGATGGCAGGAATGACGTATGAGGAGAGATTGGGTCGATTAGGCTTATATTTGCTAGAGTTTAGAAGAATGAGAGGGAATCTCATTGAAACTTATAAAATTCTAACAGGACTAGACAGACTAGATGCAGGAAGGATGTTCCCGATGGCGGGGGAGTCCAGAACCAGGGGTCACAGTCTAAGGATAAGGGGTAAGCCATTTAGGACTGAGATGAGGAGGAATTTCTTCACCCAGAGAGTGGTGAACCTGTGGAATTCGCTGCCACACAGAGCAGTTGAGGCCAATTCATTAAATATATTCAAGAAGGAGTTGGATATATTTCTTGAGGCTAAAGGGATCAAGGGCTATGGGGAGAAAGCAGGGACAGGGTACTGAATTTGGATGATCAACCATGATCTCATTAAATGGCGGAGTGGGCTCGAGGGGCCGAATGGCCTACTCCTGCTCCTATCTTCTATGTTTCTATGTTTCAGGTGGATGTCAAAGATCCCACGGCCAAAATTTATCCCTCAACCAACATCACTGAAAAGAAACTCAGATTATCTGGTCATTAGCTCATTGCTGTTTGTGGGAGCTTGCTGTGCGCATATTGTCTGCCATGTTTCCTACATTACAACAGTGACCACACTTCAAAATGTACTTCATTGGCTGTATAACCCTTTGGGACAGCCTGAGGTCTTGAAAGGTGCGATAGAAATGCAGTCTTTCTTTTTCAGACCGCAGGCGCCCCTGGGATACGTGGGGCTCTGCCCGCGCGGACCCGGAGAGGCCCGGGAGTGCAAGCCGCCATTCTTCCCGGGCCACCAGGTAAATTCGTAGGCATTTTGCAGGTCAGAGGCGTCCGCCCGCGGGAAGCCTCCGATCGCAAATGTTGGCCCATTATTCATACTTAAAGAAGGAACATGTATTGCGAGTGCAACGCTTTCCTTGGGCCCTGATTGTTTACACTGATTTACGGCCATTTTTCATTCTATTCTAAGTAGACTGGCAGTGAATTGCGATATATCTTGAGATCAGGAGAATGGACGTGGGAATGGGAGCACTTTCTAACTTCCAGGATGTGTCCACGCAGGAAATTCAAGGCCCTAGTTCACTAAATTGCACTTCAGCTCCTGATCTACCTTGACACAGACGTCCTGGATAGAAATTCGCTCTTCACAGACTAGAAAGGACTAACCTTCAAATATCTGGGGGGTTTTGCCCCTACCCTTTGACATGAATCAGTCATTCATGAAAGAAAGACTTATGAAATAATAGTGAGTGGCCTGCGGGTGGCGCTGTCCAGGGAGAGTATAAATACTCGGGCACGGGCCCAGCTTGCGCAGGACATTCTTAACAGGAACTAGTGAAGGACACAACTAGACCTCCATGTTGTAAAACAGTTGATTAAAGCTTTGTTTAACGTTTAGACCAAGTGCCTAGTAGTTTTCTTACATCACCCTTTTTGCAATTTCTGATTTCGTTCAGGGGGAGAAATTCAGTATCGCCCCATTTGGGGCGCAATTGTTGGCCGGGCGCAAAGATTAGCGCCTGGCCCTATTTATCGCCTCCGACTGCAAACTGGGCTATTATTGCCCCTGGAGGTAATTGGAGCGCTAAATCAGGCACCTCTCTTAAGGCGCAAAGGCCGAGGAGCGAGGTGCTACCTCAGAGCACTGGAGAAGCTCATGTGATGTCAGTCAGCAACGGAACACAGACACATTGGCGCCAGCCAGTTCTTAAAGGGGAGGGTCAATCTTGCTCTCCATCCACACCCTACTCATTGCAGCCTTGAATCTCGGCCGAGAGAGACCTGTACATCAAATCTGTTGGAAAGAACAATGGAGAGGCCCAGGGAAAGAGCTCAGAGTGCAGCCCCCACAGTCTCTTCTAAATCGATGCAAGGAAGATCAAATCAGAAAGAACCTGCAAAGTGCTGCTCAGTACCCAAAACTCCTCAACACAGCTTTGAATATCTCCTGCAGTCTCTCGCTCTCACTCAGAATGCGTGGTGCAAAAATTTCACCGATAAAAAAAGGCAGGAAGCGGTCGCCTTTAAGTAGCGCTCCCCCAGTCCCTTCCCGACTGCAAAACGCTCCCCTCAACCTGTCATTGCTAGCGGCAGGCGGTAACAGGGGGAGGAATTTCTTCACCCAGAGAGTGGTGAACCTGTGGAATTCTCTGCCACAGACGGCGGTGGAGGCCAATTCATTAAATATATTCAAAAAAGAGTTGGATATATTTCCTAAGGCTAAAGGGATCAAGGGATATGGGGAGAAGGCAGGGACAGGGTACTGAATTTGGATGATCAGCCATGATCACATTGAATGGCGGAGCAGGCTCGAAGGGCCGAATGGCCTACTCCTGCTCCTATCTTCTATGTTTCTATGCACCACTCAATATCCGGTCCGGGGCACTACTGGGGCGTTGCATTCTCGACTGATGTCACGATCTGCCGGTGCAGGAGATCGTGGCAGTAGTGTTTAGCGCCGCCGCAAAATGTCTAGTTAATTTCGTGAGCGGCGCAAACATCGCCGCGCCCGGGCGCTAGTTGCTTTGCGCCCCATTAGCGCCCTCTGAAGGCGCTAACGGGAGGCACAAACCAACCGCATTTTCCCCCCCTATATTTCTCATTCAATTGTCTTTAAGCGATTTTCTTTCAAACCTTCTTCCAGCAGATAATAGTTTACCTGGAGGTTATGCTGAAAAATATTGCAATTTAGCATTTTGCAGTTTCTCAAAGGACATTATAAAGATCTCATTGGGTGACTTTCTTCCTCTTGTGATGAGCCACACTTGCTGTACGTTTTTAAAGTCAATTCCTCTTCAAAAGCGAACGGAAACAGAATTCAGCTTCACGTTCTCAACTGCGGTTCTTTAATGTAGTGTTTCAGAGAATTGACGTCCTGTATTTTCCTCTCGTTACTTGGTTCACTCCAGTGACTTCTTAATCATGACTAATATCCTCCCCGTGTAATGGAAATAAGCCAGGTCTCACCCACCAGTCTTTCTGATCCTCGGTTTCTTTCCCATGCAGCTGGACTTTGTCTTGCCATAGTTCATCAGCTTATGTTTCCCCCTCTAAATGTCTCTTCCTCTTTCGCAGGGATTGGTCCTTGATGGTTCCAAGGCCACCAGCCAGCTCTCTGGTAACTCAGCTAAATGGTCATTCTTTGCGTATGAGCCCAGTCAGTCAATGATGGCAGACTACGCCCATGCAAGATTTCACGTCCAAGACTGAGCCTGTTCTGAACCAACGTCCATTCGGCAGATAAGCAGTAACCCGGGTTGAGATTTCCCTACCTCTTCTAGGGGAACGAAGACATCTTTTACCACCTCCACTGCCGCTCTAGCTGAGATCAGATAACCCGGCACAGGCCAGGAAATGAACCCGGATCCTTGCCCCTCTCTACGGCCCAGTGCCAATTGGCATTTACTCACTAAGGGTAAATGCTGGGAGGATGTTTCCCGTGGCTGGGGAGTCTAGAGCTCGGGGGTCATCATCTCAGGATAAGGGGTCGGCCATTTAGGACTGAGATAAGGAGAAATTTCTTCACTCAGGGAGTGATGAATCTTTGAAATTCTCTACCCCAGAGGGCTGTGGAGGCGCAGTCGTTGAGTATATTCAAGACAGAGATCAATAGATTTTTGGATACTAAGGGAACCAAGGGGATCGGGTGTGACGTAAGAAAACTACTAGGCACTTGTTCTAAGCGTTAAACAAAGCTTTAATCAACTGTTTTACAACATGGAGGTCTGGTTGTGTCCTTCACTAGTTCCTGTTAAGAATGTCCTGCGCAAGCTGGGCCCGTGCCCGAGTATTTATACTCTCCCTGGACAGCGCCACCCGCAGGCCGCTCAGTATTATTTCATAAGTCTTTCTTTCATGAATGACTGATTCATGTCAGGGTGGACAGGTGGATTTGAGGTAGAAGATCAGCCATGATCTTATTGAATGACTGAGATGAGAAGGAATTTCTTCACTCGGAGGGTGGTGAATCTTTGGAATTCTCTACCCCAGAGGGCTGTGGATGCTGAGTTGTTGAGTATATTCAAGGCTGAGATCGATAGATTTTTTGGACTCTAGTGGAATCAAGGGATATGGGGATCGGGCAGGAAAGTGGAGTTGAGGTTGAAGATCAGCCATGATCTTATTGAATGGCGGAGCAGGCTCGAGGGGCCAAATGGCCTACTCCTGCTCCTATTTCTTATGCTCTTAAACCATCAAGGGATTTTCCAACAGCTTTTATAGTATGAGGTACAATACGCTGGGCAACTTTCACACAAGTGCATTCACTGCAGAATCCTAATGACACCTTTTTTAGCTCCGAAGTGGTTATTTAGAGCGGAAATATAGTGGTCTAGACTTTCAATTTCAGCATCCCAGCATTTAAAATAATTGGCAAAAGAACCAGAGGGAAGATGAGGAGATACATTTTTTACGCAGCGAGTTGTTATGATCTGGAATGCGCTGCCTGAAAGGGCGGTGGAAGCAGATTCAATAGTAACTTTTGAAAGGGAATTGGATAAATACTTGAAGTGGAATGATTTGCAGGGCTAAGGGGAAAGAACCAGGGCTGTGGGACTAATTGGAGAGCTCGTTCAAAGAGCCGGCACAGGGACAATGGGCCGAATGGCCTTCTTCTATGCTGTAGGATTCGATGACTGAGCTTTGCCTGCATTTAGTGTGTGCTGCTCATGAATTCCATCCATTAAAGTGACCAGATGGAAAATAACGGTCAGCGTGCACTTCCTTTTCTGGTGGGCATTCCCAGCAGGCAAAACTTTACACCGGGACACTGAAGGCAAAAACCACCATCAGTTGCGATGTCTCCATTTAGTAGATACTTGAATTCCTGATTCGCTGAACCTGCTAAACAATTTAGCAAATCTAAATATTAACATTCAGGCTTATCCAGTGGCTTAAAGCCTCTTTAGCAATTTGTAGGGTCGCCAACCCTGGCTGGGCGGATTCCTGGAGGGTTCGTCGCGTGACTGCCCACCTCCACAAGCCCCGCCCCCACGCGCCCGCCATTGGCCGTCTGACACATCCATCCTCGCGGCGCCCTGCCTTCCCACGGCCAATTGGAAAGCGAACAGACTCGTCCGTACCTGATTGGATGATTCCCGACTGTCAGTCAAACGGCCCCTTTTCCCTCCCTCTCCAATATTTTTTATATAATTAATAAACAGAAGTGCGCAAAGAAAATGAACAGAACACACTTTTGTTTTACGGCCCCTCTGATTTTTCTCCCTGGTTTTTCACAGCAGCCTCCTGCAACAACAACTTGTATTTATATAGCACCTTTAAACGTAGTAAAATGTCCCAAGGCGCTGCACAGGAGTACAAAAGATTTGACAGCGAGCCACATAAGGATAAATTAGGTCAGGTGATCAAAAGCTTGGTCAAAGAGGTAGGTTTTAAGGAGCGTCTTAAAGGAGGAGAGAGAGGTAGCGAGGCGGAGAGGTTTAGGGAGGGAATTCCAGAGCTTAGGGCCCAGGCAACAGAAGGCACGGCCACCAATGGTGGAGCGATTATAATCAGGGATGCTCAAGAGGGCAGAATTAGAAGAGCGCAGATATCTCGGCGGGTTGTGGGGCTGAAGGAGATTACTGAGATAGGGAGGGGTGAGGCCATGGAGGGATTTGAAAACAAGGATGAGAATTTTGAAATCGAGGTGCTGCTTAATCGGGAGCCAATGTAGGTCAGCGAGCACAGGGGTGATGATGGGCAAACGGGACTTGATACGAGTTAGGACATGGGGCAGCCGTTTAATCTTCAGTTCAAGGGACAACCCTGGAGGATTGGCAACCCTAGCAGTGTGACGTACTTTTTCACACAACTACTGTCGACCATCATGAATGAACCGTGTGGGCTAATTACACACTGGAGCTAGCAGATTGCTGAAGACTGGCATTTCCTCCCAACAATGAAACAACCGACCCAGCTAGCCTCTTAAATAAACTACCTGCCTTTGTTAATCATTTCGAGGGTGGGGGGGAGGGAGGGGGAGGAATCAATCAAAACAAGTACAATGGTTTCACTTCACCTCATGTTCAATCCTCCACTACCCTTAAAGATACAAAATGAACAGAACACACATTTGTTTTAGTGCCCATATGATTTTTCTCCCTGGTTTTTCACAGCAGCGTCCTGCAACAACAACAACAACAACTTGTATTTATATAGCGCCTTTAACGTAGTAAAATGTCCCAAGGCGCTACACAGGAGTATTTTAAGACAAAACATTTGACACTGATCCACATAAGGATAAATTAAGGCAGGTGACCATAAGCTTGGTCAAAGAGGTCGGTTTTAAGGAGCGTCTTAAAAGAGGAGAGAGAGGTAGAGAGGCGGAGAGGTTTAGGCAGGGAGTCTAACCACAAACCAAGGCCAGGTTAACCTTACGAATGTCATCAACTTGCTTGTGCACGTTCAATGAATGGTTGATTAATCATACACAGTTATTGATTTGTTCTCCATTCTTGTTAAGTACTGAAGCTATGGGTATTTCCTGTACTGACTGCATTACCACAGGTTTTTACCTCAGTAAAGGTTATCTGTAATTCTTTAGCTATCCATTTATTATGTCCTGATTCCTCTGGTCACCTAGCCACAATGCTTTGTGCCATGTAAAGTTGATAATATTGTTTGAAATCGCCCTCACTATTATTCATTAACAGTATAAACAATACTTGGAGCTGATACCTGGGAACTCTACTAATCTTTGGCTCTCACTACATTTTATCATCCATTTTTGCAGTATTCATTGTCCTTAGCACCTCTTGATTCCTCGGGGATAGGTTTCAACTGTGCACTTTCTCTCTAATGGAGACCAACCATGCAGCTGCCTCTGCTATGACCTTCACCTCCTCTCTGCTGTTGCACTTGACCTTCTCTCCAGTCGCCCACCCGCCCAAACCCAAATCTTTGCCACTCTGCAGTTACCCCCCCATTTCTCCCCTGCCCTCTCTAAGCTCATGTATTCCATGATTTCTATCTCCTTCTCTCTCGATGTCCTTCAAAATCAACTCCTGACCACTCAACTGTCCTTCCTGCCTCCCATGCTTGCTGACATTCTAAATGACTGTCTTTGCTCAGCCATCTTCCCTCTCCCTTTCAAGCTGCCATCATCTCCCATCTCCTCAAAAAGCCTACCCTCAATCCACTTGTCCTTTGCAACTACTGTCCCATCGCTAATCTCCCCTTCATCTCTAAGGTTCTCAGACGTGGCGTCACCTCTCAAAACTTGCTCTTCAGCGACGTCCACATCCCAGAGAATGACAACAGAAAAACTGGACACAGGACTCAAGGCGACAGACTGATCAGAGTACTGCACAGTTTGATCACAGCTTCCTCTGATTTATATTCTACTGTTTTGGCAATGTAGACCAATATTCCACTGGCTTTGATGATTGCTGTTCTATATTGGCTGGACGTCTTGAGTCTACCAAGACTCCTAGATCTCTTTCAATTTCATCATTAGTTATATCAACACCATTCATGTTGTATGTATGTTGTCCATTTTTTCTTCCTAGGTGCAATACTTTGCGATGGTCACTCACAGCACTAAGATGTGCGAGTTAGGTTGATTGGCTATGATAAATTGACCCTTAGTGTTAGGGGGATTAAATACATGGGGTTACGGGGATCGGGTGGGATATGTGTCGGTGCAGACTCAATGGGCCGAAATGGCCTCTATCTGCACTGTGGGGTTTCTGTGATTCTGTGTGTGAAGATCGCCCCCAGGCAAAGTCATGAACAATATCCGCTGTGACTGTGGCCATAATGCATTATCTCTCTTTGTCCCCTTTGACCTCTCTGAAACATTTAATATGGTCAATATATTATCAATCGCCTCTCCCCGTTTTTCAGCTTTGTGGGACTAAACATAGAAACATAGAAACATCGAAGATAGGAGCAGGAGTAGGCCATTCGGCCCCTCGAGCCTGCTCCGCCATTCAATGAGATCATGGCTAATCATCCAAACTCAGTACCCTGTCCCTGCCTTCTCCCCATATCCCTTGATCCCTTTAGCCTTAAGAAATATATCCAACTCCTTCTTGAATATATTTAATGAATTGGCCTCAACTGCCTTCTGTGGTAGAGAATTCCACAGGTTCACCACTCTCTGGGTGAAGAAATTCCTCCTCATCTCTGTCCTAAATGGCTTACCCCTTATCCTTAGACTGTGACCCCTGGTTCTGGACTCCCCGACCATCGGGAACATCCTTCCTGCATCTAGTCTGTCTAGTCCTGTTAGAATTTTATAAGTTTCAATGAGATCCCCTCTCATTCTTCTAAACTCCAGCGAGTATAAGCCCAATCAACCCAATCTCTCCTCATACGTCATTCCTGCCATCCCAGGTATCAGCTCTGGTATGGTTCCTTACATTGTTAATGGAGCCAATACAGCCCCAGCAATCTTTCTGCCAGATGTCATCTTCCTTTATAAACCCTGAGTTGTTCAAGTACATCGGTCCCTGTTGCCCAATGCAATAAATGTGAAAACCTTGGGGGAAAAATTCAGTTGTTTGCGCCTCCCGTTAGTGCCTTAAAAGGGCGCTAATGGGGCGTAAAGCAACTAGCGCCCGGGCGCGGCGATGTTTGCGCCGCTCGCGAAATTAACTAGACATTTTGCGGCGGCGCTAAACACTACCGCCACGATCTCCTGCGCCGGCAGATCGTGACGTCAGTCGAGTGCACAACGCCCCGGTAGCGCCCCGGACTGGATATTGAGTGGCGCCCCCTTCCTTACCACCTGCCACTAGCAACGACAGGTTGAGGGGAGCATTTTGCTGTCAGAAAGGGACTGGGGGTGCGCTATTTAAAGGCAACCACTTCCTGCCTTTTTTTGTTGGTGACATTTTTGCACCACGCATTCTGAGAGAGAGAGAGAGAGAGAGACTTCTGGAGAGATTCAACGCTGTGTGAAGGAGTTTTGGGTACTGAGCAGCACTTTGTAGGTTCATTTTGATTTGCTCTTCCTTGCTTCGCCAGCGCTCTGAGGTAGCGCCTCACTCCTCGGCATTTGCGCCTTAAGACAGGTGTGAAGCGCCCGATTTAGCGCTCCAATCACCTCCAGGGGCGATAAAAGCCAAAGTTTGCCGTCAGAGGCGATAATTAGCGCCAGGCGCTAAACTTTGCGCACGGCCGATAATGGCGCCCCAAACAGGGCGATACTGAATTTTTCCCCCCTTACCTCTGTATTTAAATCGCTCCACAGGCTCGCCCCACCCTATCTCTGCAACCTCCGCCAGCCTTACATCCCTTCCCGCATCCCTCAATCCTCCAACTGTCCCTTTTTGTGCGCCACCACTTCCTTCGCCCCAACACTGGGGGCAGAGCCTTCAGCTATCTCAGCCCTGCTCCTCGGAGGTCCCTCCCTCGGCCCCTTCACTCTCCCTCTCCACTCTCCACCTTCAAAACACCTCTTCAATAACCGCCGTTTCAGCCAAACCTTTGCTCTCCATTCCACACCGTAGCTCATTGTTTGTTTTATTCATGCCCTTCTGGGAACATTTTGTACACAAAAAGTGTTAAATAAAGGCAAGATGTTGTTGCAGCTGTTGTTATGTGCAATTAACTGAGACACCTATTCTTTATAAATAGGCTTATGATTTTATTATACACGTTGCAAGGATAAAACATTTCCACCTTGTGTGTTACAATTCCTTTTAGTCTTTGATACTCTTATGTCTCTTTATTCAGCCACTGCAATCTTTTTTGCTACTTTTCTTTTTCTCATGTTGCTATATGTTTTTTTCCCAAATCTCTTAAGATAACTTGGTCACAATTCGTGTCAGCCTTGGCTCAGTGGTAGCACTCTCACCTCAGAGTTAGAAGGTTGTGGTCCCAAGCCTAGACATAATCTAGACAGGCACTTCAATGTAGTATTGAGGGAGTGCTATATTTATTTTTATTTGTTTATGGGATGTGGGCATCACTGGCAAGGCCAGCATTTATTGCCCATCCCTACTTGCACTTGATAAGGTGGTGGTGAGCCTCCTTCTTGAACCGCTGCAGTCCGTGTGGTGAAGGTGCTCCCACAGTGCTGTTAGGGAGGGAGTTCCAGGATTTTGACCCAGCGACAATGAAGTTTCAATGATATACTACTAAGTCAGGATGGTGTGTGACTTGGAGGGGAACTTGGAGGTGGTGGTGTTCCCATGCGCCTGCTGCCCTTGTCCTTCTAGGTGGAAGAGGTCGCAGGTTTGGGAGGTGCTGCCAAAGAAGCCTTTGCGAGTTGCTGCAGTGCATCTTGTAGATGGTACACACTGCAGCCACGGTGCGCCAGTGGTGGAGGGAGTGAATGTTTAAGGTGGTGGATGGGGGTGCCAATCAAGCGGGCTGCTTTGTCCTGGATGGTGTCGAGCTTCTTGAGTGTTGTTGGAGCTGCACTCATCCAGGCAAGTGGAGAGTATTCCATCACACTCCTGACTTGTGCCTTGTAGATGGTGGAAAGGCTTTGGAGAGTCAGGAGGTGAGACACTCGCCGCAGAATACCCAGCCTCTGACCTGCTCTTGTTGCCACAGTATTGTCAGAAGAGCTGCCTTTTTGGATAAGATTTTACGCTAGGGACCCATCTGCATGTTCAGGTAGACATAAACAATCCTATAGCACCATTTGAAGAGCAGGGAAGATCTCCTGGCCAACATTCCTCCCTCAGCCAACAGCAACAAAAATATTTAATTGACTGTTTGCTGTGTGAAAATTGGCTCCCGTGTTTTCCTGCAAAACAACAGTGACTACACTTCAAAAGTAAATGATTAGCAGTGAGGCACTTTGGGATGTCCTGAGGATGTGAACGGTGCTATATAAATGCAACTCCTCTCTGGTGAAGAAGGCCCAGCAGTGCCTATATTTCCTAAGGAGGCTGAAGGGATGTAACCTGTCACCCCTGATCCTCTCTAACTTTTACCGCTGCACAATAGAGAGCATCCTGACGAACTGTATCACAGTATGGTATGGCAGCTGTAGCTACTATGACCGGAAAGCCCTGCAGCGGGTAGTCAAAACTGCCCAACGCATTACCGGCACCCGGCTACCGACCATAGAGCACATATACCAGAAACGCTGTTTACGGAGGTCACGGTCCATCATCAAAGACCCTACCCACCCCAGCCACAGTCTGTTCGCCCTCCTGCCATCTGGGAGACGCTACAGATGCATTCGCACCCGTACGACCAGATTTAGGAACAGCTTCTTTCCCAGGGCTGTCATCCTACTGAACTCCACAAATAAACTCTAAAGCCTGCACATCTGCCAATGCACTTTATTATGGTTATGTTTATGTTAATGTATTACAAGCCAAATGTATGTTGAATGTTTAAATGTCTTAATCTAAATGTACACTCTCGGGAGCCGCAAGCCTACATTTCGTTGTACTGCACTTGTGCACTAACAATGACAATAAAGATGATTATGATAATGATGATTATAATCATTAGAATTCAGGTGTTCACCACTTGCAAGCTAATAACTATTCCCAGTGTATATATTAGTAGTAATCTAATATAGCTTCCTCCTTAGTATCCTATTTCAGATGTTTTAAGTAGCAATTATATATTTCCAAAAATAACAGCAGCAGGCATTTATATCGTGCCTTTAATGTAGGAAAATAAAGCAAGGCACTTCACAGGAGTGTAAGCAGACAAAAATTGGCACCAAGTCAAAGAAGGAGACAAGCTGACTAAAAGCTTGGTCAAAGAGGTAAGTTTTAAGGAGCGTCTTAAAGGAGGAGAGAGAGGTAGCGAGGCGGAGAGGTTTAGGGAGGGAATTCCAGAGCTTAGGGCCCAGGCAACAGAAGGCACGGCCACCAATGGTAGGGCGAAGGAAATCAGGGATGTGCAAGAGGCCAGAATTGGAGGAGCGCAGATATCTCAGAGGGTTGTAGGGCTGGAGGAGGTTACAGAGATAGGGAGGGGCGAGGCCGTGGAGTGATTGGAACACAAGGAGGGGAATTTTAAAATCGAGGCGTTGCCGGACCGGGAGCCAATGTAGGTCAGTGAGCACAGGGGACATGGGCGAGCGGGACTGGGTGCGAGTTAGAACACGGGGCAGTGAGCACAGGGGACATGGGCGAGCGGGACTTGGTGCGAGTTAGAACACGGGGCAGTGAGCACAGGGGACATGGGCGAGCGGGACTTGGTGCGAGTTAGAACACGGGGCAGTGAGCACAGGGGACATGGGCGAGCGGGACTTGGTGCGAGTTAGAACACGGGGCAGTGAGCACAGGGGACATGGGCGAGCGGGACTTGGTGCGAGTTAGAACACGGGGCAGTGAGCACAGGGGTCATGGGCGAGCGGGACTTGGTGCGAGTTAGAACACGGACAGCAGCGTTTTGGATGAGCTCAAGTTTATGGAGGGTGGGAGACGGGAGGCCAAGCAGCGGGTAGTCAAAACTGCTCAACGCATTACCGGCACCCGGCTACCGACCATAGAGCACATATACCAGAAACGCTGTCTACGGAGGTCACGGTCCACCATCAAAGACCCTACCCACCCCAGCCACAGTCTGTTCGCCCTCCTGCCATCTGGGAGACGCTACAGATGCATTCGCACCCGTACGACCAGATTTAGGAACAGCTTCTTTCCCAGGGCTGTCATCCCACTGAACTCCACAAATAAACACTAAAACCTGCACATCTGCCAATGCACTTTATTATGGTCATATTTATGTTAATATACTACAAGCCAAATGTATGTTGAATGTTTAAATGTCTTAATCCAAATGTACACTCTCGGGAGCCGCAAGCCTACATTTCGTTGTACTGCACTTGTGCACTAACAATGACAATAAAAGTTGATTTGATTTGATTTGATTTGAAGAGGAGAGTGTTGGAATAGTTAAGTCTGGAGGTAACAAAAGCCTGAGTGAGGCTAAGGCAAGGGTGGAGACGGGCGATGTTACATGTATACCAAGTTGTTTGCATCACTTTAAGGTGGTCCTTGATTGTCCATTGTTCTCTGAGGATAATGAAGTTCCCCCCTGTTTGTTTTCTCATTACCTCTTTATATTTGTTTTAGCAGTCCAGTCACCTTGCTTTGTGCTGGGGCTGATGGCAGTCGGTAATCATTAACAATCTCAACTCAAATTCCTTCTATCAGTTTGCCTTCTATTGTTATTTCCACCCTTGCAGTGGGTGCAGTGTCTTCCCTTACCAATAGACACGAGTCTCCTACATAACCTTTCAGTTCCAGCTCTTGCCCTCTCTGCTAGTGGCCAGTTTTCTTTTTATCAATCAACTACACATGCCTCTACTTCAAAGAGTTTATTCCTAATGGCTCGTGCATCGCAACAACAACAATGTATATTTATATAGCGCCTTTAACACAGTAAAACGTCCCGAGGCGCTGCACAGGTTTATTATAAGACAAAAAATTTGACACCGAGCCACATAAGGAGAAATTAGGTCAGGTGACCAAAAGCTTGGTCAAAGAGGTAGGTTTTAAGGAGCGTCTTAAAGGAGGAAAGAGAGGTAGCGAGGCGGAGAGGTTTAGGGAGGGAATTCCAGAGCTTAGGGCCCAGGCAACAGAAGGCACGGAAATATTGGATCAAATCATTTTTGTCTTTAGTTATGACCTTCTTTGCTCCTGGAAGCCTCAAATCCCCGCATTACATAGAATTACATAGAATGTACAGTGCAGTAACAGGCCATTCGGCCCACATGGTCCATTCATCCTCCCACCCTACATCATCTCACCCCATCAGCATACCCTTCTATTCCTTTCTCCCTCATCTTCCTTTTAAATGCATCTATACTATTCACCTGAACCACTCCCTGTGTTAGCGAGTTCCACATGCTAACCACTCTCTGGGTAAAGAAGTTTCTCCTGAATTCCTTATTGGATTTATTAGTGACGATCTTATATTTATGACCCCAAGTTTTGGTCTCCACACAATGGGAAACACCTTCTCTAGTTCCACCCTACCAAACCCTTTTACAGGAAACTTTGGTTTATCCGGAGGTTGTATGTCCGGACACCTCGATCTACCGGCAGAAATCAGGAGCCGTTTTGTTAGTTTTTTTTTCTTTTTTTTTCTTCTCCTAGCATTTTTTTAAACAGTCAGTCTCTGGAAAGCCTCTCTGAAGCTGTTGCTAAGCTACAGAGACGCTTCCAAGGTACAGGCCGACTGTTTACAAGCTGTTGCTAAGCAACAGTGTTTGTTGTCAGATACGGAGATGAAAACCTCCGTATCCTTCAACATTAGCGCTGGTCTGTCCGGAAGTTTTCATAGATCGGCATCACGCCAGTCCCGTCGGTGCCGGATATCGCGAAGTTTCCTGTATGCTCTGGTTTCCTCCCACAGTCCAAAGATGTGCGGGTTAGGTTGATTGGCTATGATAAATTGACCCTTAGTGTTAGGGGGATTAAATACGTGGGGTTACGGGGATAGGGTGGGATATGTGTTGGTGTAGGGGTTACGGGGATCGGGTGGGATATGTGTCGGTGCAGGCTCGGTGGGCCGAAATGGCCTCTATCTGCACTGTGGGGTTTCTGTGATCTGTGATTCTGTGAATCTTAAAGACCTCTATCATGATGCATGTTAATTCAGAGTCGCATACACAGTTTACCGAATTGGAATATACATCTCCACACAAGCAGTCAGATTATAGGAAATATGAACATTAAAGTTTGGGATTTCAGGAAGAACGATGAAGGTCTAGCAGTATTAAATTAGAAAAATGTCCAGGATTTACTGCTTTTTGTGATGATAATAAGTCTGAAATGAATAAATATTTAAATAAATAGGCTTGCATAATAGATTTAATATAGCTACATTTTAAATAAAGGGACTGAAAGATATTCAATAAATCAAAATGCTGCAAGTAATGATTTAATGAACTTTGAAGTGAAAAATTATTCCATTAATAAGAGATGATTTGCTAAATTATATCTAACATAATATGATCCAAAAAAATGCATGTCCCTTGTAATGGGATTTGTAAAGGCACATTCCAAAGCTAGTGAACAGTTTTGCATTGTTCTGGAAATATTATTTCTATTCTCATGGCCTAACATTTCTTTAAACATTTGCTTCTCTTTTCTCACTCCTTCCACGAAGGCAGCGAGTCAACAAGAACTTGCATTCATATCGCCTTTAACATTGAAAAACATCCTAAGGCGCTCAAGCTGTTTTTTTTTAATTCATTCCTGGGATGTGGGAGTCGCTGGCAAAATAAGACTTGCATTTCTATAGCGCCTTTCATGACCACCGGACATCTCAAAGCGCTTTACAGCCAATGAAGTACTTTTGGAGTGTGGTCACTGTTGTAATGTGGGAAACGCGGCAGCCAATTTGCGCACAGCAAGCTCCCACAAGCAGCAATGTGATAATGACCAGATTTATTTCCTGCATTTATTGCCCACCCCTATTTGCCCTTGAGAAGGTGGCGGTGAGCCGCCCTCTTGAACCGCTGCAGTCCGTGTGGTGAAGGTGCTCCCACAGTGCTGTTAGGGAGGGAGGTCCAGGATTTTGACCCAGCGACGATGAAGGATCGGCCGATATATTTCCAAGTTCAGGATGGTGTGTGACTTGGAGGGGAACTTGGAGGTGGTGGTGTTCCCATGCATCTGCTGCCCTTGTCCTTCTAGGTGGTAGGGGTCACAGGCTTGGGAGGTGCTGCCGAAGAAGCCTTGGCGAGTTGCTGCAGTGCATCTTGTAGATGGTACACACTGCAGCCACGGTACGCCGGTGGTGGAGGGAGTGAATGTTTAAGGTGGTGGATGGGGTGCCAATCAAGCGGGCTGCTTTGTCCTGACGAGCTTCTCAGTGTTGTTGGAGCTGCACTCACCCAGGCAAGTGGAGAGTATTCCATCACACTCCTGACTTGAGGCTTGTAGATGGTGGAAAGGCTTTGGGGAGTCAGGAGGTGAGACACTCTCTTGTTGGAGATAGTCATTGCCTGGCACTTGTGTGGCATGAATGCTCCTTGCCACTTATCAGCCCAAGCCTGAATGTTGTCCAGGTCTTGCTGCATGCGGGCATAGACTGCTTCATTATCTGAGGAGTTGTGAATGGCGCTGAACACTGTGCAGTCATCAGCAAACATCCCCACTTCTGACCTCATGATGGAGGGAAGGTCATTGACGAAGCATCTGAAGATGGTTGGGCCTAGGACACTGCCCTGAGGAGCTCCTGCAGTGATGTCCTGGGGCTGAGATGATTGACTTCCATCTTCCTTTGTGCTAGGTATGTGAGGAACAATGGATGGCAAGGCCAAAGAAGGAGGGATTAGAAGAGTAAGGAGGATCTTAAAAGAAGAGAGGGAAGTGGAGGGCTTTAGAGAGGGAATTATGGAGTATGGGACCTAGGTAGCTGAAGGCACAGCTGATAATGGAGGGGCCAAGATAAGGGATGCATAAGAGGTGGAGTCAAAGGAATCGAGAGTTCGGGGTGTGGGGGGGGGCGGGTGGTAATAGGGATGGAGAAGCAAACAAGAGATAGGGAGGGGTAACACATACTGGGGAATGGTTCCAAAGGGCACTTTTCCAATACCTTTCCAAAGTAGCCAATATTCATATGCAACCCTAGACAGAGCGCTGCAGGTTATTTGATAATGGGAGACGATCGCAGCAAACTCTGACCATGCCCAGACTCACATACTTACCACCAGGGGTCGAAAGATTGAAATCTGTATTAGTTGTCCATGCACTCCTACAGTCACCCTGCAGACTGGGGATCTAGCCCAGCATCTTCTTGCTCTGTCTAGTACAGTGCTACACTCTGTGGAACATTGAACTAGTGGCCCCAACCCAATTACCCATATCAGAGTAAAATAATAATATTAATCATCACTGGGCTCACAGAGATTTTGATCTGACAATGTTCTAAATCAGGAGGAACTGAGAAAATGTATCTGCGATCAAACATGGTTCAATGTAAACCAATACCTTAGATAGCATTTAGAGTGGGTATCATTGATGCAGGCGCAAACTCTTTAATATTTGGAAGAAAGCAAAGACAAAAATTCAATCCTCTAGTAAAAAATTAAGGATCATCATTTAAACCCATCTACCACCCTCCATAAACTTGAGCTTATCCAAAACTCTGCTGCCCCGTGTCCTAACTCGCTCCAAGTCCCGTCCACCCATCACCCTCTGTGCTCACTGCCCCGTGTCCTAACTCGATCCAAGTCCTGTTCACCCATCACCCCCTGTGCTCACTGCCCCGTGTCCTAACACACACCCAGTCCCGTTCACCCATCACCCCCTGTGCTCACTGCCCCATGTCCTAACTCGCTCCAAGTCCCGTTCACCCATCACACCTGTGCTCACTGCCCCGTGTCCTAACTCGCACCGTCCCGTTCACCCATCACCCCCTGTGCTCACTGCCCCGTGTGCTAACTCACACCAAGTCCCGTTCACCAATCACCCCCTGTGCTCACTGCCCCGTGTCCTAACTCACACCAAGTCCCGTTCACCCATCACCCCCTGTGCTCACTGCCCCGTGTCCTAACTCGCACCAAGTCCCGTTCACCCATCACCCACTGTGCTCACTGCCCCGTGTCCTAACTCGCTCCAAGTCCCGTTCACCCATCACCCCCTGTGCTCACTGCCCCGTGTCCTAACTCACACCCAGTCCCGTTCACCAATCACCCCCTGTGCTCACTGCCCCGTGTCCTAACTCACACCCAGTCCCGTTCACCCATCACCCCCTGTGCTCACTGCCCCGTGTCCTAACTCGCACCAAGTCCCGTTCACCCATCACCCCCTGTGCTCACTGCCCCGTGTCCTAACTCGCACCAAGTCCCGCTCACCCATCACACCCTGTGCTCACTGCCCCGTGTCCTAACTCACACCCAGTCCCGTTCACCCATCACCCCCTGTGCTCACTGCCCCGTGTCCTAACTCACACCCAGTCCCGTTGACCCATCACCCACTGTGCTCACCGCCCCGTGTCCTAACTCACACCCAGTCCCGTTCACCCATCACCCCCTGTGCTCACTGCCCCGTGTCCTAACTCACACCCAGTCCTGTTCACCCATCACCCCCTGTGCTCACTGCCCCGTATCCTAACTCACACCCAGTCCCGTTCACCCATCACCCCTGTGCTCACTGCCCCGTGTCCTAACTCACACCCAGTCCTGTTCACCCATCACCCCCTGTGCTCACTGCCCCGTGTCCTAACTCACACCCAGTCCCGTTCACCCATCACCCACTGTGCTCACTGCCCCGTGTCCTAACTCACACCCAGTCCCGTTCACCCATCACCCCCTGTGCTCACTGCCCCGTGTCCTAACTCGCACCAAGTCCCGTTCACCCATCACCCCCTGTGCTCACTGCCCCGTGTCCTAACTCGCTCCAAGTCCCGTTCACCCATCACCCCCTGTGCTCACTGCCCCGTGTCCTAACTCGCACCCAGTCCCGTTCACCCATCACCCCCTGTGCTCACTGCCCCGTGTCCTAACTCACACCAAGTCCCGTTCACCCATCGCCCGCTGTGCTCACTGCCCCGTGTCCTAACTCGCTCCAAGTCCCGTTCACCCATCACCCCCTGTGCTCACTGCCCCGTGTCCTAACTCACACCAAGTGCCGTTCACCCATCACCCCCTGTGCTAACTGCCCCGTGTCCAAACTCGCTCCAAGTCCCGTTCACCCATCACCCCTGTGCTCACTGCCCCGTGTCCTAACTCACACCAAGTCCCGTTCACCCATCACCCCCTGTGCTCACTGCCCCGTGTCCTAACTCACACCCAGTCCCGTTCACTCATCACCCCCTGTGCTCACTGCCCCGTGTCGTAACTCACACCCAGTCCCGTTCACCCCTCACCCCCTGTGCTCACTGCCCCGTGTCCTAACTCGCTCCAAGTCCCGTTCACCCATCACCCCCTGTGCTCACTGCCCCGTGTCCTAACTCACACCCAGTCCCGTTCACCAATCACCCCCTGTGCTCACTGCCCCGTGTCCTAACTCACACCCAGTCCCGTTCACCCATCACCCCCTGTGCTCACTGCCCCGTGTCCTAACTCGCACCAAGTCCCGTTCACCCATCACCCCCTGTGCTCACTGCCCCGTGTCCTAACTCGCACCAAGTCCCGCTCACCCATCACACCCTGTGCTCACTGCCCCGTGTCCTAACTCACACCCAGTCCCGTTCACCCATCACCCCCTGTGCTCACTGCCCCGTGTCCTAACTCACACCCAGTCCCGTTGACCCATCACCCACTGTGCTCACCGCCCCGTGTCCTAACTCACACCCAGTCCCGTTCACCCATCACCCCCTGTGCTCACTGCCCCGTGTCCTAACTCACACCCAGTCCTGTTCACCCATCACCCCCTGTGCTCACTGCCCCGTATCCTAACTCACACCCAGTCCCGTTCACCCATCACCCCTGTGCTCACTGCCCCGTGTCCTAACTCACACCCAGTCCTGTTCACCCATCACCCCCTGTGCTCACTGCCCCATGTCCTAACTCACACCCAGTCCCGTTCACCCATCACCCACTGTGCTCACTGCCCCGTGTCCTAACTCACACCCAGTCCCGTTCACCCATCACCCCCTGTGCTCACTGCCCCGTGTCCTAACTCGTACCAAGTCCCGTTCACCCATCACCCCCTGTGCTCACTGCCCCGTGTCCTAACTCGCTCCAAGTCCCGTTCACCCATCACCCCCTGTGCTCACTGCCCCGTGTCCTAACTCGCACCCAGTCCCGTTCACCCATCACCCCCTGTGCTCACTGCCCCGTGTCCTAACTCACACCAAGTCCCGTTCACCCATCGCCCGCTGTGCTCACTGCCCCGTGTCCTAACTCGCTCCAAGTCCCGTTCACCCATCACCCCCTGTGCTCACTGCCCCGTGTCCTAACTCACACCAAGTGCCGTTCACCCATCACCCCCTGTGCTAACTGCCCCGTGTCCAAACTCGCTCCAAGTCCCGTTCACCCATCACCCCTGTGCTCACTGCCCCGTGTCCTAACTCACACCAAGTCCCGTTCACCCATCACCCCCTGTGCTCACTGCCCCGTGTCCTAACTCACACCCAGTCCCGTTCACTCATCACCCCCTGTGCTCACTGCCCCGTGTCGTAACTCACACCCAGTCCCGTTCACCCCTCACCCCCTGTGCTCACTGCCCCGTGTCCTAACTCGCACCCAGTCCCGTTCACCCATCACCCCCTGTGCTCACTGCCCCGTGTCCTAACTCACACCCAGTCCCGTTCACCCATCACCCCCTGTGCTCACTGCCCCCGTGTCCTAACTCACACCCAGTCCCGTTCACCCATCACTCCCTGTGCTCGCTGCCTCGTGTCCTAACTCACACCCAGTCCCGTTCACCCATCACCCCCTGTGCTGACTGCCCCGTGTCCCAACTCACACCCAGTCCCGTTCACCCATCACCCCCTGTGCTCACTGCCCCGTGTCCTAACTCACACCCAGTCCCGTTCACCCATCACCCCCTGTGCTCACTGCCCCGTGTCCTAACTCACACCCAGTCCCGTTCACCCATCACCCACTGTGCTCACCGCCCCGTGTCCTAACTCACACCCAGTCCCGTTCACCCATCACCCCTGTGCTCACTGCCCCGTGTCCTAACTCACACCCAGTCCTGTTCACACATCACCCCCTGTGCTCACTGCCCCATGTCCTAACTCACACCCAGTCCCGTTCACCCATCACCCGCTGTGCTCACTGCCCCGTGTCCGAACTCGCACCGTCCCGTTCACCCATCACCCTCTGTGCTCACTGCCCCGTGTGCTAACTCACACCCAGTCCCGTTCACCCACCACCCTCTGTGCTCACTGCCCCGTATCCTAACTCACACCCAGTCCCGTTCACCCATCACCCCCTGTGCTCACTGTCCCGTGTCCTAACTCACACCCAGTCCAGTTCACCCATCACCTCCTGTGCTCACTGCCCCGTGTCCTAACTCACACCCAGTCCCGTTCAACCATCACCCCCTGTGCTCACTGCCCCGTGTCCTAACTCGCTCCAAGTCCCGCTCACCCATCACCCCCTGTGCTCACTGCCCCGTGTCCTAACTCACACCCAGTCCCGTTCACCCATCACCCCCTTTGCTCACTGCCCCGTGTCCTAACTCATACCCAGTCCCGTTCACCCATCACCCCGTGCTCACTGCCCCGTGTCCTAACTCGCTCCAAGTCCCGTTCACCCATCACCCCCTGTGCTCACTGCCCCGTGTCCTAACTCGCTCCAAGTCCCGTTCACCCATCAGCCCCTGTGCTCACTGCCCCGTGTCCTAACTCACACCGAGTCCCGTTCACCCATCACCCCCTGTGCTCACTGCCCCGTCTCCTAACTCGCACCGAGTCCCGTTCACCCATCACCCCCTGTGCTCACTGCCCCGTGTCCTAACTCGCTCCAAGTCCCGTTCACCCATCACCCCCTGTGCTCACTGCCCCGTGTCCTAACTCGCACCCAGTCCCATTCACCCCTCACCCCCTGTGCTCACTGCCGCGTGTCCTAACTCGCTCCAAGTCCCGTTCACCCATCACCCCCTGTGCTCACTGCCCCGTGTCCTAACTCACACCCAGTCCCGTTCACCCATCACCCCCTGTGCTCACTGCCCCGTGTTCTGACTCGCCCCGAGTCCTGTTCACCCATCACCCCTGTGCTCACTGCCCCGTGTCCTAACTCGCTCCAAGTCCCGTTCACTCATCACCCCTGTGCTCACTGCCCCGTGTCCTAACTCGCTCCAAGTCCCGTTCACCCATCACCCACTGTGCTCACTGCCCCGTGTCCTAACTCACACCCAGTCCCGTTCACCCATCACCCACTGTGCTCACTGCCCGGTGTCCTAACTCACACCCAGTCCCGTTCACCCATCACCCTCTGTGCTCACTGCCCCGTGTCCTAACTCACACCCAGTCCCGTTCACCCATCACCCCCTGTGCTCACTGCCCCGTGTCCTAACTCACACCCAGTCCCGTTCACCCATCACCCCCTGTGCTCACTGCCCCGTGTCCTAATTCGCACCAAGTCCCGTTCACCCATCACCCCCCTGTGCTCACTGCCCCGTGTCCTAACTCGCACGCAGTCCCATTCACCCCTCACCCCCTGTGCTCACTGCCCCGTGTCCTAACTCGCTCCAAGTCCCGTTCACCCATCACCCCCTGTGCTCACTGCCCCGTGTCCTAACTCGCACCCAGTCCCGTTCACCCCTCACCCCCTGTGCTCACTGCCCCGTGTCCTAACTCGCTCCAAGTCCCGTTCACCCATCACCCCTGTGCTCACTGCCCCGTGTCCTAACTCGCACCAAGTCCCGTTCACCAATCACCCCCTGTGCTCACTGCCCCGTGTCCTAACTCACACCAAGTCCCGTTCACCCATCACCCCCTGTGCTCACTGCCCCGTGTCCTAACTCGCACCAAGTCCCGTTCACCCATCACCCCCTGTGCTCACTGCCCCGTGTCCTAACTCGCTCCAAGTCCCGTTCACCCATCACCCCCTGTGCTCACTGCCCCGTGTCCTAACTCACACCCAGTCCCGTTCACCAATCACCCCCTGTGCTCACTGCCCCGTGTCCTAACTCACACCCAGTCCCGTTCACCCATCACCCCCTGTGCTCACTGCCCCGTGTCCTAACTCGCACCAAGTCCCGTTCACCCATCACCCCCTGTGCTCACTGCCCCGTGTCCTAACTCGCACCAAGTCCCGCTCACCCATCACACCCTGTGCTCACTGCCCCGTGTCCTAACTCACACCCAGTCCCGTTCACCCATCACCCCCTGTGCTCACTGCCCCGTGTCCTAACTCACACCCAGTCCCGTTGACCCATCACCCACTGTGCTCACCGCCCCGTGTCCTAACTCACACCCAGTCCCGTTCACCCATCACCCCCTGTGCTCACTGCCCCGTGTCCTAACTCACACCCAGTCCTGTTCACCCATCACCCCCTGTGCTCACTGCCCCGTATCCTAACTCACACCCAGTCCCGTTCACCCATCATCCCTGTGCTCACTGCCCCGTGTCCTAACTCACACCCAGTCCTGTTCACCCATCACCCCCTGTGCTCACTGCCCCGTGTCCTAACTCACACCCAGTCCCGTTCACCCATCACCCACTGTGCTCACTGCCCCGTGTCCTAACTCACACCCAGTCCCGTTCACCCATCACCCCCTGTGCTCACTGCCCCATGTCCTAACTCGCACCAAGTCCCGTTCACCCATCACCCCCTGTGCTCACTGCCCCGTGTCCTAACTCGCTCCAAGTCCCGTTCACCCATCACCCTCTGTGCTCACTGCCCCGTGTGCTAACTCACACCCAGTCCCGTTCACCCATCACCCCCTGTGCTCACTGTCCCGTGTCCTAACTCACACCCAGTCCCGTTCACCCATCACCCCCTGTGCTTACTGCCCCGTGTCCTAACTCACACCCAGTCCAGTTCACCCATCACCTCCTGTGCTCACTGCCCCGTGTCCTAACTCACACCCAGTCCCGTTCAACCATCACCCCCTGTGCTCACTGCCCCGTGTCCTAACTCGCTCCAAGTCCCGCTCACCCATCACCCCCTGTGCTCACTGCCCCGTGTCCTAACTCACACCCAGTCCCGTTCACCCATCACCCCCTTTGCTCACTGCCCCGTGTCCTAACTCATACCCAGTCCCGTTCACCCATCACCCCGTGCTCACTGCCCCGTGTCCTAACTCGCTCCAAGTCCCGTTCACCCATCACCCCCTGTGCTCACTGCCCCGTGTCCTAACTCGCTCCAAGTCCCGTTCACCCATCAGCCCCTGTGCTCACTGCCCCGTGTCCTAACTCACACGAGTCCCGTTCACCCATCACCCCCTGTGCTCACTGCCCCGTCTCCTAACTCGCACCGAGTCCCGTTCACCCATCACCCCCTGTGCTCACTGCCCCGTGTCCTAACTCGCTCCAAGTCCCGTTCACCCATCACCCCCTGTGCTCACTGCCCCGTGTCCTAACTCGCACCCAGTCCCATTCACCCCTCACCCCCTGTGCTCACTGCCGCGTGTCCTAACTCGCTCCAAGTCCCGTTCACCCATCACCCCCTGTGCTCACTGCCCCGTGTCCTAACTCACACCCAGTCCCGTTCACCCATCACCCCCTGTGCTCACTGCCCCGTGTCCTGACTCGCCCCGAGTCCTGTTCACCCATCACCCCTGTGCTCACTGCCCCGTGTCCTAACTCGCTCCAAGTCCCGTTCACTCATCACCCCTGTGCTCACTGCCCCGTGTCCTAACTCGCTCCAAGTCCCGTTCACCCATCACCCACTGTGCTCACTGCCCCGTGTCCTAACTCACACCCAGTCCCGTTCACCCATCACCCACTGTGCTCACTGCCCGGTGTCCTAACTCACACCCAGTCCCGTTCACCCATCACCCTCTGTGCTCACTGCCCCGTGTCCTAACTCACACCCAGTCCCGTTCACCCATCACCCCCTGTGCTCACTGCCCCGTGTCCTAACTCACACCCAGTCCCGTTCACCCATCACCCCCTGTGCTCACTGCCCCGTGTCCTAATTCGCACCAAGTCCCGTTCACCCATCACCCCCCTGTGCTCACTGCCCCGTGTCCTAACTCGCACGCAGTCCCATTCACCCCTCACCCCCTGTGCTCACTGCCCCGTGTCCTAACTCGCTCCAAGTCCCGTTCACCCATCACCCCCTGTGCTCACTGCCCCGTGTCCTAACTCGCACCCAGTCCCGTTCACCCCTCACCCCCTGTGCTCACTGCCCCGTGTCCTAACTCGCTCCAAGTCCCGTTCACCCATCACCCCTGTGCTCACTGCCCCGTGTCCTAACTCGCACCAAGTCCCGTTCACCAATCACCCCCTGTGCTCACTGCCCCGTGTCCTAACTCACACCAAGTCCCGTTCACCCATCACCCCCTGTGCTCACTGCCCCGTGTCCTAACTCGCACCAAGTCCCGTTCACCCATCACCCCCTGTGCTCACTGCCCCGTGTCCTAACTCGCTCCAAGTCCCGTTCACCCATCACCCCCTGTGCTCACTGCCCCGTGTCCTAACTCACACCCAGTCCCGTTCACCAATCACCCCCTGTGCTCACTGCCCCGTGTCCTAACTCACACCCAGTCCCGTTCACCCATCACCCCCTGTGCTCACTGCCCCGTGTCCTAACTCGCACCAAGTCCCGTTCACCCATCACCCCCTGTGCTCACTGCCCCGTGTCCTAACTCGCACCAAGTCCCGCTCACCCATCACACCCTGTGCTCACTGCCCCGTGTCCTAACTCACACCCAGTCCCGTTCACCCATCACCCCCTGTGCTCACTGCCCCGTGTCCTAACTGACACCCAGTCCCGTTGACCCATCACCCACTGTGCTCACCGCCCCGTGTCCTAAATCACACCCAGTCCCGTTCACCCATCACCCCCTGTGCTCACTGCCCCGTGTCCTAACTCACACCCAGTCCTGTTCACCCATCACCCCCTGTGCTCACTGCCCCGTATCCTAACTCACACCCAGTCCCGTTCACCCATCATCCCTGTGCTCACTGCCCCGTGTCCTAACTCACACCCAGTCCTGTTCACCCATCACCCCCTGTGCTCACTGCCCCGTGTCCTAACTCACACCCAGTCCCGTTCACCCATCACCCACTGTGCTCACTGCCCCGTGTCCTAACTCACACCCAGTCCCGTTCACCCATCACCCCCTGTGCTCACTGCCCCGTGTCCTAACTCGCACCAAGTCCCGTTCACCCATCACCCCCTGTGCTCACTGCCCCGTGTCCTAACTCGCTCCAAGTCCCGTTCACCCATCACCCTCTGTGCTCACTGCCCCGTGTGCTAACTCACACCCAGTCCCGTTCACCCACCACCCTCTGTGCTCACTGCCCCGTGTCCTAACTCACACCCAGTCCCGTTCACCCATCACCCCCTGTGCTCACTGTCCCGTGTCCTAACTCACACCCAGTCCCGTTCACCCATCACCCCCTGTGCTTACTGCCCCGTGTCCTAACTCACACCCAGTCCAGTTCACCCATCACCTCCTGTGCTCACTGCCCCGTGTCCTAACTCACACCCAGTCCCGTTCAACCATCACCCCCTGTGCTCACTGCCCCGTGTCCTAACTCGCTCCAAGTCCCGCTCACCCATCACCCCCTGTGCTCACTGCCCCGTGTCCTAACTCACACCCAGTCCCGTTCACCCATCACCCCCTTTGCTCACTGCCCCGTGTCCTAACTCATACCCAGTCCCGTTCACCCATCACCCCGTGCTCACTGCCCCGTGTCCTAACTCGCTCCAAGTCCCGTTCACCCATCACCCCCTGTGCTCACTGCCCCGTGTCCTAACTCGCTCCAAGTCCCGTTCACCCATCAGCCCCTGTGCTCACTGCCCCGTGTCCTAACTCACACGAGTCCCGTTCACCCATCACCCCCTGTGCTCACTGCCCCGTCTCCTAACTCGCACCGAGTCCCGTTCACCCATCACCCCCTGTGCTCACTGCCCCGTGTCCTAACTCGCTCCAAGTCCCGTTCACCCATCACCCCCTGTGCTCACTGCCCCGTGTCCTAACTCGCACCCAGTCCCATTCACCCCTCACCCCCTGTGCTCACTGCCGCGTGTCCTAACTCGCTCCAAGTCCCGTTCACCCATCACCCCCTGTGCTCACTGCCCCGTGTCCTAACTCACACCCAGTCCCGTTCACCCATCACCCCCTGTGCTCACTGCCCCGTGTCCTGACTCGCCCCGAGTCCTGTTCACCCATCACCCCTGTGCTCACTGCCCCGTGTCCTAACTCGCTCCAAGTCCCGTTCACTCATCACCCCTGTGCTCACTGCCCCGTGTCCTAACTCGCTCCAAGTCCCGTTCACCCATCACCCCCTGTGCTCACTGCCCCGTGTCCTAACTCACACCCAGTCCCGTTCACCCATCACCCACTGTGCTCACTGCCCGGTGTCCTAACTCACACCCAGTCCCGTTCACCCATCACCCTCTGTGCTCACTGCCCCGTGTCCTAACTCACACCCAGTCCCGTTCACCCATCACCCCCTGTGCTCACTGCCCCGTGTCCTAACTCACACCCAGTCCCGTTCACCCATCACCCCCTGTGCTCACTGCCCCGTGTCCTAATTCGCACCAAGTCCCGTTCACCCATCACCCCCTGTGCTCACTGCCCCGTGTCCTAACTCGCTCCAAGTCCCGTTCACCCATCACCCCCTGTGCTCACTGCCCCGTGTCCTAACTCGCACCCAGTCCCATTCACCCCTCACCCCCTGTGCTCACTGCCCCGTGTCCTAACTCGCTCCAAGTCCCGTTCACCCATCACCCCCTGTGCTCACTGCCCCGTGTCCTAACTCGCACCCAGTCCCGTTCACCCCTCACCCCCTGTGCTCACTGCCCCGTGTCCTAACTCGCTCCAAGTCCCGTTCACCCATCACCCCTGTGCTCACTGCCCCGTGTCCTAACTCGCACCAAGTCCCGTTCACCAATCACCCCCTGTGCTCACTGCCCCGTGTCCTAACTCACACCAAGTCCCGTTCACCCATCACCCCCTGTGCTCACTGCCCCGTGTCCTAACTCGCACCAAGTCCCGTTCACCCATCACCCCCTGTGCTCACTGCCCCGTGTCCTAACTCGCTCCAAGTCCCGTTCACCCATCACCCCCTGTGCTCACTGCCCCGTGTCCTAACTCACACCCAGTCCCGTTCACCAATCACCCCCTGTGCTCACTGCCCCGTGTCCTAACTCACACCCAGTCCCGTTCACCCATCACCCCCTGTGCTCACTGCCCCGTGTCCTAACTCGCACCAAGTCCCGTTCACCCATCACCCCCTGTGCTCACTGCCCCGTGTCCTAACTCGCACCAAGTCCCGCTCACCCATCACACCCTGTGCTCACTGCCCCGTGTCTTAACTCACACCCAGTCCCGTTCACCCATCACCCCCTGTGCTCACTGCCCCGTGTCCTAACTCACACCCAGTCCCGTTGACCCATCACCCACTGTGCTCACCGCCCCGTGTCCTAACTCACACCCAGTCCCGTTCACCCATCACCCACTGTGCTCACTGCCCCGTGTCCTAACTCACACCCAGTCCTGTTCACCCATCACCCCCTGTGCTCACTGCCCCGTGTCCTAACTCACACCCAGTCCCGTTCACCCATCACCCACTGTGCTCACTGCCCCGTGTCCTAACTCACACCCAGTCCCGTTCACCCATCACCCCCTGTGCTCACTGCCCCGTGTCCTAACTCGCACCAAGTCCCGTTCACCCATCACCCCCTGTGCTCACTGCCCCGTGTCCTAACTCGCTCCAAGTCCCGTTCACCCATCACCCCCTGTGCTCACTGCCCCGTGTCCTAACTCGCACCCAGTCCCGTTCACCCATCACCCCCTGTGCTCACTGCCCCGTGTCCTAACTCACACCAAGTCCCGTTCTCCCATCGCCCGCTGTGCTCACTGCCCCGTGTCCTAACTCGCTCCAAGTCCCGTTCACCCATCACCCCCTGTGCTCACTGCCCCGTGTCCTAACTCACACCAAGTGCCGTTCACCCATCACCCCCTGTGCTAACTGCCCCGTGTCCAAACTCGCTCCAAGTCCCGTTCACCCATCACCCCTGTGCTCACTGCCCCGTGTCCTAACTCACACCAAGTCCCGTTCACCCATCACCCCCTGTGCTCACTGCCCCGTGTCCTAACTCACACCCAGTCCCGTTCACTCATCACCCCCTGTGCTCACTGCCCCGTGTCGTAACTCACACCCAGTCCCGTTCACCCCTCACCCCCTGTGCTCACTGCCCCGTGTCCTAACTCGCACCCAGTCCCGTTCACCCATCACCCCCTGTGCTCACTGCCCCGTGTCCTAACTCACACCCAGTCCCGTTCACCCATCACCCCCTGTGCTCACTGCCCCCGTGTCCTAACTCACACCCAGTCCCGTTCACCCATCACTCCCTGTGCTCGCTGCCTCGTGTCCTAACTCACACCCAGTCCCGTTCACCCATCACCCCCTGTGCTGACTGCCCCGTGTCCCAACTCACACCCAGTCCCGTTCACCCATCACCCCCTGTGCTCACTGCCCCGTGTCCTAACTCACACCCAGTCCCGTTCACCCATCACCCCCTGTGCTCACTGCCCCGTGTCCTAACTCACACCCAGTCCCGTTCACCCATCACCCACTGTGCTCACCGCCCCGTGTCCTAACTCACACCCAGTCCCGTTCACCCATCACCCCTGTGCTCACTGCCCCGTGTCCTAACTCACACCCAGTCCTGTTCACACATCACCCCCTGTGCTCACTGCCCCATGTCCTAACTCACACCCAGTCCCGTTCACCCATCACCCGCTGTGCTCACTGCCCCGTGTCCGAACTCGCACCGTCCCGTTCACCCATCACCCTCTGTGCTCACTGCCCCGTGTGCTAACTCACACCCAGTCCCGTTCACCCACCACCCTCTGTGCTCACTGCCCCGTGTCCTAACTCACACCCAGTCCCGTTCACCCATCACCCCCTGTGCTCACTGTCCCGTGTCCTAACTCACACCCAGTCCCGTTCACCCATCACCCCCTGTGCTCACTGCCCCGTGTCCTAACTCACACCCAGTCCAGTTCACCCATCACCTCCTGTGCTCACTGCCCCGTGTCCTAACTCACACCCAGTCCCGTTCAACCATCACCCCCTGTGCTCACTGCCCCGTGTCCTAACTCGCTCCAAGTCCCGCTCACCCATCACCCCCTGTGCTCACTGCCCCGTGTCCTAACTCACACCCAGTCCCGTTCACCCATCACCCCCTTTGCTCACTGCCCCGTGTCCTAACTCATACCCAGTCCCGTTCACCCATCACCCCGTGCTCACTGCCCCGTGTCCTAACTCGCTCCAAGTCCCGTTCACCCATCACCCCCTGTGCTCACTGCCCCGTGTCCTAACTCGCTCCAAGTCCCGTTCACCCATCAGCCCCTGTGCTCACTGCCCCGTGTCCTAACTCACACCGAGTCCCGTTCACCCATCACCCCCTGTGCTCACTGCCCCGTCTCCTAACTCGCACCGAGTCCCGTTCACCCATCACCCCCTGTGCTCACTGCCCCGTGTCCTAACTCGCTCCAAGTCCCGTTCACCCATCACCCCCTGTGCTCACTGCCCCGTGTCCTAACTCGCACCGAGTCCCATTCACCCCTCACCCCCTGTGCTCACTGCCGCGTGTCCTAACTCGCTCCAAGTCCCGTTCACCCATCACCCCCTGTGCTCACTGCCCCGTGTCCTAACTCACACCCAGTCCCGTTCACCCATCACCCCCTGTGCTCACTGCCCCGTGTCCTAACTCACACCCAGTCCCGTTCACCCATCACCCCCTGTGCTCACTGCCCCGTGTCCTGACTCGCCCCGAGTCCTGTTCACCCATCACCCCTGTGCTCACTGTCCCGTGTCCTAACTCACACCCAGTCCCGTTCACCCATCACCCCCTGTGCTCACTGCCCTGTGTCCTAACTCACACCCAGTCCAGTTCACCCATCACCTCCTGTGCTCACTGCCCCGTGTCCTAACTCGCACCGAGTCCCGTTCACCCATCACCCCCTGTGCTCACTGCCCCGTGTCCTAACTCGCTCCAAGTCCCGTTCACCCATCACCCCCTGTGCTCACTGCCCCGTGTCCTAACTCGCACCCAGTCCCATTCACCCCTCACCCCCTGTGCTCACTGCCGCGTGTCCTAACTCGCTCCAAGTCCCGTTCACCCATCACCCCCTGTGCTCACTGCCCCGTGTCCTAACTCACACCCAGTCCCGTTCACCCATCACCCCCTGTGCTCACTGCCCCGTGTCCTGACTCGCCCCGAGTCCTGTTCACCCATCACCCCTGTGCTCACTGCCCCGTGTCCTAACTCGCTCCAAGTCCCGTTCACTCATCACCCCTGTGCTCACTGCCCCGTGTCCTAACTCGCTCCAAGTCCCGTTCACCCATCACCCCCTGTGCTCACTGCCCCGTGTCCTAACTCACACCCAGTCCCGTTCACCCATCACCCACTGTGCTCACTGCCCGGTGTCCTAACTCACACCCAGTCCCGTTCACCCATCACCCTCTGTGCTCACTGCCCCGTGTCCTAACTCACACCCAGTCCCGTTCACCCATCACCCCCTGTGCTCACTGCCCCGTGTCCTAACTCACACCCAGTCCCGTTCACCCATCACCCCCTGTGCTCACTGCCCCGTGTCCTAATTCGCACCAAGTCCCGTTCACCCATCACCCCCTGTGCTCACTGCCCCGTGTCCTAACTCGCTCCAAGTCCCGTTCACCCATCACCCCCTGTGCTCACTGCCCCGTGTCCTAACTCGCACCCAGTCCCATTCACCCCTCACCCCCTGTGCTCACTGCCCCGTGTCCTAACTCGCTCCAAGTCCCGTTCACCCATCACCCCCTGTGCTCACTGCCCCGTGTCCTAACTCGCACCCAGTCCCGTTCACCCCTCACCCCCTGTGCTCACTGCCCCGTGTCCTAACTCGCTCCAAGTCCCGTTCACCCATCACCCCTGTGCTCACTGCCCCGTGTCCTAACTCGCACCCACTCGCGTTCACCCATCATCCCCTCTGCTCACTGCCCCGTGTCCTAACTCGCACCGAGTCCCGTTCACCATCACCCCCTGTGCTCACTGCCGGTGTCCTAACTCGCACCCAGTCCCGTTCACCCATCACCCCTGTGCTCACTGCCACGTGTCCTAACTCGCTCCAAGTCCTGTTCACCCATCACCCCCTGTGCTCACTGCCCCGTGTCCTAACTCGCTCCAAGTCCCGTTCACCCATCACCCCCTGTGCTCACTGCCCCGTGTCCTAACTCACACCCAGTCCCTTTCACCCATCACCCCCTGTGCTCACTGCCCCGTGTCCTAACTCGCACCCAGTCACGTTCACCCATCACCCCCTGTGCTCACTGCCCCGTGTCCTGACTCGCTCCAAGTCCCGTTCACCCAACACCCCCTGTGCTCACTGCCCCGTGTCCTAACTCACACCCAGTCCCGTTCACCCATCACCCTCTGTGCTCACTGCCCCGTGTCCTAACTCGCTCCAAGTCCCGTTCACCCATCACCCCCCTGTGCTCACTGCCCCGTGTCCAAACTCACACCAGTCCCGTTCACCCAACACCCCCTGTGCTCACTGCCCCGTGTCCTAACTCGCTCCAAGTCCCCGTTCACCCATCACCCCCTGTGCTCACTGCCCCGTGTCCTGACTCGCTCCAAGTCCCGTTCACCCAACACCCCCTGTGCTCACTGCCCCGTGTCCTAACTCACACCCAGTCCCGTTCACCCATCACCCCCTGTGCTCACTGCCCCGTGTCCTGACTCGCCCCGAGTCCTGTTCACCCATCACCCCTGTGCTCACTGCCTCGTGTCCTAACTCGCTCCAAGTCCCGTTCACTCATCACCCCTGTGCTCACTGCCCCGTGTCCTAACTCGCTCCAAGTCCCGTTCACCCATCACCCCCTGTGCTCACTGCCCCGTGTCCTAACTCACACCCAGTCCCGTTCACCCATCACCCCCTGTGCTCACTGCCCCGTGTCCTAACTCACACCCAGTCCCGTTCACCCATCACCCTCTGTGCTCACTGCCCCGTGTCCTAACTCACACCCAGTCCCGTTCACCCATCACCCCCTGTGCTCACCTGCCCCGTGTCCTAACTCACACCCAGTCCCGTTCACCCATCACCCCCTGTGCTCACTGCCCCGTGTCCTAACTCGCACCAAGTCCCATTCACCCATCACCCCCTGTGCTCACTGCCCCGTGTCCTAACTCGCTCCAAGTCCCGTTCACCCATCACCCCCTGTGCTCACTGCCCCGTGTCCTAACTCACACCAAGTCCCGTTCACCCATCGCCCGCTGTGCTCACTGCCCCGTCTCCTAACTCGCTCCAAGTCCCGTTCACCCCATCACCCCCTGTGCTCACTGCCCCGTGTCCTAACTCACACCAAGTCCCGTTCACCCATCACCCCCTGTGCTCACTGCCCCGTGTCCTAACTCGCTCCAAGTCCCGTTCACCCATCACCCCCTGTGCTCACTGCCCCGTGTCCTAACTCACACCAAGTCCCGTTCACCCATCACCCCCTGTGCTCACTGCCCCGTGTCCTAACTCGCACCCAGTCCCATTCACCCCTCACCCCCCTGTGCTCACTGCCGCGTGTCCTAACTCGCTCCAAGTCCCGTTCACCCATCACCCCCTGTGCTCACTGCCCCGTGTCCTAACTCACACCCAGTCCCGTTCACCCATCACCCCCTGTGCTCACTGCCCCGTGTCCTGACTCGCCCCGAGTCCTGTTCACCCATCACCCCTGTGCTCACTGCCCCGTGTCCTAACTCGCTCCAAGTCCCGTTCACTCATCACCCCTGTGCTCACTGCCCCGTGTCCTAACTCGCTCCAAGTCCCGTTCACCCATCACCCCCTGTGCTCACTGCCCCGTGTCCTAACTCACACCCAGTCCCGTTCACCATCACCCACTGTGCTCACTGCCCGGTGTCCTAACTCACACCCAGTCCCGTTCACCCATCACCCTCTGTGCTCACTGCCCCGTGTCCTAACTCACACCCAGTCCCGTTCACCCATCACCCCCTGTGCTCACTGCCCCGTGTCCTAACTCACACCCAGTCCCGTTCACCCATCACCCCCTGTGCTCACTGCCCCGTGTCCTAATTCGCACCAAGTCCCGTTCACCCATCACCCCCTGTGCTCACTGCCCCGTGTCCTAACTCGCTCCAAGTCCCGTTCACCCATCACCCCCTGTGCTCACTGCCCCGTGTCCTAACTCGCACCCAGTCCCATTCACCCCTCACCCCCTGTGCTCACTGCCCCGTGTCCTAACTCGCTCCAAGTCCCGTTCACCCATCACCCCCTGTGCTCACTGCCCCGTGTCCTAACTCGCACCCAGTCCCGTTCACCCCTCACCCCCTGTGCTCACTGCCCCGTGTCCTAACTCGCTCCAAGTCCCGTTCACCCATCACCCCTGTGCTCACTGCCCCGTGTCCTAACTCGCACCCACTCGCGTTCACCCATCACCCCCTCTGCTCACTGCCCCGTGTCCTAACTCGCACCGAGTCCCGTTCACCCATCACCCCCTGTGCTCACTGCCGGTGTCCTAACTCGCACCCAGTCCCGTTCACCCATCACCCCTGTGCTCACTGCCACGTGTCCTAACTCGCTCCAAGTCCTGTTCACCCATCACCCCCTGTGCTCACTGCCCCGTGTCCTAACTCGCTCCAAGTCCCGTTCACCCATCACCCCCTGTGCTCACTGCCCCGTGTCCTAACTCACACCCAGTCCCTTTCACCCATCACCCCCTGTGCTCACTGCCCCGTGTCCTAACTCGCACCCAGTCACGTTCACCCATCACCCCCTGTGCTCACTGCCCCGTGTCCTGACTCGCTCCAAGTCCCGTTCACCCAACACCCCCTGTGCTCACTGCCCCGTGTCCTAACTCACACCCAGTCCCGTTCACCCATCACCCTCTGTGCTCACTGCCCCGTGTCCTAACTCGCTCCAAGTCCCGTTCACCCATCACCCCCTGTGCTCACTGCCCCGTGTCCAAACTCACACCCAGTCCCGTTCACCCAACACCCCCTGTGCTCACTGCCCCGTGTCCTAACTCGCTCCAAGTCCCGTTCACCCATCACCCCCTGTGCTCACTGCCTCGTGTCCTAACTCGCTCCAAGTCCCGTTCACTCATCACCCCTGTGCTCACTGCCCCGTGTCCTAACTCGCTCCAAGTCCCGTTCACCCATCACCCCCTGTGCTCACTGCCCCGTGTCCTAACTCACACCCAGTCCCGTTCACCCATCACCCCCTGTGCTCACTGCCCCGTGTCCTAACTCACACCCAGTCCCGTTCACCCATCACCCTCTGTGCTCACTGCCCCGTGTCCTAACTCACACCCAGTCCCGTTCACCCATCACCCCCTGTGCTCACTGCCCCGTGTCCTAACTCACACCCAGTCCCGTTCACCCATCACCCCCTGTGCTCACTGCCCCGTGTCCTAACTCGCACCAAGTCCCATTCACCCATCACCCCCTGTGCTCACTGCCCCGTGTCCTAACTCGCTCCAAGTCCCGTTCACCCATCACCCCCTGTGCTCACTGCCCCGTGTCCTAACTCACACCAAGTCCCGTTCACCCATCGCCCGCTGTGCTCACTGCCCCGTCTCCTAACTCGCTCCAAGTCCCGTTCACCCATCACCCCCTGTGCTCACTGCCCCGTGTCCTAACTCACACCAAGTCCCGTTCACCCATCACCCCCTGTGCTCACTGCCCCGTGTCCTAACTCGCTCCAAGTCCCGTTCACCCATCACCCCCTGTGCTCACTGCCCCGTGTCCTAACTCACACCAAGTCCCGTTCACCCATCACCCCCTGTGCTCACTGCCCCGTGTCGTAACTCACACCCAGTCCCGTTCACCCCTCACCCCCTGTGCTCACTGCCCCGTGTCCTAACTCGCACCCAGTCCCGTTCACCCATCACCCCCTGTGCTCACTGCCCCGTGTCCTAACTCACACCCAGTCCCGTTCACCCATCACCCCCTGTGCTCACTGCCCCGTGTCCTAACTCGCTTCAAGTCCCGTTCACCCATCACCCCCTGTGCTCACTGCCCCGTGTCCTAACTCGCACCCAGTCCCGTTCACCCATCACCGCTGTGCTCACTGCCTCGTGTCCTAACTCACACCCAGTCCTGTTCACACATCACCACCTGTGCTCACTGCCCCATGTCCTAACTCACACCCAGTCCCGTTCACCCATCACCCCCTGTGTTCACTGCCCCGTGTCCGAACTCGCACCGTCCCGTTCACCCATCACCCTCTGTGCTCACTGCCCCGTGTCCGAACTCACACCCAGTCCCGTTCACCCATCACCCTCTGTGCTCACTGCCCCGTGTCCTAACTCACACCCAGTCCCGGTCACCCATCACCCCCTGTGCTCACTGCCCCGTGTCCTAACTCACACCCAGTCCCGTTCACCCATCACCCCCTGTGCTCACTGCCCCGTGTCCTAACTCGCTCCAAGTCCCGTTCACCCATCACCCCCTGTGCTCACTGCCCCGTGTCCTAACTCGCTCCAAGTCCCGTTCACCCATCAGCCCCTGTGCTCACTGCCCCGTGTCCTAACTCACACCGAGTCCCGTTCACCCATCACCCCCTGTGCTCACTGCCCCGTCTCCTAACTCGCACCGAGTCCCGTTCACCCATCACCCCCTGTGCTCACTGCCCCGTGTCCTAACTCGCTCCAAGTCCCATTCACCCATCACCCCCTGTGCTCACTGCCCCGTGTCCTGACTCGCCCCGAGTCTTGTTCACCCATCACCCGTGCTCACTGCCCCGTGTCCTAACTTGCTCCAAGTCCCGTTCACTCATCACCCCTGTGCTCACTGCCCCGTGTCCTAACTCGCTCCAAGTCCCGTTCACCCATCACCCCCTGTGCTCACTGCCCCGTGTCCTAACTCACACCCAGTCCCGTTCACCCACCACCCCCTGTGCTCACTGCCCCGTGTCCTAACTCACACCAAGTCCCGTTCACCCATCACCCTCTGTGCTCACTGCCCCATGTCCTAACTCACACCCAATCCCGTTCACCCATCACCCTCTGTGCTCACTGCCCCGTGTCCTAACTCACACCCAGTCCCGTTCACCCATCACCCCCTGTGTTCACTGCCCCGTGTCCTAACTCGCTCCAAGTCCCGTTCACCCATCACCCCCTGTGCTCACTGCCCCGTGTCCTAACTCACACCAAGTCCCGTTCACCCATCACCCCCTGTGCTCACTGCCCCGTGTCCTAACTCGCTCCAAGTCCCGTTCACCCATCACCCCCTGTGCTCACTGCCCCGTGTCCTAACTCACACCAAGTCCCGTTCACCCATCACCCCCTGTGCTCACTGCCCCGTGTCGTAACTCACACCCAGTCCCGTTCACCCCTCACCCCCTGTGCTCACTGCCCCGTGTCCTAACTCGCACCCAGTCCCGTTCACCCATCACCCCCTGTGCTCACTGCCCCGTGTCCTAACTCACACACAGTCCCGTTCACCCATCACCCCCTGTGCTCACTGCCCCGTGTCCTAACTTGCTTCAAGTCCCGTTCACCCATCACCCCCTGTGCTCACTGCCCCGTGTCCTAACTCGCACGAAGTCCCGTTCACCCCTCACCCCCTGTGCTCACTGCCCCGTGTCCTAACTCGCTCCAAGTCCCGTTCACCCATCACTCCCTGTGCTCACTGCCCCGTGTCCTAACTCACACCCAGTCCCGTTCACCCATCACCCCCTGTGCTCACTGCCCCGTGTCCTAACTCGCTCCAAGTCCCGTTAACCCATCACCCCCTGTGCTCACTGCCCCGTGTCCTAACTCGCTCCAAGTCCCGTTCACCCATCAGCCCCTGTGCTCACTGCCCCGTGTCCTAACTCACACCGAGTCCCGTTCACCCATCACCCCCTGTGCTCACTGCCCCGTGTCCTAACTCGCACCGAGTCCCGTTCACCCATCACCTCCTGTGCTCACTGCCCCGTGTCCTAACTCGCTCCAAGTCCCGTTCACCCATCACCCCCTGTGCTCACTGCCCCGTGTCCTAACTCGCACCCAGTCCCATTCACCCCTCACCCCCTGTGCTCACTGCCCCGTGTCCTAACTCGCTCCAAGTCCCGTTCACCCATCACCCCCTGTGCTCACTGCCCCGTGTCCTAACTCGCACCCAGTCCCGTTCACCCCTCACCCCCTGTGCTCACTGCCCCGTGTCCTAACTCGCTCCAAGTCCCGTTCACCCATCACCCCTGTGCTCACTGCCCCGTGTCCTAACTCGCACCCAGTCCCGTTCACCCATCACCCCCTGTGCTCGCTGCCCCGTGTCCTCCCTCGCACCGAGTCCCGTTCACCCATCACCCCCTGTGCTCACTGCCCCTTGTCCTAACTCGCTCCAAGTCCCGTTCACCCATCACCCCCTGTGCTCACTGCCCCGTGTCCTAACTCACACCCAGTCCCGTTCACCCATCACCCCCTGTGCTCACTGCCCCGTGTCCTAACTCGCACCCAGTCCCGTTCACCCATCAGCCCCTGTGCTCACTGCCCCGTGTCCTGACTCGCTCCAAGTCCCGTTCACCCAACACCCCCTGTGCTCACTGCCCCGTGTCCTAACTCACACCCAGTCCCGTTCACCCATCACCCTCTGTGCTCACTGCCCCGTGTCCTAACTCGCTCCAAGTCCCGTTCACCCATCACCCCCTGTGCTCACTGCCCCGTGTCCTAACTCGCACCAAGTCCCGTTCACCCATCACCCCCTGTGCTCACTGCCCCGTGTCCTAACTCACACCCAGTCCCGTTCACCCATCACCCTCTGTGCTCACTGCCCCGTGTCCTAACTCGCTCCAAGTCCCGTTCACCCATCACCCCCTGTGCTCACTGCCCCGTGTCCTAACTCGCACCAAGTCCCGTTCACCCATCACCCCCTGTGCTCACTGCCCCGTGTCCTAACTCACACCCAGTCCCGTTCACCCAACACCCCCTGTGCTCACTGCCCCGTGTCCTAACTCGCTCCAAGTCCCGTTCACCCATCACCCCCTGTGTTCACTGCCCCGTGTCCTGACTCGCTCCAAGTCCCGTTCACCCAACACCCCCTGTGCTCACTGCCCCGTGTCCTAACTCACACCCAGTCCCGTTCACCCATCACCCCCTGTGCTCACTGCCCCGTGTCCTGACTCGCCCCGAGTCCTGTTCACCCATCACCCCTGTGCTCACTGCCCCGTGTCCTAACTCGCTCCAAGTCCCGTTCACCCATCACCCCTGTGCTCACTGCCCCATGTCCTAACTCGCTCCAAGTCCCGTTCACCCATCACCCCCTGTGCTCACTGCCCCGTGTCCTAACTCACACCCAGTCCCGTTCACCCATCACCTCCTGTGCTCACTGCCCCATGTCCTAACTCGCTCCAAGTCCCGTTCACCCATCACCCCCTGTGCTCACTGCCCCGTGTCCTAACTCACACCCAGTCCCGTTCACCCAACACCCCCTGTGCTCACTGCCCCGTGTCCTAACTCGCTCCAAGACCCGTTCACCCATCACCCCCTGTGCTCACTGCCCCATGTCCTGACTCGCTCCAAGTCCCGTTCACCCATCACCCCCTGTGCTCGCTGCCCCGTGTCCTAACTCACACCCAGTCCCGCTCAGCCATCACCCCTGTGCTCACTGCCCCGTCTCCTAACTCACACCCAGTCCCGTTCACCCATCACCCCCTGTGCTCACTGCCCCATGTCCTGACTCGCTCCAAGTCCCGTTCACCCATCACCCCCTGTGCTCGCTGCCCCGTGTCCTAACTCGCTCCAAGTCCCGTTCACCCATCACCCCCTGTGCTCGCTGCCCCGTGTCCTAACTCGCTCCAAGTCCCGTTCACCCATCAGCCCCTGTGCTCACTGCCCCGTGTCCTAACTCACACCGAGTCCCGTTCACCCATCACCCCCTGTGCTCACTGCCCCGTCTCCTAACTCGCACCGAGTCCCGTTCACCCATCACCCCCTGTGCTCACTGCCCCGTGTCCTAACTCGCTCCAAGTCCCGTTCACCCATCACCCCCTGTGCTCACTGCCCCGTGTCCTAACTCGCACCCAGTCCCATTCACCCCTCACCCCCTGTGCTCACTGCCGCGTGTCCTAACTCGCTCCAAGTCCCGTTCACCCATCACCCCCTGTGCTCACTGCCCCGTGTCCTAACTCACACCCAGTCCCGTTCACCCATCACCCCCTGTGCTCACTGCCCCGTGTCCTGACTCGCCCCGAGTCCTGTTCACCCATCACCCCTGTGCTCACTGACCCGTGTCCTAACTCGCTCCAAGTCCCGTTCACTCATCACCCCTGTGCTCACTGCCCCGTGTCCTAACTCGCTCCAAGTCCCGTTCACCCATCACCCCCTGTGCTCACTGCCCCGTGTCCTAACTCACACCCAGTCCCGTTCACCCATCACCCACTGTGCTCACTGCCCGGTGTCCTAACTCACACCCAGTCCCGTTCACCCATCACCCTCTGTGCTCACTGCCCCGTGTCCTAACTCACACCCAGTCCCGTTCACCCATCACACCCTGTGCTCACTGCCCCGTGTCCTAACTCACACCCAGTCCCGTTCACCCATCACCCCCTGTGCTCACTGCCCCGTGTCCTAACTCGCTCCAAGTCCTGTTCACCCATCACCCCCTGTGCTCACTGCCCCGTGTCCTAACTCGCTCCAAGTCCCGTTCACCCATCACCCCCTGTGCTCACTGCCCCGTGTCCTAACTCACACCCAGTCCCTTTCACCCATCACCCCCTGTGCTCACTGCCCCGTGTCCTAACTCGCACCCAGTCACGTTCACCCATCACCCCCTGTGCTCACTGCCCCGTGTCCTGACTCGCTCCAAGTCCCGTTCACCCAACACCCCCTGTGCTCACTGCCCCGTGTCCTAACTCACACCCAGTCCCGTTCACCCATCACCCTCTGTGCTCACTGCCCCGTGTCCTAACTCGCTCCAAGTCCCGTTCACCCATCACCCCCTGTGCTCACTGCCCCGTGTCCAAACTCACACCCAGTCCCGTTCACCCAACACCCCCTGTGCTCACTGCCCCGTGTCCTAACTCGCCCCGAGTCCTGTTCACCCATCACCCCTGTGCTCACTGCCTCGTGTCCTAACTCGCTCCAAGTCCCGTTCACTCATCACCCCTGTGCTCACTGCCCCGTGTCCTAACTCGCTCCAAGTCCCGTTCACCCATCACCCCCTGTGCTCACTGCCCCGTGTCCTAACTCACACCCAGTCCCGTTCACCCATCACCCCCTGTGCTCACTGCCCCGTGTCCTAACTCACACCCAGTCCCGTTCACCCATCACCCTCTGTGCTTACTGCCCCGTGTCCTAACTCACACCCAGTCCCGTTCACCCATCACCCCCTGTGCTCACTGCCCCGTGTCCTAACTCACACCCAGTCCCGTTCACCCATCACCCCCTGTGCTCACTGCCCCGTGTCCTAACTCGCACCAAGTCCCATTCACCCATCACCCCCTGTGCTCACTGCCCCGTGTCCTAACTCGCTCCAAGTCCCGTTCACCCATCACCCCCTGTGCTCACTGCCCCGTGTCCTAACTCACACCAAGTCCCGTTCACCCATCGCCCGCTGTGCTCACTGCCCCGTCTCCTAACTCGCTCCAAGTCCCGTTCACCCATCACCCCCTGTGCTCACTGCCCCGTGTCCTAACTCACACCAAGTCCCGTTCACCCATCACCCCCTGTGCTCACTGCCCCGTGTCCTAACTCGCTCCAAGTCCCGTTCACCCATCACCCCCTGTGCTCACTGCCCCGTGTCCTAACTCACACCAAGTCCCGTTCACCCATCACCCCCTGTGCTCACTGCCCCGTGTCGTAACTCACACCCAGTCCCGTTCACCCCTCACCCCCTGAGCTCACTGCCCCGTGTCCTAACTCGCACCCAGTCCCGTTCACCCATCACCCCCTGTGCTCACTGCCCCGTGTCCTAACTCACACCCAGTCCCGTTCACCCATCACCCCCTGTGCTCACTGCCCCGTGTCCTAACTCGCTTCAAGTCCCGTTCACCCATCACCCCCTGTGCTCACTGCCCCGTGTCCTAACTCGCACCCAGTCCCGTTCACCCATCACCCCTGTGCTCACTGCCTCGTGTCCTAACTCACACCCAGTCCTGTTCACACATCACCACCTGTGCTCACTGCCCCATGTCCTAACTCACACCCAGTCCCGTTCACCCATCACCCCCTGTGTTCACTGCCCCGTGTCCGAACTCGCACCGTCCCGTTCACCCATCACCCTCTGTGCTCACTGCCCCGTGTCCGAACTCACACCCAGTCCCGTTCACCCATCACCCTCTGTGCTCACTGCCCCGTGTCCTAACTCACACCCAGTCCCGGTCACCCATCACCCCCTGTGCTCACTGCCCCGTGTCCTAACTCACACCCAGTCCCGTTCACCCATCACCCCCTGTGCTCACTGCCCCGTGTCCTAACTCGCTCCAAGTCCCGTTCACCCATCACCCCCTGTGCTCACTGCCCCGTGTCCTAACTCGCTCCAAGTCCCGTTCACCCATCAGCCCCTGTGCTCACTGCCCCGTGTCCTAACTCACACCGAGTCCCGTTCACCCATCACCCCCTGTGCTCACTGCCCCGTCTCCTAACTCGCACCGAGTCCCGTTCACCCATCACCCCCTGTGCTCACTGCCCCGTGTCCTAACTCGCTCCAAGTCCCATTCACCCATCACCCCCTGTGCTCACTGCCCCGTGTCCTGACTCGCTCCAAGTCCCGTTCACCCAACACCCCCTGTGCTCACTGCCCCGTGCCCTAACTCACACCCAGTCCCGTTCACCCATCACCCCCTGTGCTCACTGCCCCGTGTCCTGACTCGCCCCGAGTCTTGTTCACCCATCACCCGTGCTCACTGCCCCGTGTCCTAACTTGCTCCAAGTCCCGTTCACTCATCACCCCTGTGCTCACTGCCCCATGTCCTAACTCGCTCCAAGTCCCGTTCACCCATCACCCCCTGTGCTCACTGCCCCGTGTCCTAACTCACACCCAGTCCCGTTCACCCACCACCCCCTGTGCTCACTGCCCCGTGTCCTAACTCACACCCAGTCCCGTTCACCCATCACCCTCTGTGCTCACTGCCCCATGTCCTAACTCACACCCAATCCCGTTCACCCATCACCCTCTGTGCTCACTGCCCCGTGTCCTAACTCACACCCAGTCCCGTTCACCCATCACCCCCTGTGTTCACTGCCCCGTGTCCTAACTCGCTCCAAGTCCCGTTCACCCATCACCCCCTGTGCTCACTGCCCCGTGTCCTAACTCACACCAAGTCCCGTTCACCCATCACCCCCTGTGCTCACTGCCCCGTGTCCTAACTCGCTCCAAGTCCCGTTCACCCATCACCCCCTGTGCTCACTGCCCCGTGTCCTAACTCACACCAAGTCCCGTTCACCCATCACCCCCTGTGCTCACTGCCCCGTGTCGTAACTCACACCCAGTCCCGTTCACCCCTCACCCCCTGTGCTCACTGCCCCGTGTCCTAACTCGCACCCAGTCCCGTTCACCCATCACCCCCTGTGCTCACTGCCCCGTGTCCTAACTCACACACAGTCCCGTTCACCCATCACCCCCTGTGCTCACTGCCCCGTGTCCTAACTTGCTTCAAGTCCCGTTCACCCATCACCCCCTGTGCTCACTGCCCCGTGTCCTAACTCGCACGAAGTCCCGTTCACCCCTCACCCCCTGTGCTCACTGCCCCGTGTCCTCACTCGCTCCAAGTCCCGTTCACCCATCACCCCCTGTGCTCACTGCCCCGTGTCCTAACTCACACCGAGTCCCGTTCACCCATCACTCCCTGTGCTCGCTGCCTCGTGTCCTAACTCACACCCAGTCCCGTTCACCCATCACTCCCTGTGCTCACTGCCCCGTGTCCTAACTCACACCCAGTCCCGTTCACCCATCACCCCCTGTGCTCACTGCCCCGTGTCCTAACTCGCTCCAAGTCCCGTTAACCCATCACCCCCTGTGCTCACTGCCCCGTGTCCTAACTCGCTCCAAGTCCCGTTCACCCATCAGCCCCTGTGCTCACTGCCCCGTGTCCTAACTCACACCGAGTCCCGTTCACCCATCACCCCCTGTGCTCACTGCCCCGTGTCCTAACTCGCACCGAGTCCCGTTCACCCATCTCCTCCTGTGCTCACTGCCCCGTGTCCTAACTCGCTCCAAGTCCCGTTCACCCATCACCCCCTGTGCTCACTGCCCCGTGTCCTAACTCGCACCCAGTCCCATTCACCCCTCACCCCCTGTGCTCACTGCCCCGTGTCCTAACTCGCTCCAAGTCCCGTTCACCCATCACCTCCTGTGCTCACTGCCCCGTGTCCTAACTCGCACCCAGTCCCGTTCACCCCTCACCCCCTGTGCTCACTGCCCCGTGTCCTAACTCGCTCCAAGTCCCGTTCACCCATCACCCCTGTGCTCACTGCCCCGTGTCCTAACTCGCACCCAGTCCCGTTCACCCATCACCCCCTGTGCTCGCTGCCCCGTGTCCTCCCTCGCACCGAGTCCCGTTCACCCATCACCCCCTGTGCTCACTGCCCCTTGTCCTAACTCGCTCCAAGTCCCGTTCACCCATCACCCCCTGTGCTCACTGCCCCGTGTCCTAACTCACACCCAGTCCCGTTCACCCATCACCCCCTGTGCTCACTGCCCCGTGTCCTAACTCGCACCCAGTCCCGTTCACCCATCACCCCCTGTGCTCACTGCCCCGTGTCCTGACTCGCTCCAAGTCCCGTTCACCCAACACCCCCTGTGCTCACTGCCCCGTGTCCTAACTCACACCCAGTCCCGTTCACCCATCACCCTCTGTGCTCACTGCCCCGTGTCCTAACTCGCTCCAAGTCCCGTTCACCCATCACCCCCTGTGCTCACTGCCCCATGTCCTAACTCGCACCAAGTCCCGTTCACCCATCACCCCCTGTGCTCACTGCCCCGTGTCCTAACTCACACCCAGTCCCGTTCACCCATCACCCTCTGTGCTCACTGCCCCGTGTCCTAACTCGCTCCAAGTCCCGTTCACCCATCACCCCCTGTGCTCACTGCCCCGTGTCCTAACTCGCACCAAGTCCCGTTCACCCATCACCCCCTGTGCTCACTGCCCCGTGTCCTAACTCACACCCAGTCCCGTTCACCCAACACCCCCTGTGCTCACTGCCCCGTGTCCTAACTCGCTCCAAGTCCCGTTCACCCATCACCCCCTGTGTTCACTGCCCCGTGTCCTGACTCGCTCCAAGTCCCGTTCACCCAACACCCCCTGTGCTCACTGCCCCGTGTCCTAACTCACACCCAGTCCCGTTCACCCATCACCCCCTGTGCTCACTGCCCCGTGTCCTGACTCGCCCCGAGTCCTGTTCACCCATCACCCCTGTGCTCACTGCCCCGTGTCCTAACTCGCTCCAAGTCCCGTTCACCCATCACCCCTGTGCTCACTGCCCCATGTCCTAACTCGCTCCAAGTCCCGTTCACCCATCACCCCCTGTGCTCACTGCCCCGTGTCCTAACTCACACCCAGTCCCGTTCACCCATCACCTCCTGTGCTCACTGCCCCATGTCCTAACTCGCTCCAAGTCCCGTTCACCCATCACCCCCTGTGCTCACTGCCCCGTGTCCTAACTCACACCCAGTCCCGTTCACCCAACACCCCCTGTGCTCACTGCCCCGTGTCCTAACTCGCTCCAAGACCCGTTCACCCATCACCCCCTGTGCTCACTGCCCCATGTCCTGACTCGCTCCAAGTCCCGTTCACCCATCACCCCCTGTGCTCGCTGCCCCGTGTCCTAACTCACACCCAGTCCCGCTCAGCCATCACCCCTGTGCTCACTGCCCCGTCTCCTAACTCACACCCAGTCCCGTTCACCCATCACCCCCTGTGCTCACTGCCCCATGTCCTGACTCGCTCCAAGTCCCGTTCACCCATCACCCCCTGTGCTCGCTGCCCCGTGTCCTAACTCGCTCCAAGTCCCGTTCACCCATCACCCCTGTGCTCACTGCCCCGTGTCCTAACTCGCACCCAGTCCCGTTCACCCATCACCCCCTGTGCTCACTGCCCCGTGTCCTAACTCGCACCCAGTCCCGTTCACCCATCACCCCCTGTGCTCACTGCCCCGTGTCCTAACTCGCTCCAAGTCCCGTTCACCCATCACCCCCTGTGCTCACTGCCCCGTGTCCTAACTCACACCCAGTCCCGTTCACCCATCACACCCTGTGCTCACTGCCCCGTGTCCTAACTCGCACCCAGTCCCGTTCACCCATCACCCCTGTGCTCACTGCCCCGTGTCCTAACTCGCTCCAAGTCCCGTTCACCCATCACCCCTGTGCTCGCTGACCTACATCGGCTCCCGGTCCGGCAACGCCTCAATTTTAAAATTCTCATCCTTGATTTCAAACCCCTCCATGGCCTCGCTCCTCCCTATCTCTGTAACCTGCTCCAGCCCTGTGTTCAAATCCCTCTGAGATCTCTGCGCTCCTCCAATTCTGGCCTCTTGTGCATCCCCCGATTTTAATCGCTCCACCATTGGCGGCCATGCCTTCAGCTACCGAGGCCATAAGCTCTGAAACTCCCTCCCTAAACATCTCCACCTCTCCACTTCTCTCTCCTCCTTTAAGTTGCTCCTTAAAACCTACCTGCCTTAATATCTCCTTATGTGGCTCGGTGTCAAATTTTGTCTGTGAAGCGCCTTGGGACATTAAAGATGCTATATAAATTCAAGTTGTTGTTTTAAAGGGATTCATTACCTGCGGCATTTCAGAAGGAATACTGTCTTGATTCAAAGTCGCTTACTTTGAATTATGATGGTTGACATAAGAAAACTACTAGGCACTTGGTCTAAGCGTTAAACAAAGCTTTAATCAACTGTTTTACAACATGGAGGTCTGGTTGTGTCCTTCACTAGTTCCTGTTAAGAATGTCCAGCGCAAGCTGGGCCCATGCCCGAGTATTTATACTCTCCCTGGACAGCGCCATCCGTAGGCCACTCAGTATTATTTCATAAGTCTTTCTTTCATGAATGACTGATTCATGTCACTGCCTATAAATTTGTTCGGTTTCCTTTTCGATATATCGACATTGCTTATTTTCTGCTATGTATTCAGCAGTCTAAGCTCTGGAATTCCCTCCCTAAACCTCTCCGCCTCTCTAAGCCCTCTCCTCCTTTAAGACGTTCCTTAAAACCTGCCTCTTCACCTGTCCTAATATCTTCTTATGTGGCTGGGTAACAAATGTTGTTTGATATATAGCGCATTGGGACATTCTGCTACTTTATAGTAAAAAAAATTGCATTTATATAGCGCCTTTCACGATCACCGGACGTCTCAAAGCGCTTTACAGCCAATGAAGTACTTTTGGAGTGTAGTCAATTCAATTTTATTTGTCATATATGCAGCAGACGTGTGTACTGCACAATGAAATGTTGATTTTTACGAGTCCTCCCAACATTGGAATAAATATGGCATAACAATGATAAAATACTAATAGAAATACAGTAATAATAAATAAAACAACAGTAATAAATAATAATAAATTATACGTTCATGAGTCTTATGGCCTGGGGGTAGAAGCTGTTTCGAAACCTGCTGGTACGAGACCGTATGCTTCGGTATCTCTTACCGGACGGGAGCAGGGCGAGAGGTTGTGGCTGGAGTGGCTTGCGTCTTTGATGATTCTCAGGGCCTTCCCCCGGCACCTCTCGGGGTAGATATCCTGCACAGCAGGTAGTTTAATTCCTATAGTATGTTGTGCAGCTTTCACTACCATCTGTAGAGCCTTGCGGTCTGTGGCGGTGCAGTTGCCATACCAGGTAGTGATGCAGCCGGACAGGATACTCTCGATGGTGCACCGGTAGAAGTTGGTGAGAATCTGGGGGGCCATTCCAAATTTCTTCAGTCTCCTGAGGAAGAACAGGCGTTGGCATGCCTTCTTCGTTACGATGTCAATGTGATGGGACCATGTTAAGTCCTCCGTAATGAATACACCCAGGAATTTGAAGCTGCTGACCCTCTCCACCTCAGCCCCTTCTATGTAGATTGGGGTGTGTCCCTCCCCCTGCCGCTTCCTGTAGTCCATGATCATCTCCTTTGTTTTGCTGATGTTGAGGGAGAGGTTGTTGTACTTGCACCATTCTGCTAGAGCTCTTACCTGTTGTAATGTAGGAAACGCAGCAGCCAATTTGCACACAGCAAAGTCCCACAAACAGCAATGTGATGACGACCAGATCATCTGTTTTATTGATGTTGATTGAGGGATAAATATTGGCCAGCACACCGGGGATAACTCCCCTGCGCTTCTTCAAAATAGTGCCGTGGGATCTTTTACATCCACCTGAGAGCAGACGAGGCCTCAGTTTAATATCTCATCTGAAAGACGGCACCTCCGACAGTGCAGCACTCCCTCAGCACTGCACTGGAGTGTCAGCCTAGCTTTATGTGCTCAAGTCTCTGGAGTGGGACTTGAACCCACAACCTTCTGACTCAGAGGTGCCCACTGAGTCACAGCTGACACAAGAGAAATGCAACTTGTTCTCCTGCTCATTGTCAATCAGGTCCTATCTCAGGAATGATCTGACCATGTTTACATTTTTCCTACTCAAATGTATATCCCTCTATTCCTTGCTGAATTGGGAATTCATCCAATTTCTTTTTTGAATGAATCAATGTTTACTACACAAGGTGACAAACTGGTCTGTAAGTCAACAATTCTTAGCGTGAAGGCCCTGGGACTGATTTTCAGTCAGTTGATAGTCTTTACTTTAAGCAGAAAGTGCAGTTCAAGTCTCCTTTTGGCCAGTCTTGACAATGACTCATTTTCTTACATAAGCTTAATATAAAGTGATAAAGATTTGCCACTGAAGAGCTTAAAGCAGCAATGGAAACATTGGGCCAGTAATTCCGGTCCCAACGCGTGAGTACGGACGGGGTACTCACGCGTGGGCCCGTTGGAAGTGCCGGATTTCAGCATGCACAGCGCATGCGCGGGAAACCGGCATTTCCTCCAAGGGGTTCAGAGGTCCAACGCGTGCGTGCAGGACTCTGTGCGCACGCGTTGAACTTCCTTCTCTTTGACAGGTTTGCCCGTGTGTAAGGGCCTCAACTTTTTAGAAATGTAAAAAGGAGACGTAAGGACTGGATTCTTTAAGGTAAGTGGTCTATTATTTAAAATTATAACATTTTTTCCACAGCTTTATTGTTTTTAAGGACTTTACAGTAAGGTAAGTTTATTTTTAGACCCGATTTCTTAAAAATTATTTTTTTCAAAAATGTGATTAATTGTTTAAAATAGTTTTTTAAAGTTATTTATAGTTCATTTAATTAGTGGGATTTTTTTAAAATTTTATTTAAAGTTTAAGTAGTGTTTTGGGCGCCCGTAGTTTTCATGAGTTTGACAGTTCTTACTATCAAACTCATGAATGAAGTTTCCCCTCCCCTGATTGGCTGCCCAGTGCTCACCTGATCCCAGCCGGCACATCGAACTAACTACGCCGCTGGATCAGGCAAGCACAGCGCGCCGACAGCTGAACCGGGCCAGTGACAGGAATTCCAAGCAGGCCCAGGCTTCAGCTGTCGGCGCGCCGGGTAAGTGCACATCGGGGGCTTGCACGCGCGGCAAGCCCCCGATCCTAATTTCTGGGCCATTATTGGGCGATAGATCCTATTAGATTTAGCCGTGCTACATTTTATGGTGAACTAAACTCACTGGATGGGAATCGTAAAGCTAAAAGCCTGGCAGAAAAATAGGACCGTGGCATTTGTTTCCACTTTGGTGGCCATCATCCCTTCAGCTAGGCAACAGGACAAAACAAGAGGTTCAGGTAAATAAGCAGTGGACCAACAGGAGCAGGCCGTATGATTAGTCTACAGGGCCTAAGAGTCCGAGCTGGAACTAACAGAGGAGCAATATAGAAGGAGGTTCATGCTCTCCGAGGAAGATCTTACAGAAGTTCAGACTTGCATTTCGATGATGCCTTTCTCAACCTCAGGATGTCTTAAAGTGCTTCACAACAACAACAACAACAACTTGTATTTATATAGCGCCTTTAAACGTAGTAAAACGTCCCAAGGCGCTTCACAGGAGTATTTTAAGACAAAAAATTTGACACCGAGCCACATAAGGAGAAATTAGGGCAGGTGACCAAAAGCTTGGTCAAAGAGGTAGGTTTTAAGAATTGTCTTAAAGAAGGATAGAGAGGTAGAGAGGCGGAGAGTAGGAAGGAAATTCCAGAGCTTAGGGCCCAGGCAGCTGAAGACATGGCCGCCGTGTTGAGCGATTATAATCAGGGATGCTCAAGGGGGCAGAATTGGAGGAGTGCAGATATTTCTGAGGGTTGTGGGGCTGAAGGAGAATACAGAGATAGGGAGGGGCGAGGCAATGGAGGGATTTGAAAAAAAAATGAGAATTTTGAAATCGAGGCTTTGCTTAACTGGGAGCCAATGTAGGTCAGCAAGCACAGGGGTGATGTGTGAACAGGACTTGGTGCGAGTTAGGACACGGGCAGCCGAGTTTTGGATGACCTCAAGTTTACATAGGGTAGAATTTGAGAGGCCGGCCAGGAGTGCGTTGGAATAGTCAAGTCTAGAGGTAACAAAGGCAATTAAGTTCTTCTGAAGTGTAGCCACTGCTGTAATGTAGGAAACACGGCAGCTAATTTGCACACAGCAAGATCCCATATAATAATGATCAGATAATCTGTCTTAGCGATGTTGGTTGAGGGATAAATATTGGCCAGGACACTGGGGAGAAATCCCCTGCTCTTCTTCGAAATGGTGCCATGGGATGTTTTGCATCCACCTGAGAGGGCAGACGGGGGCCTCGGTTTAATGTCTCATCTGAAAGATGCACTTCTGACAGTGCAGCACTCCCTCAGCACTGCACTGGAGTGTCAGCCGAGATGATGCACTCGTCTCTGGAGTGGGACTTCTGGCTCAGAGGCAAGGGAGCTACCAACAGGTACAGCTGAGATTGTGAATGATGTCTTCTTCTTAGGCAGTCCCTCGGAACTGAGGATGACTTGCTTCCACATTAAAAATGAGTTCTCAGGTGACTGATGAGTCCAATGCGGGACCTACAGTCTCTGTCACAGGTGGGGCAGACGGTGGTTGAAGGGGCGGGTGGGTGGGGTGCTTGGGTTGACGTGCACTCCTTGCGCTGCCTGCGCTTGGCTTCCGCTTGCTCCCGGCGAAGAGACTCGAGGTGTTCGGCGCAGATGCTTCTCCTCCAATTTGTGCGGTCTTGGGCCAGGGATTCCCAGGTGTCGGTGGGGATGTTACACTTTTTCAAGGAGGCTTTGAGGGTGTCCTTGAAGCGTTTCCTCTGCCCACCTGGGGCTCTCTTGCCATGCCGGAGCTCCGAGTAGAGTGCTTGTTTTGGGAGTCTCGTATCGGGCATGCGGGCGGTGTGACCCGTCCATCGGAGCTGATCGAGCGTGGTCAAAGCTTCGATGCTGGGGATGTTGGCCTGAGCGAGAACACTGACGTTGGTGCGCCTATCCTGCCAATGGATTTGCAGGATCTTGTGGAGGCAGCGTTGGTGGTACCTCTCCAGTGCTTTGAGGTGCCTGCTGTACATGGTCCATGTCTCTGAGGCATACAGCAGGGCGGGTATCACTGCTGCACTGTAGACCATGAGCTTGGTGCCGGGATGTTCTCTGTTACTCCAGATGCTCGTTTTCTGGCTGTGAAAGTCAGTGTTCCTGACATTTTTCATTATAAGGTCATCTCAATCATCTGGAGGCAATACTCAGGTATTAGGCACATACTATCGCCTAGAAATTCCTCTTTACAATATTAGCATAACAAAGTGTAACGCCTTCATGTGGAATTCCTCTGTTTGTCTTTTAACAGAGTTGCAATCTCATTTAAAATAAACAGGTTAGTGCCTCCATTAAAATAACTGGACAGAGGAATGTCAAGTGAACACATTCAGCATCCGTTTGCTTATATCGCAACTTCTGTTGACCTAATTTTTAAAAAAAATGACATGTTACAGGAGGGTTACAGGTTCATCTGTTTCCTGAGGGGTTTCAGATGCCAAAACCATTGAAAGTTGGAAGACAAGTTGATCAATCTGTAAAAAAGCACATGAGATGCTAGGCTTTATAAATAGAAACCAGACTGCCTACTTCCACCTCTGTAACATCGCCCCTGCCTCATTTCATCTGCTGCTGAAACGCTCATTCGTGGCCTTGTTACCTCTAGACTCGACACAATTTCTAAATTTGCAGACGACACGAAATTGGGGGGCATAGCCGATAGAATCATAGAAAGTTACAGCACGGAAGGAGGCCATTTTGGCCCATCGTGTCCGCGCCGGCCTACAAAGAGCTATCCAGCCTAATCCCACTTCCCAGCTCTTGGTCCGTAGCCCTGCAGGTTACAGCATCCCAAGTGCACATCCAAGTACTTTTTAAATGTGGTTAGGGTTCCTGCCTCTACCACCCTTTCAGGCAGTGAGTTCCAGACCCTCACAACCCTCCGGGTGAAGACATTTCCCCTCAAATCCCCTCTAAACCTTCCACCAATTACTTTAAATCTGTGCCCCCTGGTTTTTGACCCCTCTGCTAAGGGAAATAGGTCCTTTCTATCCTGTGCCCCTCATAATTTTGTACACCTCAATAAGGTCTCCCCTCAGCCTCCTCTGTTCCAAGGAAAACAGACCCAGCCTATCCAATCTTTCCTCATAGCTAAAATTCTCTACTCCCGGCAACATCCTTGTAAATCTCCTCTGTACCCTCTCTAGTGCAATCACATCTTTCCTGTAATGTGGTGACCAGAACTGCACGCAGTACTCTAGCTGAGGCCTAACCAGTGTTTTATACAGTTGAAGCATAACCCCCCTGATACTGAGGAGGACTGCAACAAATTACAGGAGAACATTAATAAACTTGCAGAATGGGCATATAATTGGCAAATGAAATTCAACACAGATAAATGTGACGAATTACATTTTGGTAAGAAAAATACGGAGGTCACATAATTACTTGGAAAATAAGAATCTAAATGGGGTAGAGTAACAAAGGGATCTCGGAGTACAAATACACAAATCACTAAAAGTATCAACACAGGTTAACAAAGCCATAAAAAAAAGCAAACCAAGCACTAGGGTTTATTTCTAGAGGGATAGAATTGAAAAGTAGGGAAGTTATGCTAAACCTGTATCGAACCTTGGTTAGACCACACTTGGAGTACTGCGTACAGTTCTGGTCGCCATATTATAAAAAGGATATAGAGGCACTGGAGAGGGTGCAGAGAAGATTTACAAGGATGATACCAGAAATGCGAGGGTCTACATATCAGGAAAGGATGAACAGGCTGGGTCTCTTTTCTCTTGAAAAAAGGCTGAGGGGTGACCTAATAGAGGCCTTTAAAATGATGAAAGGTTTTGATAGAGTGGATACAGAGAGAATGTTCCCACTTGTGGGGAAGAGCAAAACTAGAGGCCATCAATATAAGATAGTCACCAAGAAATCCAATAGGGAATTCAGAAGAAACTTCTTTACCCAGAGAGTGGTGAGAATGTGGAACTCGCTACCACAGGGAGTGGTTGAAGCGAATAGTATCGATGCATTTAAGAGGCAGTTAGATTAGCATATGAGGGAGAAGGGAATAGAGGGTAACGCTGATAGATTTAGATGAGGAAAGACGGGAGGAGGCTCGTGTGGAGCATAAACACCAGCATGGACTGGTTGGGCCGAATGGCCTGTTTCTGTGCCGTATATCCTACGGAATCCGATGACTATTCTAATGCTCTCCTGGTCTGCCTCCCACATTCTATCCTCTGTAAACTTGAGTTCATCCAAACTTCTGCTGACCGTGTCCTAACTCGCACCGAGTCCCATTCACCCATCACCCCTGTGCTCGCTGACCTACATTGGTTTCCGGTCCATCAACACCTCGAATTTAAAATTCTCAGCCTTGTTTTCAAATCTCTCCAGGGCCTCGCCCCCCTCTCTATCTCTGTAACCTTCCCCAGGCCTACAACCCTCCGGGATCTCTGCGCCTCTTGAACATTCCTGATTTCAATCACTCTACCATTGGTGGCCGTGCCTTCTGTTGCCGAGGTCCAAAGCTCTGGAATTCCCTACCTAAACCTCTCCACCTCTCTCTGCTCCTTTGTGGGTACAGTAGCACAGTGGTTATGTTACCGGTCTAGGCCTGGATTAATGATCTGGAGATGTGAGTTCAAAATCTCCACCAGAGGCAGCTGGGGAATTTTTAAATTCAATTAATTAAAATACATCTGGAATTAAAAACTAGCATTAGGTATGGTGACTCTGAAACTACTGGATTGCTGTAAAAACCCATCTGGTTCACTGATGTCTTTTAGGGAAGGAAATCTACTGTCCTTACCCGGTCTGGCCTATATGTGACTCCAGACCCACAGCCATGTGGTTGACTCTTAACTGCCCTCTGCGGGTTCAAGAAGGCAGCTCATCACCACCTTCTCGAGGGCAATTAGGGATGGGCAATAAATGCTGGCCTTGCCAGCGACGCCCACATCCCATGAACAAATAAAAAAAAAAGACGCTTGTTAAAACCGACCTCTTTGACCAAGCTTTTGGTCACCTGTCCTAATATCTCCTTATGTGGCTCTGTCAAATCTTGTTTTATAACACTCCTGTGCAGCGCCTTGGGGCGTTTTACTATGTTAAAGGCGTTAGATAAATACAAGTTGTTGTTGTTGGAGATAGAGTGAGTATAATTACAAAGAGGTAGTGCTAAACCAATTCAAATCATTGGCTGGAAATCTCCTCCGAGCTTCCCCCCACTCCGGTGCCATAACTTTGCCGGACGTGCGTCGGAAACACCACTTACTGAGGCTTCCGCCACACTTATGGTGAAGTTACAGCTGCAGCAACAACTTGTATTCGTATCGCACCTTTAACATAGTAAAATGTCCCAAGGCTCGTCACAGGAGTGTTATCAGACAAAATTTGACACCGAGCCACATGCGGAGATATTAGGCTGCAAGGAAATGACCAGCTATTGATTAGGCCGCTGATTAACCAGTAATAGATTCTCTCTTGATGATTGAGGGAACTAACTTTAGAGGGTGTAATATATATGTAGCTGGGCTGATAGGGATACAGACATCCCTGTTTCTGTTGTAAAGTTATGAAGAGCAGCCTGGAGGGAAAATATACAAAGACGACCAAAATTTCAACATCACAAATTTGCCCACCTTTAACAAATGCTGAGCAGGAAGCAGGAAAGCAATGAACGTGGATAACAAATCGCAGAGCAAAGAACGTAAGAAATAAGAACATAAGAAATAGGAGCAGCAGTAGGCCATACGGCTCCTCGAGCCTGCTCCGCCATTCAATAAGATCATGGCTGATCATCGGCCTCAACTCCACTTTCCCGCCCGACCTCCATATCCCTTGATTCCCCTAGAGTCCAAAAATCTATCGATCTCAGTCTTGAATATACTCAATGACTCAGCATTCACAGCCCCCTGGGGCAGAGAATTCAGCTCAGAAAAGGTTCTTTTTCTACATAGAGCTTCTGCCGAGCCTCCTAATATCGCGACCCTGTTTTGCCTCCATTGGCTCTCAAAACTCAAGTTACTTTCAGGTCTTGCTTGCTCCCGAGACTCAGCAGCAATTTCTCTTTCACCATCGGAGAGGGTGCAAAGGAGATTCACCAGGATGTTACCTGGGCTGGAGCGCTTCAGCTATGAAGAGAGACTGGACAGGCTGGGGTTGTTTTCCTTAGAGCAGAGAAGGCTGAGGGGAGACTTGATTGAGGTGTACAAAATTATGAAGGGCACAGATAGGGTAGATAGAAAGGAACTTTTCCCCTTAGTAGAGGGGTCAATAACCAGGGGGCATAGTTTCAAGGTAAGGGTCAGGAGGTTTAGAGGGGATTTGAGGGTGGTTGGAATCTGGAATTCACTGCTTGAAAGGGTGGTAGAGGCAGGAACCCTCACAACATTCAAGAAGCATTTAGATGAGCACTTGAAACGTCATAGCATACAAGGCTACGGACCAAGTGCTGGAAAATGGGATTAGAATAGACAGGGCTTGATGGCCGGCACGGCCATGATGGGCCAAAGGGCCTCTTTCTGTGCTGTATAACTCTATGGGCAGGATTTTAACTCAGGAGTTGGGTAGGAGGTGGGACTACAACTTTCGGGGTTGTAGTCCCACCTCCATCGAGATGCGGCCAATCCACGCAATTTTAACTTGATTGACCTTGTTGAGCCCACCCAGTGTGTTAAGTCTGTGTGTTATAGTGAGAATTACTACACAGACCACAAGAGTAAGTTCAACAGGTTTTTACTGGTTGGAGGTCAGGACTATACTGAATACAATATTATTACACTGTGCTTATATACCGGTGTGGTCACCACCGGTATTACGTATACAGCAGCCAAAGAAAGTAGTACCTTTCTTAAGGTGGACCAGGCTTAAATTCTCTTAAGGTGGAACAGGTTACATACACCACAATCCTCCCTTTTTAGCTTAACAGTCATATCCCCAAATAAACATAACATATATACATATATAACTTCAGGTATAACAGCTCAAAGGTTCAGTCTCTCAGGAGGCTTTCTGATTCGGCTTGGATAACGCCTTTCAGTGGTCTCTGATTCTTGTTGTTGAGGTGCCTCCTCTAGTTGGTTGCCAATGTATTGGGTGTCATCATCATCAAATACATTCTCGGCCGAGGTAGATGCTTCAGGTTCATGAACGTCTTCCACAGCTGTCTCTGTCACAACCATGGGTTCGACCCTTGCTCTCGACTCTACCAGTTGATCCGCATGACGCCTTATCACATTATGACCAATATCTACGGTGTACATCAGAGGTCCTTGTCTGGCCCGGATTGTTCCGGACTGCCATTTTTCGTTTCCATAGCCCCTTGCCATCACTGGTTGTCCTACGTCGAAAGTTCGAGTGGTCTTGCTGTTAATATGCCGAAACTGTTTGTTTTCCACTTCCCTCCGCACATTTGGTTTTAACAAGTCCAACTTGGACCGCAACCTCCTGTTATAAAACATCATAGCAGGACTTTGGTTAGTCACGGCATGATCGGCATTTCTATATGACATCAGGAACTTATCGACCTTGTATTGCAGCGGAATCTGATCATCATTCATGACCTTAATAGCCTTTTTGAATGTCTGGACAAATCTTTCAGCCAACCCGTTTGTCGCCAGGTGATATGGGGCAGAGGTATAATGTTTAACTCCATTCTTCTTTAAGAATTGTTGGAATTCTTCCGATACAAACTGTGGTCCGTTGTCCGAACAGATCTGTTCTGGCAATCCGTTCCTTGCGAATATTGTTCTTAACACCGCAATTGTCTTTTCTGAAGTAGTGGTATTCATCTTGATGACTTCTGGCCATTTGGAATGTGCGTCCACCGCGATTAGGAACATGGAGTCCATGAATGGACCAGCAAAGTCAATGTGTACGCATTGCCATGGGGCTGAAGGCCATTCCCATGGGTGTAGCGGTGCTATCGGAGGTGCATTTTGCACTTTTTGACACCCAGCGCAGCTTTTCGTTAACTCCTCAATCTGTTGGTCAATACCCGGCCACCATACGTAAGCCCTAGCAAGACTTTTCATTTTAACTCCCCCCAGATGACCTTCATGTAGTTCTTTTAAAACTCTTTCCCTTAACTTGGGAGGAATAATCACTCTTGTCCCGTACATCAAAGTACCATGGCAGACGGACAGCTGGTCTCGCCTTGCCGAGAATGCCGGTAACAGAGGATCACCCCGTGTTGGCCATCCTTTCACTGTCACCTCGTAGACTCTGGACAGTGTCGGGTCGTTCCTGGTTTCTCTTTCAATACTTGCGTTGGTGACAGGTAAACACTCGATAATGGTCGAATGAAATAACTCAACAGGGTCAACTTTCGTCGTGTCTTCATCTTCAGGTAGTGGCAGGCGTGACAGGCCATCAGCATTGCCATGCTGTTTCGTACCTTTGAATTCTATCTGATATTGATGTGCCCCTAAGAAAAGAGACCATCTCTGGTGACGCTGTGCTGTCATCACCGAAACACCCTTCTTAAGGTTAAAAATGGACACCAATGGTTGATGGTCTGTCAGAAGTGTGAATTTTTGGCCCTGTAGGTAATGATTAAACTTCTTCACTCCCCATACAAGGCTAAGGGCCTCCCTATCGATCTGCGCATAGTTGTGCTCAGCGGAGGTCAATGATCTGGATGCAAACGCGACTGGCCTTTCCGTGCCATTTGGCAATTTATGTGAGAGTACTGCCCCAATACCATATGGAGAAGCATCACAAGCCAACCGAATAGGCAGTGTCGGGTTGAAGTGAGCCAACACTTCCTCTGAGGTGATCAATTCTTTGCTTTTGCGAAATGCCTTCTTACAGTTTTCGCCCCAGTCCCATGGTACCCCTTTCTGTAAAAGAGCGTTCAACGGATGCAGCACCGTGGATAGATTTGGCAGAAATTTATGGTAATAGTTAATTAATCCTAGAAACGACCTCAACTGAGAGACATTCTCCAGAGCGGGAGCCTTTACAACTGCCGCTATCTTGTCAGGAGACTTATGAAGCCCCTCCCGGTCAATGACATGCCCACAGTACGAGATCCGCTTCTGGAAGAACTCACATTTCTGCCGATTTACTCTAAGTCCATACTCTTTCAGTCTGTTGAGCACCAGTTCCAAGTTAGCGAGATGCTGTTCATCACCATCACCTGTGATCAGAATGTCGTCCAGGTAACATTGTGTGCCTGGAATTCCCTGTAATACCTGCTCCATGGCCCTCTGCCAAATTGCTGGAGCCGATGCCACTCCAAAAACCAGCCTATTGTACCGGTACAACTCTCGATGCGTGTTGATCGTGAGGTATTGGCGTGACTCTTCTTCAACCTCCATCTGCAAATACGCCTGCGCCAGGTCTATCTTGGTGAAGTGTTTCCCGCCAGACAGTGAAGCGAAAATATCCTCAATCCGTGGAAGCGGATACTGCACCGTGTGAAGCACCGGATTAACGGTGATTTTGAAATCTCCACAGATGCGAACCTTCCCTGGATCTCCTGGCTTATTGTTCGCAGGACGTTTCATAACGGGAACAATGGGCGTAGCCCACTCACTCCAATCTACTTTAGACAGTACACCTGAACGTTCTAGTGCTTCCAGCTCCGCTTCAACCGCAGGTCGTATTGCATAGGGTACCGGTCTGGCTTTAAAAAATTTTGGTTGTGCATGTTCATCAATCTTGATGTTTGCCGTAATTCCTCTCAGTGTTCCCAGTCCCGGCTGGAACACCTCTTTAGCCTCATCCAATATTCTGGACAATCATTTAGGTTTGACAGCTGTTTCGCCGGAATCTACCGTTAGTGCTTTCAAGGAGTGCCAGTCCATATTCATTTTCCTAATCCACTCCCGTCCTAGTAGTGGTGGACCTCCTTCAGGTAGCACATATAAGTCCATTACTTGGCTTCCTTCGCCCTTGTGGACCACTTCTACCTCTATTTTTCCGATGGGGTACACTCTTTGCCCCGTGTACGTTTTCAATATAATCTCCGTATCCTGTAAGGGAATATGTTGGAATAACCTTCTGTAATCTTTCTTATTCATGACCGTCAATGCCGATCCAGTGTCCAATTCCATTTTTACTTGGACTCCTGCTATCTTAAGAGTGACCCAAATTGTCTGGAGGTCTGTATCCTTACCAACGTTGTGTATTCTTAAGCTATCCAGTTCATTACTGCTAGCGTCTGAATCTGACTTCTGTTCGGTCAAACTGTTCTTTGTCACCTTGTGTACCTTTGCATATTTTCCTTGCGGTGACTTTTTGTTGCTGGTCTTCTTTCCTGACCGGCATACTTTAGCTATGTGGCCAAGCCTGCCACACGTTCTGCATTCTTGGTTTTTAAACCAACACTGGTTCTGATCGTGCGTTGTCTTTCCACAACGATAACATTTGACAGAACTCAAACCCAATTTGTTTGTACCGAGTTCCGGTGGCCGTAGCTGCATTACTGCCGTGCCTCTCGCTGCGGCCTCGTGTGCTGCTGCCATAGTGACCGCCTTCTTGAGAGACAGCTCATTCTCCTCGAGCAGTCGCCTTTGTGTATCCTGTTTAAATAAACCACACACAAATCTATCTCGAAGTGCCTCTGTCAGTCCCGTTCCAAACTGACAATATTTTGCTAGCTTACGTAATTCCATCAAATATTCAGCATTGCTTTCATTTTGCAGCTGTCTTCTATCGTAAAATTTAAATCGTTCCGCTAGCATCAGCGGCGTGGGGTTAAGATGATTTTTAAGGACAGTAACAATCTGTTCGAACGTCTTATCCGCCGGTTCATCTGGTGATAACAGGTGTTTCAATTGCCCGTATGTCTTCGCACCCATTAAGTTTAGTAATGTTAAGTGCTTTATCTGCCTCAGGAATTTTATTTGCCTTACAATAGTTTTGTATGCATTCTACATACATAGCCCAGTCTTCTATATCACTGTCGAAGGCATTAATGTTCCCATGTTTAGGCATCGTAGCAATTTATCGTATTTTTAATGTTATCTAAGATGGCGGCTTCCCGCTCTTGCCGTCGTCCTCCGCCCACAAAATGGCGGTTTTCCCACGCTTGGCGGTCTTCACCCGTCCCCCGACGCTGTCTCCGCTTCACCGCGGCTCTCGCGCCTTCAGTTTCCCCAGGCGCTGCGCCTTTAGCCCGAATGCGGCCCTTATCTCCGGTCGCGATCGAAGTCCCGCGCTGCGCCTCTCGCTCGAAAGCGGCCCGGCCCTTATCTCTGGTCGCGATCGACCTCACCGCCCTTATTCCTCCGTCTTCCCAGCCCCGTCTGTACAGCCAACGCGGTTGACCTTCTGTCGCGTCGCTGCCCGGCTTACCCACCACGAGGTAGTAGAAGAAGCTGACAGTCGCTGATGGAGGCTTCGAGGTCAGGATGTCTTCTGCACTCTGGTTGCTCGATGCCTGCCGCTCGACGTGTCTTCCCGTAGTTGATGAGGGTGGAAACCTCTCTTTGACGTCCTGTCTGTGGACGAAGTCGCCGTGGAAATTACTGCAGCAGGGTAAGAATCGGACTCGTCGCCACTGTTAAGTCTGTGTGTTATAGTGAGAATTACTACACAGACCACAAGAGTAAATTCAACAGGTCTTTACTGGTTGGAGGTCAGGACTATACTGAATACAATATTATTACACTGTGCTTATATACCGGTGTGGTCACCACCGGTATTACGTATACAGCAGCCAAAGAAAGTAGTACCTTTCTTAAGGTGGACCAGGCTTAAGTTCTCTTAAGGTGGAACAGGTTACATACACCACACAGTGGGCTCAGCAGGCCAATTAAGAGCCACCTGGCAACAGGTGACGTCACAGACTGAAATTTCATCTGTCAAGAGCTTTTGACAGATGAAATATCAGTGTTTCACAGCTGTTTGAAGCTGTCAAACACTGACAGTCTTACTTCTAACCTGAGTCCTTCTCCACAGACTCAGTTAGAAATCTCTCCTGCACAGAAAGCTGAAGGCTGTCACTTTTGACAGTTCGCAGCCATTCTGCTTTCTGTGCCGGTGAGATGAGGGACTCCCGAGACTTAAAGGAAGGATGGCTGAAAAGGTAAGAAAAGGTAATTTAAACTTCTTTAATCACTTTAGACACACCAAACACACTTACCTTTGCACTCATGCACACATCACTCACCTGAACACTGACAACTCGACCCCTCCAAGTCCTTCAACCCGATGGCCCACTTCCTCTAACTTGGCGTGGTTTGGAACCATTGGGAATCCCACACTTCAACCTTAAAAATAGGGATTAGGCTAAAAACTGCCTGTTAACTACCTAACAGGCAGTTAATTGGCACTAATCCCCTTCCCGCCTCGGGGAGGCGGGTCCCAGTGCGGGGCGGGTACCCGTCTCCTTTGAAACTGGCATGGAGGCGGGTTTGGGTGCGGGATGGGGTCGGGACCCCCAAGTTCGGGATTTTAACCACCCCCCCACGCCTCCAATCCCGACTCCACGGCCCAATGAAAATCCTGCCGTACGACTCTATCTATGACTCCTCTGCTCCGTTTCCGCCACTGCATATCTCCTGCCCTGGAGTATTCCAGCTCAAACAGGTGATTGGAGGAAATTTGCACGCATTTACAGCGAGGGAGCTTGTGGTCCAGCCCAGGCTTGTCCCAGCATTTGGCAGCTGACAGATAAGGGAATTAACATTTACCTGACCTTGCTTATGAATTAGCTACCTGCACCGCAACTAGAGAGTTTATCACTTCCAGCATCCCAGTGTCTATTATTACAGTGAGTTGCTATGAATCGCAGAATAAAACCGTCCTTATATTATCAATGGCATCTTGTTGCTACAGTTACTGTGTATTATCTTCTGGCTGTCGTCGCAGTTACAACTTACAGCTTTATCGTAATATTTAAATTAGATGTAGCTCCCCCCAGTATAAATTAATTTTCGTTTCACGGTCAAAAATACAGTTAGTGTCAAGATCCAGCCTTGTGAGGGCTGGGGTGGGCAGTGCCCACAGAACCGCCTCGTTACTGTTGAATTGTCTCCAACTGCTTCACTCTTAAAATCCCCCTTCACGAATCAAGAGTCGGCAACTGCAGAGAGTGAATCTTGCCTCTGACAGTGTCAGCCGTGGCTCAGTGGGCAGCACGCTCGCCTCTGAGTCAGAAGTTTGTGGGTTCAAGTCCCGCTCCAACACATAAATGCTAAGTTGACACCCTAGTGCAGTATTGAGGGAGGGCTGCACTGTCGGAGGTGCCGTCTTTCGGATGAGACATTAAACCGAGGCCCCATCTGCTCTCTCAGGTAAATGTAAAAGATCCCAGGGCACTATTTCGAAGAAGAGCAGGGGAGTTCTCCCCAGTGTCCTGGGCCAATATTTATCCCTCAATCAACATCACTAAAAACAGAATATCTGGTCATTGCTGTTTGTGGGAGCTTGCTGTGCGCAAATTGGCTGCTGCGTTTCCTACATTACAACAGTGACTACACTCCAAAAGTGCTTCATTGGCTGTAAAGCGCTTTGAGGCGTCCGGTGGTCGTGAAAGGCGCTATATACAGGAAACTTTTTTTTATCCGGCACGGACGGGACCGACGTGGTGCCGGTTCATCAAAAATTCCGGATAACCGAACGCTATAGTAAAAGATACGGAGCTGAGAGCTCCGTATAAAGCAACAAACCCTGTTGACTGTAGAACAATGGCCTCAAGTTTCAAGCGTCTCTGTAGCTTAGCAACAGCTGCAGCCACACCCTTGCACAGCACAGATGGCAGAAGGCAAATACAATATGAAGTAAAACCTACTCCTGGATTTTGCCGGTTAACCGAGATTTCCGGTTATTTAGGTGCCGGTAAATCGAAAGTTTCCTGTATATAAATGCAAGTCTTTCTTTTTTCTTTTGCTTCACCGTGATACAAGTTGCATACTCCTGAAGATTAAGTTATGAGCTCCCGGCCTGCTGTGCTCTCCGCATAAACAGTTCCTTTCACATTGCAGTCACCTTTAGATTTTGTTTCATAGAAAGTTCGGTCCATATTGCGAAATGGGACCCCAAACACTGGAGGCAATCTTCGAATGCCACGTAATGAAAGAGAATGTCATTTTTTCTGTCACTGTAAAAATAAATTAAATGTCTCTTTGTAGAGCAGTTCAGGAGCTCGGCTGATAGGAGGAAAACCATTACAAATAATTGCCAATGTGCACAGCGATCAAACAATAGCAGCTGTAAAACCATCATGACAAATCCAAATTTAAACTGAGTAACCCTAGTCAAACAGGCTCTTAGGAAGTACCTGAGTCAAGCCTGGTCTAGATTTTGGTTCAATCATTGACAAGACGACATCTATCCGTCTTTTGGATGAGACGTTAAAACGAGGCCCCATCTGCTCTCTCAGGTGGACGTAAAAGATCCCGCGGCACAATTTCGAAGAAGAGCAGGTGAGTTATCCCCAGTGTCCTGCCCAATATTTATCCCTTAACAAACATCACTCAAAAAAACCCCAGATTATCTGGTCATTATCACATTGCTGTTTGTGGGAGCTTGCTGTGCACAATTTGGCTGCCGCGTCTCCTACATTACAACAGTGACTCCACTTCAAAAGGACTTCATTGGCTGTGAAGCACTTTTGGACGTTCTGAGGTTGTGAAAGGCGCTATAGAAATGCAAGTCTTTTTTAAAAATCTGTTGTTAACCACAGGGATCATTGAAAAGAGTAATGGATGGTGGAAAATAATGTAAAAATGAGTTAAGAATGATGGCAAGATTTCCAATAATTTGACACTGTAGACTAATCGAAAGCATACCTGTCATTTTTTAAATAAACATAACTCAATATTATTTTTCCAGATCATGGGGAAATACATAATGGATAATAGCACACAGCATTAGTCTTTAGCACTAGACCAATCAAACCAGGTTCAATTCAGGCTTTGCCGAGTTACACGAGTTAAATGCATTTCCTACATTGCAACATTTCAGAAAGTACTTCATTGGCTGTTCACTACTTTGGGGCATCTGGAGGTTGTGCAAGGCGTTGTGTAAAAATGTTTCTTTCTTTACAAGGCCTCTGTCAGTAAAGCAGTTGGGAGTGTCACATCCTTGGAGGATAAAATGAGCCAAATAATGCTGAGCCATGTGCGTTGGGTGGGAAATCGTGGATTGAAAGAAATAAGAGTCTGTTACGGGTTCCCTAGATCAGCAGTTTGCCTAAGTTGATGACACAGAAAGATTCCAGCTATGTCAGAAAAATAGCTGTACAGAGCGCTGAAATACGAGGTCAGAACACAAAAACAGGCCTTCGAGTGGGCATAGCTAGGCCTGATACAGGATGCAGCAAGGAGCTGTAGGATAAACAAGCTGTCTACAAAGAGGGTGGTGTAAAAAACTACTGAGCACTTGGTTTGAGTGTAAAACAAGGCTTTAATCAACTGTTTCACAACCATGAGATTCTAGTTACATCACTAGTTCCTGGTTAGAAAAACGTTCTGGGCAAGCTGGGCCCACGCCCGAGTATTTATACTCCTTGGACGGTGCCACCAGCTGGCCGCCCAGTGTTATTTCATGAGTCATTTCTTCATGAATGATAAGATTCATAACAGAGGGCAACAAAACCTTTAGAACAGAGATAAGGAGGAAAATGACCTCATGAGGCTGTGAGGGGGCTGTCATAGGTAGCCTCTCCCTTGTAATTGGACAATGGGATGGGTAAACATGATTGACACCAGGTATCCACCAGCCCACCGAAATAGCGTATAAAAATAAAGGACCGAGAAAGAAATGGTCAGTCAGTTAGGGGCGAAGGCTTCCCCGAGGTGGCTACGGCCTAACACCTCGGTCAAGTTTAGCCTCTGAGGTGGCTGACGGCCTAACACCGCCAACAGCCGTCCATCCGGTTGTTTCGTTCCGTTCCAGGGCCGTAGATCGCCCCTATCTGTCACGGGTTGTATGTCTACTGTCTCTATTTCAATCGCATGCAGTAATATCTGATTATGCTTTAAACTGTAGCTCTTTAATAAAAAAAGCTTTACAACTCCTAAGACCCCTTGGGTAATCTGTGTGCGATCCAAATCTGACAGTTGGCTGAGGGGAGGATCAGTCTTGACAGCGCTGCCCCTTTTAATCAGTCTGCCAACACTATCTAGACTCACAAACGATGAATGGCCAGTAGCACAGGGTGGCAGAAGCTCAGAGGGGCAGTCTTGGAACTGAACCCCAGCAAGAATCAGCCTCGACAGAAGAGGGGAGAAAAACATCATTGAAGAACCAAGCAGGCAGATTTGCAGAAAATGGGAGGCCAAGGACGTATGCTCAACATTCTAAAGGATTTTGAGGCCAGGGTACTTTTCAGAATTAAAGGACCTGAAAATTAAGAGACGCTTGGGCTACATGGCATATATCCCAGGAGTGTGACGGAGACTCTGGCATCATGAAGGGATCACTGTACAATGGCAAAGTTGTGCAGAACTAGCAACAAATTAAGAAGAGAAGAAATATTTTTAATTAATTTTATACGCTATTTCGGTGGGCTGGTGGATACCTGGTGTCAATCATGTTTACCCATCCCATTGTCCAATTACAAGGGGGAGGCTACCTATGGCAGCCCTCTCCCAGCCTCATGAGGTCATTTTCCTCCTTATCTCTGTTCCTCCTTATCTCTGTTCCTCCTTATCTCGGTTCTCTCCCACATGGCAGCTGTCTCCCATTCTGCCAGCACATTTCACACCTAATCTAGAGCCGTCTTTTGTCTCCACTAGTCCTATCACCATCTCGTCTCGTTTTGAATACCTCTTAATGTCTCTTCACTTCTCTTTTGTTCTCTCCCAGCCTGGCCTTTTAATCTATTTCATTTCCTGTGCTTTTTCAGTCTTGACAAAGGGTTTCGAGCTGAAACGTTGACTCTATTTCTCTCTCCACGGATGTTGCCTGGCCTGCTGAGTTTATCCAGCATTTTCTGTTGTTATTTAGCAACAAATTAAGTTAGTGCCTGTATATAAAAAAGGCAACAAATCTGACCTTAAGAACGACAGTCCTATTTACTTAAAAAAAAACAATGGCTAATATCCTTAGACCTACATTGGCTACCGATCCAGGAATGCCTTGATTTTAAAATTCTCACCCTGGTTTTCAAATCCCTCCACAGTCTTGCCGCTCCCTGTAACCTCCTCCAGCCCTGCAACCCTCCGACATCTCGGCGCTCCTCCAATTCTGGCCATCTTGCGCACCCCTGATTTTTAAATCGCTCTACCACTGGCATCCACGCTTTCAGCTGCCTGGGCTCCAAGCTCTCTGAACCTCTACCCCGCTCTCTCCCCTCCTTTAAGACGCTCCTTAAAACCTACCTCTTTGACAAAGCTTTTGTTCACCTGTCCTAATATCTCCTTATGTGGCTCGGTGTCAAATTTTGTTTGATAATCGCTCCTGTGAAGTGCTTTGGATCATTAAAAGGTGCTAAATAAATGCAAGTTGTTTTAGGGGCACGGTTCAGAGGTTTTTTTTTTGTAGATTAAGATCCTGCCTAACAATATTCTTGTGGCTTCTTGGAGAAAGTTCCAGAATCCCTCTGATTTCTGAGATTCCAGAAAGTTTCTGACAAAAAGCTCTACATTAAAGACTCCCAGTTAAATTAAAAGCGACCGTAATCCTGGGTAGAACATGGGACTGACTCAGGAAAAAAATACATTATGGAGGCAGAGCGAATTCATGGGAGGTAGTAGTGGGATCCCACAGAGGTCAATTCTCAAAACATTTTGTTCCGACCTACAATTATGCCGTGGATATTGAAACTAAATGCAATTGTGGTAAATCTGTCGAACAGCAAGAACGATAAAAGCAGGATTTACAGCAGGATTTAGGGAAGATTACCCAAGGGACAGAACGATGCATTCAAAATGGATAAGCGCAAAGCAGGACACAGTTTCCAAAAAATGCGCTTTTAAAAGAAAAGTATTCAAGGAATGGTTCTGAATTAAAGGGAAACTTAAAAAAAGGAGCTGAAAGTGATAGATGGCTCATTGCTTTCAATGTACAGACAACATGGTTAAAGCAATTAAAGGGAATGCTGGGGTCGATAGCCAGCGCGGTATAGTATAATTCCCTAAGTTGCACTGGGACTTTACTGGTCCGACCATATCTGGGAATATTTGCCAGGATTTTCAAGTTCTCCCGCTCAGTTGCTTATCTTCGGCAGAAACGTTGTTCACATGTCTAACCGGGGTGCCCGCTAATCTTCTGAAGTTACAGCGACGGAGCGGGCGCACAACCATTGCCCACAAGACGTTTAAGATCCCAGCGACAGCTAGGGCAGAGAGAATTCTTAACAGAAAAAGATGCACAGAAGAACATAAGAAACAGGAGCAGGAGCAGGCCATTCAGCCCCTCGAGCCTGCTCCCGCCATTCAATGAGATCATGGCTTCATCCGATTCTGGCCTCAACTCCACTTTCCTGCCTCGCTCCCCATAACCCTTGACTCCCCTGTTGCTCAAAAATCTGTCTATCTCAGCTGTCTATATTCACTGACTCAGCTTCCGCAGCTCTCTGGGGTAGAGACCTTTGGTGGCCGTGCTTTCTGTTGCCTGGGCCCTAAGCTCTGGAATTCCCTCCCTAAAACCTCTCCGCCTCGCTACCTCTCTCTCCTCCTTTAAGACGCTCCTTAAAACCTACCTCTTTGACCAAGTTTTTGGTCACCTGCCCTAATTTATTCTTATGTGGATCGGTGTTAATTTTTTTGTCTTAAAATACTCCTGTGCAGCACCTTGGAATGTTTTACTACGTTAAAGGCGCTATATAAATACAAGCTGTTGTTGTTGTTGAGAATTCCAAAGATTCACGACCCTCTGAGAGAAGAAATTCCTCCTCATCTTCGTCTTACATGGGCGACCCCTTATTCCGAGACTATGCCCCCTCGTTCTAGATTCCCTGTCGAGGGGACACATACATTGTAGTTCATAGAATCAGAGCACAGAAGGAGGCCACTTGGTCTATTGTGCCCATACTGGCTCTTTGAGTTAGCCAATTAGTCCCAGTCCCTGCTCTTTCACAATTTTTTCTCCCTCCCCCCCGCTCCCCCCCCCCCACTAGTCATTCTAGTGGTTTTAGCTAACTCAACAAGCCATGAATGCTGGGAAGTTACCCAGAAATAGGCTCAAGATTGTAAATCTGTTGGACATTTTGGAGAGTTAAGATCCAATAGTTGAACTTCCTTGTACCTTTGAACAACAGGCTTTCCAATATAAACAGACAGCTGCGGGGTGCCATGAGAAGAAAGCATAGCATGTCTTCTGCCTTTGATGACTGAATATTGTGCAAACAAATAAGGGACAGTAATGACGTCAGCCAAGAGTGATTAAGGTGTGACTTTGGTGGCTAGGGTAATAAACAGAGGTAGAGGAATCTATTAACTGTAGTATAGAAAAGTAATAGTTAATAAAGCCTACTCTTCAAAGGATGAGAATAGTCAAGTCAGGAAGACTTGTTTGAGAGAAGTATCTTTGAAGCAAACAACTATGACTGTTAATGCAAATAGATTGTCTTCAAAGGATTCAGGAACAGATACATCATGAGGTCTTGTGACATGTACCTTTGATCTAGGCAGAATAATGTGTATAAAGGAGCACTGATTTACAGTTCTTTGGAGGGCTTGAAGGATAGAACTAGAAACCAAAAGCCTTTCTGTGTACAGTATAGATCGATCACCTATGCTGGATATATATAGTCTGTTCCGCATACTCCACCGTCAAGTGTCTCCTGCTTACTCAAAGTGTGTTGTGAATCATAGAAGGAAGAAGTTTGACGAAGTTAAATTTGAACAAATTCCACACCTTGTAAAGGAAGCCTGCTGTTACCTTAGCAGAAAAAGTCCATTTGCAAGATCATTTTGGAATAATTCCATCATAATCACATCTCCATCATCAAAATATGAGAGGCAGTTTATCAAATGAAATGCTATCAGATCTACTGCGACATCTGGGTTCTACGTTAACAGAAGACAACCAAAGGACGATCAGAATGGCCTTGCTCTTGCATACTACCTGCACTCTATTGAAGGGCACATAGGATTCTCAACCCTTACATTGTTTTATATAAATTTAGGATCAGTTGCCTCAAAAGACTGATTTACATAATTTTGAGTAATGTTTGTCTGATACAGTGCACCTCCCTCCTAGGGGCACACTTCACCTAACCAAGTCAAGGTTAGGTGCACATTAGCAGAACAAAGGATTGGGGATGCCAAGCATGTCTACAGGGTCAGCTGTGGCTCAGTGGGTAGCACTCTCTAGGTGGGAGGGGCTAGGAGTGAGCAGGTGTTACTGGTTGCCTGATTGCTGCAGGGAGTTGGAGTGAGTTTGTAAAAAGTTGGTGGTGTTTTTTTTTCCAGGTTTTAGGGCCTTTTTGGCCTATAAACAACAGCCAGATGGCTGCTGAGGGGTCCAGAATGCCAGGCCCCTCAGAGGACAGTGTTCCCAAGATGAATTTAATTAGGGGAGAAACTGTGGTTGGAAGGGAAAGAAAAAGGCCCAAAGATTTGGGCCGGGACCCCAGGAGGTTTGGAAAAGAAAACACGGTGGTGATTCAGTGGGAGGATAAGGAGATACAAGCTTGGGATATTATCCAGGCGGTACATGAGGACTGCGGCGAGGGAAGCTGCTTTGCCTGCCGACCAAAGCCAAATATTGGGTTCGAGGTGATGGTCAGTGGCCGAGAGGAGGTGGAAAGACTTTTACTCAATTTGAAAGTTCGCGATAAGTTCTTGGAGGTATCTCTGCTATATTCAGAAGAGGTGGTGGTCTCATTCTTAAACGTGCCGGTTTATATTGAGGACGATGTGCTAATCAAAAAGTTGGAGTCGTGGAACATTAAAATTTGCTCAGCAATAAAGAGGAGATACTATCCAGGAACACGGGTAGCAGATGGAACCCGTTACGTAAAGGTGCAGTTCCCAGAGGGGGTGAAGTCATTACCGTACAGCATGAAATTCGAGACAATGGAAGGAGTGCAGTACTTCCGAGTACTGCATAATAACCAAGTGAAGGTTTGTTATTATTGTCTTGGACACGACCATCTTGTAAGAAACTGTCCAGACTTGTACTGTTATAATTGCGGCGAGTCTGGACACATCGCTCGGAGCTGTAAGGCGGAGAGCTGTGGGGTGTGTCACAAAGGCCCCACCCGCTGTGAGTGTGAGGCAGAAGGAAGCTCTATGAGTGACGAGGAGATGGGAGACGGAGCAGGAGGTGTGAGTGGAACGGCCGGAGGAGCGGAGCAGTCGGAGGACACAGCTGGTAAATTGAAGGAGAAAAGTGCACAGGAAGAGGCAGAAAATTGCGGAGCAGAGAACAGGATGGAGATGGTGGAAAACACACCAAGTACAGTGGAAAAGAACAAAGACAGCAGAGGGTAGCAAGGGTCGAGTGCAGGCTCAAGCCTTAATGCGGTTCAACTCTCCCCAAAGAATCTGGTGTCCGCGGGGAGAGAGGAGGCGGGAGCGGGGTGCATGTTAAATGTAAGTACTCCAAAGAAAGATGGGGAGTCGGACATCTCGGTGAGCAGGAGGGGGCAAGACAAGGAGAGGGTGTATGAGGCAGGAGCCTTAAAGGGGCAGCAGGACGGGAGCGACAAGACAAAGACGACAGAAGGGAGCAATATAGGTGCGCCATTGTCCCAGAGAGAGAAGGATCAGGGAGCAAGGGTCAGAGGTGGAGATGAGGTCAAAGGGAGCGGCACTGTTGGAGAAACCGTGATAGCAGGAAGACTCTCTATGGGAGATGATGTATCTGACGGGGAGCAGGATTATGTATCTGACGGGGAGCAGGCACAGAGGGTTACAGAAGAGCTTGAGAGTGAGGAATTAGAGGGGGACAGAGACATGGAAGTGGGGGGTGGGGTGGCATCATGTGGAAAGGGAGAGGTTAGTGAGGGGCAGAAGGAGGGAGAAAGGGCAGCTCCTGGGCCCAAACTTAATGCAAGGAAGAGGCTGAAACAGCAGGGAAGGTTCAAACAGGAGGTGAAAAAGAGTCGGAGGCTGCAGGAAAAAGCAACAGCTGGCCGAAAAGTTGGGAAGGAGCATGAGAGGAGGGAAGGGCCAGAGATTAAATGATGGGGAGATTATCAGGCATACTTCCCTTCTTTGGAGCCATGATTACATTGGTCTCGATTAATGTGAACGGACTGAGGGGTGAGAAGAAATTGCAGCAGTTGTTGCAGGATTTTAAAGGCACGGACTTGTTGTGTCTGCAAGAAACCTTTTGGGATGAGGATATCCTAGAAAGAGTTCAGAAGGTTTGGAAGGGAGAGGTGTTTGCAAGTTGTGCAAACAATAACGGTAGAGGGGTGGCTGTTTTGGTGAGTCCATCCATAAAAGAGAACGTTGACTTGGTGGACAAGGACACTGAGGGGAGATTTTTACGGCTAAGGGTAAAAATGGAGGGATTTAATTGCGATCTCTTTAATATCTATGCACCAAATGACCATTGCAAGTGTCGCGAGTTTCTTCGGGGGTTATTCACTGAAGTGGCAGAGGTGGAAAATCCTTGTATAGTGGGGGATTTTAATGTATTTTTATCTCGGATGGACATTTCAGCCCAGATGACCTTTAAGGATGATAACTCCAGAGGGATGATTGTAAAAATGTTGGCAAATTTAAATTTGAGAGACTTATGGAGGGACCGGAACACCATAAAAAAGGCGTTCTCCAGAACAGGTTGGGTGGGTGATGTTTTAAAACAGAGCCGAATATATTTTGTGTTAATGCGGGAAGGGTTAAGTTCTGAGGTGATGGAGATTTATTATAAAAAAGTATTTTTTAGTGACCACTCGGCTTTGGCTCTTAGAATTAGGAACAGCAGAGTTAAGATCGGTTCAGGGCTGTGGATTTTAAACAATCAATACCTGAAAGAAATTGCTTATAAAGAAGGGATTTAAAATATAATAAAGAATGCTCAGAAGGAACCTTTGTTCTTGAAAGAAAGAAGAGTTTGGTGGGACAATTTCAAATATGAGGTGAAAGTTTTTTCGGTATGTTATGGGAAAAAGAGAACGGCAGCTAACCGGCATCGAGAAGAGAATATAAACAAAAGGTTTACGGATGTCTGTAAAGCAGTTGATGGAGGGGATAAGGGAGCTGAGACTAAGTTCCGGGTGCTAAAGGAAGAGTGGGAATTATTGCAAGCTGAAAAATGCAAGGGGGCCATTCTCCGTGCAAAGGCTAGAGATGCATTGGAGGGCGAAAGATGCACTAGATATTTTCCAGAGCAAGAGAAACTGCGACAGAGATTATCATTAATTGGAGAGTTGAAGGTTGGGGAGAAGATCATTCATGAAAGTGGGGAGATTTTAGAGGCAGCTAGCAGCTTTTATCAAGAGTTATATACAAAAGAAGACATTTCCAATTTGGCGATGGAGAAGGTTAGTGCTTTTATTGAAGAGGGTTTAAAGGAGGATGAGAGAAGCATGTGTGACAAAGAAGTAGGATTAGCGGAAATAAAAGTAGCAATAAGTGGAATGAAGGGTGGGGGGGGGGGGGGTGGGTGGGGAAGCCCAGGGTCTGATGGACTAAGTGCAGAATTTTATAAAGAATTTTTCGAGATTTTAAGTCCATTGCTCTTAGGAGTTTTTAAGGAAATTAAAATTGAGGGAAGCCTGGCCCCATCTATGAGGAGAGGTGTCATAAGCTTAGCTTATATAAAAATAAAGGGGATAGAAGGGATCTGAAGAATTGGAGGCCCATCACATTATTAAATGTGGATTATAAGATCTTGGCGAGGGTTATGGCAAATCGTATGAAGGTGTTGCCGCAGAGAGTTTTGCCCTCTCAGTCCTATGGAGTCATAGGCCGGGACATCGCAGACTCTGTGGTCTCAATCCGAGATGCGATAGAGCTCATGGAAGAGAGTTGGAGAGAGGCTTATGTATTAAAGATAGATCAAGAGAAAGCCTTTGATAGGGTCTCTCATGAGTTTTTATTGAAGGTTTTGGAAGCATTTGGTTTTGGGGAAAATTTCATTGAGTGGATAAGGATTTTTTATTCAAACATATTTAGCTCTGTTAAATGTAATGGTTTTTATCCAAGTATTTTCCGATACAGAGATCAGTGAGACAGGGTTGTTCCCTATCCCCATTGTTGTACACATTGGTAGCAGAACCATTAGTTTACATGATGCGAAAGAAACGAGGTGTAGTTGGGATTGTGGTTCCCAGTTCCGGGCTGGTGTCGGTGATACACCAATATGCAGATGACACAACCTTAACATTGAGAAATGGGGAGTCAGTGAGGAAAGCTATGGATGTAGTGGAGGAATATTGTAGAGCTTCAGGAGCCAGAGTGAACTATAGCAAGTCCCAATGCCTGGTTGCAGGAAGGGGAAGGGGGGAATGGTTGGAGGAAAGTCCCTTTAAGGTGGTGGAGGTTTTGGAAGTTCTAGGGGTGCACATGGGGTACAAGAAAGACAGGGATGAAATGGATCGATTAAATTGGGAACCGAAGGTTATGAAAATTAAAAAGATTTTGGGAAGATGGGAAAGGTGGTGGTTGAAAGTGCAAGGAAGAGTGACAGTGGTGTCCGCTCTCCTGCTATCTAAGCTATGGTACTCATTGACGGTGGAGGATATTCCTGAGTGGGTGGAAAAGTCCATCCGAGAAGCTTGTGTGAGGTTTTTATGGGAAGGGAAACCAGTCTTCGTGGCTTACAATACCATAATTGGACGGAAAAATCAGGGAGGACTCAATTTCCTAGATATTGATTTGAAGAAAAGATCCTTTAGAATCAAATGGGTGAAGAGATTTCTTCAGAAGTCAATTACAAGTTTTTGGAAGAGTTGTTTTGAGCATTTTTTAAAACGAAGTGGGATAGGAGGGCAGGGGATATTGTATATGGAATACAATAATATGTTTTTGAAATCGATTAAACTTCTCCCTAGGTTTTATAAGGGGGTTGTAGAGACTTGGGCTCAATTTTTAAAAAGTGTGCAGTTTATGCCCAAGGGAGCTGAGGAAATTTTAGAACAGCCCTTATTTTTGAACAGGTGGGTCAACATCAAAGGAGAGGTTTTATTTAATCAAGCTTTTATAAAAGCTGGTATTATATGTGTGAAAGATGTATTATACAAGGTGATTCCAGGTTGGTTGCCGGAAGCGATAGTAAGGGACATGGTGTGGGAGGAGGATCAGGCGGTAGAGGAAAAAGCAATAGGGATCTTGTATGAGAAGATTGTGAGGGCAATGCCACAGGATTGGATGGAAGAAATAAATGCGGAAATCTCCAAAGGAAGTAAAATGCATCCCGCTTTTCCAAGCTTTCTGCTGGAGAAAGGGGGAGAGTTGGTCCAATTTGACTACTGTAATACTTGAGATTTCTATAAGGTATTTAGAGAATGGAGATTCAAGACACCTGCTGGTCAGGAGTTTTGGCAGAGTATATACCCACAGCTGGACTTCAACAGGATTTGGAAGGGAGTGTGGGCGAATTTTAAATGTCCAGAGTGGATTGAACTGGATTTCAAATTGGCTCATAACCGGATTTTTACCATGACGGTCTTGTGCAAGATTGGACAAGTGGAGGGGGCAACTTGCCCAGTGTGTGGGACACGGGATGAGACTCTGTCCCATTTACTGGTGTTATGTCCCCAGTTAAATGATTTTAAGTACTATGTTCGACAGTTTTGTGAAGTTTTTTTGCTGGGTGGGGACCGAAGAGTGAGAATGGGAATCCCGTGGGACTCAATTTTGAGATGGGGATTGCAGGAGAGTCTGCCCGAGTCTAGCGGAGTGGCAATTAATTTAATGGCCCAGAAATTCGGGTCTCCACGGGTGAGTACGCACGGGGTACTCACCCGTAGGCCCAATGGAAGTGCCGGTTTCCTGCATGCACTGCGCATGCGCGGGAAACCGCCACTTCCGTTCCCCTGAAAGAAGGTGTTCAGAGTTCGAACGCGTGCGCGGGAGAGGCAGCGCGTGCGCATCGAACTTAAGGTTTTTTTTGCATGTTTTCCCGGGAGGGTAAGTCTCCAGAAGTTAGACATATAAAAAGCAGTCATAAGGCCTGCTTTTTAACAAGGTAAGTGGTGAATTAATTAAAATTAAAACATTTTTTCCACAGGTCTATTATTTTTAAATACTTTAAAGAAAGGTAAGTTTATTTTTAGCCCTGTTAGAAAATAAAATTATTTTTTTCAAAAATTTAAATTATTGTTTAAAAGTTATTTCATGTAATTTATAGTTTATTTAAAAAATGTGATTTAAAAAAATGTATTTGAAGATTTAATGATGTTTTGGGGTTTATAGTATTTATAAGTTTGACAGCCCTTCCTGTCAAACTTATGAATGAAGCATTCCCTGCTCCGATTGGCTCCCCATGGCCCACGTGATCCCAGGGGATGCATCGAACTAACTGCGCCCCTGGGATACACAAGCACTGCGCGCCGGCAGTTAGAGCAGGCCCAGGATCGCAATTCCACGGGGGCCCACAGCTCGAGGGCCGGCGCGCAAGGTAAGTGCAGGTCGGGGCCTTACACCCGCGGGAATCCCTCGACCCGAATTTCTGGGCCAATGTTCAGTTTGGCTAGATTTGTCATTGTGCAAAGAAGGAATGCTCTGTTTTTTAAGGGGAGGAGAATCAATCTAAAAGAGTATTTTAAATATAAGCTAAAAGATCATTATAAGGCTCTGGATGTTTTATTCAGAAAGGAATTTAAAGATAGTATTTTACAATCAATTTTTAAAGTACAATCGATTAATATAGGTTACGGGAGATAAATTAAACTTCAGGTTTTGTTGTTAAAATGTGTTGACGGAATGGCTGTGCAGAGCGGCAGAATGGATTTGTATGGTACAATGAAATGATCACGATGTTGTAAATGTTCCTAATGTTCAATAAAGTATATTAAAAAAAGTGGGTAGCACACTCATCTGAGTCAGAAGGTTGTGGGTTCAAGTCCCACTCCAGAGACTTGAGCACAAAAATCTAGGCTGACACTCCAGTGCAGTGCTGAGGGAGTGCTGCACTGTCGTAGGTGCCATCTTTTGGATGAGACGTTAAACCGAGGCCCCATCTGCTCTCTCAGGTGGACGTAAAAGATCCAATGGCATTATTTCGAAGAAGAGCAGGGGAGTTATCTCTGGTGTCCTGGCCAATACTTACCCCTCAATCAACATACCAAAAACAGATTATCTGGTCATTATCACATTGCTGTTTGTGGGAGCTTGCTGTGCACAAATTGGCTACCGTGTTTGCCACAACAGTGACTCCACTTCAAAAGTACTTCATTGGCTGTAAAGTGCTTTGAGGCATCTGGTGGTCGTGAAAGGCGCTATATAAATGCAAGTCTTTCTTTTTTTCTTTTATAGGTACTGTTGGGAGTTTAACCAGGTAAAACTGCAGCTTACCACTACAGAGCACTAATAAACCTTCTGGCGCTTGCCCAGCTTGTACCAACTTATCCAGCAAGGCACTGATTTGCAGCATTATCTAAAAGGCAAGTTGGAAGACTTTCAACTGTCAGTGTCATGGCTACTCCTGCAGGTTCCATTAACGAGCCAGACCGGGTGGTTAACATCAACAATTCCCTAAAATACTACAGACCTGTCTTGGTTGAGGTACCAGATTAGAGTCTACCAGAAGTTGACTGACTTGGTTCCAAACTACCATTGGCCCAGGTTACCACCTCCCTAGATCAGCTCAAAAATGTCCTTGGACACATTGCCTACTGCCTAACATCAGCTGTGAAGAATCTAAATGAGTGTAGAAATCAGGATTGCTCAAATGCTGTGCCAAAATATTTAGGAAAACTTGGGACAGGATTTAAATTGATGGAGCAGAATCTATTAGGTGAGCTACCCATAGAAGAAGTACAAGAGAATTGCTAGCAATGCAGTAAAGGGAGGGAGGAGCAAAAACTAATTCATAGAATAACATTGTGCCATCAAGACCGTCAACCACAACTTTTATAATGGGGCAAGTATTAGGGCAGAGGGTCCAATTGCTGCCCCCTAGACAGGAAAAAGTCAGTCAGGGAAGGTCCAACCTTCCATCATAATCACATCTCCATCATCATCAAAATGAGAGGCAGTTTATCAAATGAAATGCTATCAGATCTACTGCGACAGCTGGGTTCTACGTTAACAGAAGACAACCAAAGGATGATCAGAATGGCCTTGCTCTTGCATACTACCTGCACTCTATTGAAGGGCACATAGGATTCTCAACCCTTACATTGTTTTATATAAATTTTGGATCAGTTGCCTCAAAAGACTGATTTACACAATTTTGAGTAATGTTTGTCTGATACAGTGCATCTCCCTCCTAGGGGCACACTTCACCTAACCAAGTCAAGGCTAGGTGCAAGTTAGTAGAACAAAGGATTGGGGACACCAAGCATGCCTACAGGGTTAGCTGTGGCTCAGTGGGTAGTGCACTTGCCTCTGAGTCAGATGGTTGTGTGTTCAAGTCCCACTCAAGGAAGTCCATCCATTCACAATGGGCACAAAGTCAGACAGGGGCTCAGGGTTGTGCAAGCCTTCAGGCCAACTTCCCTCTCATTGCTGTACCCAGCTGCACCAATATTCCAAAGTGCAAGAGAAGGAACATGTGGTCCAATTTTGAGCATAATTTGGACTCCAGGTCAGAGGACACATATGCAGGTTTAGCCCAATTCCCATTATATACACAAGAGCAGAATATTTCCTACTTTGGAGATCAGATTTAATGAGAAGCTAAAGCCAAGTTTAGAATAATAAAGTATATGCACCTCAATGTTTGAAATCTTTGTATTTGCCAACTTAAAAATAGGGAACATGTAGGAATTGATGTATTCCTAACTAATAACTGAGGTAGACTCAGGAGAACAATCAAACAGGTCTTTAACGTTGGATTTGACGAATTCCAGAAAACAACAAAGATCGATGCAGGAGAGCCATGGAGCAGGTCTTCATCCAACGGGGACGCCACGAGGACTGACTCGGCAGTCCGGTCGTTTGCGTCGTGATGTCATTGTGTTTGCTCACGTTTTCCCACGCTTGGGGTGGTCACGTGATGTGCAACGTGACGTCATCGTGTTTACCCGCGTTTGGGTGGTACCGTGATGTGTGACGTGACGTCATCGCATTTACCCGCGCTCTTGGTCAGTCACGCGGTTGGCGATGTGACGTCATCGCGTTTGCCCGCGCTCTTAAAGGGGCAACGCCCCGTACATGCAAACTCTATATAAACATCATTAAACAGAATTAAAGAGAATTATATACAGTAAGGGACACTCGGTGGTACCGCTACAAACATACATTATTGGAATTGGTCATAAGAACATAAGAAATAGGAGTCGGCCATTCGGCCCCTCGAGCCTACTCGCCATTCAATAAAATCGCAGCTGATCTTCTACCTCAACTCCACCTTCCCGCACTATCCCCATATCCTTCGATTCCTTTACTATCCAAAAATCTATCGATCTCTGTCTTGAATATACTCAACGACTGAGCCTCCACAGCCCTCTGGGGTAGAGAATTCCAAAGATTCACCGCCCTCCGAGTGAAGAAATTTCCCCATCTCAGTCCTAAATGGCCGACCCCTTATTCTGAGACTGTGACCCCTGGTTCTAGACTCCCCAGCCAGGGGAAATATCCTCCCTGCATCTACCCTGTCAAGCCCTGTAAGAATTTTGTATGTTTTAATGAGATCACCTCTCATTCTTCTAAACTCTAGAGAATATAGGCCTAGTTTACTCAATCTCTCCTCATAGGACAATCTCCCCGTCCCAGGAACCAGTCTGGTGAACCTTCGTTGCACTCCCTCTATGACAAGTATACCCTTCCTTAGGTCAAGGAATTTGATCGCTATTCTGGAAGACCCTAGTGTCATTTAAGCAATACTACCCACTAGATCCTTCAGACTGCTGTAGGGCTTATTTATGCCAACGCTATTTTCATTGAGACGGGAAGGGGGGAAGACTGAGGCCGGGGCCGGTGCAGAAAGTAGTCAAAAGGTGGTTAAAAAGTTAGAAGTAAACAATGCAAAAAAGGCATGAAAGCACAAAAGTGGAGTGTCAGCTGTGGCTCAGTGGGCAGCACTCTCGCCTCGGAGTTATGCAGGTTGTGAGTGCACAGTCCCACGTCAGAGACTGGAGCACAAAAATCCAAGCTGACACTCCCAGTGCAGTACTGCGGGAGTGCTGCACGGTCAGAGGTGCCGTCTTTTGGATGAGACGTTAAACCGAGGCCCCGCCTGCTCTCTCAGGTGAGTGTAAAAGATCCCGCAGCACTATTTCGAAGAGGAGCAAGGGAGTTCTGGCCAATATTTATCCCTCAATCAACATCACTAAAACAGGCTATCTGGTCATTGTCACATTATTTGTGGGCGCTTGTGTTTCCTACATTACAACAATTCTTCCCACCTTCTCTCATCCCAACACATCCATTGATTCCTTTCTCCCTCATCTAGCTTCCCCTTAAATGCATCTATGCTAATCACCTCAACCACTCAATGTTGTGGCACAGTCCACATTCGCACCCGAGTAAGTTTCTCCTGAATTCCTTGTTGCATTGATGAGAGCCTACCTTATATTTATGGGCCCTGGTTTTGGACTCCCATAAGTGGAAACATCCTTCTCTACATCTACTCTTACCAAACCCCTCCATAATTTCACAAGGCCTCCAGGTCACCCCAGTCTTCAAGAGAAAAGAGCCCCATTCTGTTCAGTCTTTCCTGATGGTTGTACCGTTTCAGTTCTGGTCATGGGCCAACCTCTCTCGTGTAGCTCCAACTGGATCAGGAAGCTGGGAAATCTAGTACATGTTCTCAGAAACAAAGCAAAGGAGCACATTGGTCTTACACTTTTAAGTGAGGACTGGACAGCATGACCAGCTCGTTAACTAGACCCATCTTTTGTCACCACCATCTTCTGCAGAAAGGTCCCAAAGCTGCAACCAGAATCAAATGCATGGCAACGAATCTTCACTGCGGATGACAGTGCTTCCTTTACAAATCATAATTTTTAAAGCCTAGAAGTCCGCAGGAATTGTGTCCAATTCTGGGCATCACACTTTAGGAAGGATGAGAGGGTGCAGAAAAGATTTACAAGATGGTTCCAGGGATGAGGGACTTCAGTTGCGTGGATAGACTGGAGAAGCTGGGGTTATTCTCCTTAGAGCAGAGAAGGTTGAGAGGAGATTTGATAGAGGTGTTCAAAATCATGAGGGGTCTGGATAGAGAGAGAGAGAGAGAGAGAAACTGTTCCCATTAGTGGAAGGATCAAGAACCAGAGGACGCAGACTTAAGGTGATTGGCAGAAGAACTAAAGGCGACAAGTGGACAGGATCTGGAATTCTGACGAAGGGACATCGACCTGAAACATTAACTCTTTCTCTCTCTCCACCGATACTGCCTGACCTGAGTGTTTGCCGCATTGTGTTTTTATTTCTGGAATTCACTGCCTGAAAGAATAGGAGGTAGATTCAATTATGGCTTTCAAAAAGGGAGCTGGATAAGTACCTAAAGGAAAAAAATTTGCAGGGGTATGGGGAAAAGGCAGGGAGTGGGACTAGCTAAATTGCGCTTGCAGAGAGCCAGCACAAGCTCGAGGGGCCAAATGGCCTCCTTCTGTGCTGTAACCAGTCTATAATCCAGCCATTGCCTCAGTTAACAAGGAGGAACTAAAATCAACTAGGGTTTTGAAAACAGGTTGGAGGGAAAATGGAAATAGATGAAATACTCCACCTAAAGTGAAGATGTAGCCAAAGATGAAGTTGAGACCTGGGATACTTGGTGGACTTTGTTGCTAAAGATAGTCCAACCAGCACGGCATAGTGGTTAGCACTGTTGCCTCACAACACCAGGGACCCGGGTTCGAATCCGGCCTCGGGTGACTGTGCAAACTCCACACAGACATTCTCCCCGTGTTTGCGTGGGTTTCCTCCGGGTGCTCCGGTTTCCTCCCACAGTCCAAAGATGTGCGGGTTAGGTTGATTGGCTATGATAAATTGACCCTTAGTGTTAGGGGGATTAAATACGTGGGGTTACGGGGATAGGTGTTGGTGTAGGGGTTACGGGGATCAGGTGGGATATGTGTCGGTGCAGGCTCGATGGGCTGAAATGGCCTCTATCTGCACTGTGGGGTTTCTGTGATTCAATGCAGAGCAAATCAAAGTCAATAGGATGTTGAACTACATAGCCAAAACAATGGAATTTAGTCAGTCAGAGGTGGTAATGATCAAACTAAGTCTGGTCAGATCACACCTTGATGGCAATCAGAACTGGTACAATGCAAAGAAACAAGGGCTCTTTGGCACTGAATATCTTAAAGTCTGCTGCCCGCTCAGACTTGGGCTTTTCAGTGTGGCACGGAGGTATGAGAGATGGCAAAGCTGTACAAGATTAAGAGTAAGTTATTAAACTTGCACAGGTACATGATTTAAAACTGCATATAGCCTGACGTTTGCAATTTTTGGGGTACAATTGGTTCAAAAATAAAGCACCAAACCGAAGTGAGAGGAATTCCAAGTTCAAATTACGTCCAGCACAGAATCTCTGCAAATTTTGTCCTGGCCCCACCCCTAGATTGAATCAACTACCATGGGGACTTTCTACTAACTGCACAAAATTAAGCTTTTTTGGCACAAGGATATCAAGCTTTATTAAAAAAATTGAATTTACTATGAAACTTGACTACACTCAGGTTGCGGACTAGACACCGATTGAACAGACTCAAGAAACCCATTTATAGCTGCATTAAATAAAACCGCACCAGTTTACCACTCGATAGACGAAGGAATGTTTAATGAAAAGAAAATTACATTCCAAAACGCTGCCCAATTGCATTGGGTTATGCAATGTGCTTGAGCGCAGAACAGAAAAAATAAAGCAGTTTTCCGATTGCAACCCAAAGCAGAATACAAGGGAGTAGAAGTTATACTGCAGCTGTACAAAGCCCTATTTAGACCACACCTGGAGCACTGAACAGCCCTGGGCACCACAGCTTAGGAAGGATATATTGGCCTTAGAGGGAGTGCAGTGTAGGTTTACCAGAATGATACCCAGACTCCAAGGGTTAAGTTACAAAGAGAGATTACACAAATTAGGGTTGTATTCCCTAGAATTTAGAAGGAGGTTAAGGGGTGATCTGATTGAAGTTCAAGATATTAAGGGGAACAGATAGGGGAGATGGAGAGAATTAGAGCCAGACCTTTCCAGAGTGAAATTAGGAAACACTTCTACACAAAGGGCGGTAGAAGTTTGGAACTCTTCGCAAATGGCAATTGATGCTAGATCAATTGTTAATTTTAAATCGGCGATTGATAACTTGTTAACCAAAGGAATAAGGGCCAAAGGTGGGTATATGGAGTTACTTTGCAGATCAGCCATTTAATGGTGGAACAGACTAGAGGGGCTGAATGGCCTCCTCCTCCTGTGTTCCTCTATCCCTACGTGTTCAAACTAGTAAAAAGGACAATTTTAGAACTGATAATCAATGTTTCACAACGATGCAAACTAACCGTACACATGGGCAAAACCCCAATGTCATTTAATAGATGCTACAATGGGATAACATTAGCACAAATATGGATTGATGAATTAAGGTAGGCCAAATGGTCTCATCTATAATTGTGTAATGCATGAGAATTTGGTTTCCCACCTGATTTGGATTGATTGGGGTGAAGGAAACTCCAATATAGGATGGAACTAGTGTATATGTATATACACCCCACCCACCTATGCTATTACCAAAAGCCAGCAAAGGACTTTTGCAATATGTAATGTAAAATTTACAAACATGGTCATTTTCATGTGCAATCTTCACTTGTCCCACATAAGATTTCTGTAAATTCTCCACACAAACAAAAGCAAAATACTGCAGATGCTGGAAATCAGAAATAACTGAAAATGCTGGAAATACTCAGGTCATGCAGTGTCTGTGGAGAGCAAGAGTTAACGTTTCAGGTCGATGACCCTTTGTCAGAACTGGAAAAAGTTGGAGATGGAACAGGTTTTTAAGCAAGTGTAGGGGCCGGGAAAGGGGGGAAAGAGAAAGGAGGAAAGAACAAAAGGGAAGGTCTGTGATAGGATGGAAGACAGGAGAGATTAAGAGACAAAAGGGAGGATGGTGCAAGGCAAAAGGAGATGGTAATGGGACAAGTTAAGAAACAAATGATGGCTCTAGATGAAGTGTAAATGGCAATGACTGAATGATCGACAGCTGCCATGAGTGAGAAAGAGAAAAGATAGGGGCTGATGTTATGGTCTGAAATTGTTGAACTCAGAGTCCAGAAGACTGTAAAGTGCCTAATCGAAAGATGAGGTGCTGTAAATTCTCATTGTATTGGCATTTATTGGACACAGAAGACAGGAGCAGGAGTAGGTCATTCAGCCCCTCGAGCCTGCTCCGCCATTCAATGCGATCATGGCTGATCATCCAAATTCAGTACCCTGTCCCTGCTTTCTCCCCATACCCCTTGATCCCTTTAGCCTTAAGAAATATATCCAACTCCTCCTTGAATATATTTAATGAATTGGCCTCTACTGCCTTCTGTGGTAGAGAAGGCCACAGGTTCACCACTCTCGGTGAAGAAATGCCTCATTTCTGTCCTAAATGGCCTACCCCTTATCCTTAGACTGTGACCCCTGGTTCTGGACTCCCTGACCATCAGGAACATCCTGCCTGCATCTAGTCTGTCCAGTCCTGTCAGAATTTTATAAGTTTCAATGAGATCCCCTCATTCTTCTAAACTCCAGCGAGTACAAGCCCAATCGTCCCAATCTCTCCTCATAAGTCATTCCTGCCATCCCAAGTATCAGCCTGGTGAATCTTCGCTGAACTCCTTCCATGGCAAGAACAGCCTTCCTCAGATAAGGCGACCAAAACTGCACACAATGCTCAAGGTGTGGTCTCACCAAGGCCCTGTATAACTGCAGCAAGACATCCTTGTTCCTGTACTCAAACCCTCTCGCTACGAAGGCCAATATGCCATTTGCCGCCTTAACCGCCTGCTGCACCTGCATGCTTACCTTCAGCGACTGGTGCACAAGGACACCCAGGTCTCGTTGCACCCCCTTCTCCCAATCTATTGCTGTTCAGATAATAATCTGCCTTCCTGTTTCTGCCACCAAAGTGAATAACCTCACATTTATCCACATTATACTGCATCGGCCATGCATCTGCCCAATCACCCAACCTGTCCAAATCATACTGGAGTTTCTCGGCATCCTCCTCACAGCACACGCCCACCCAGCTTTGTGTCATCTGCAAATTTGGAGATATTACATCTAGTTCCCTTGTCTAGATCATTAATATATATTGTGAACAGCTGGGGTCCAAGGACCGATCCCTGCGGTACCCAGCTAGTCACTGCCTGCCACTCGGAAAAAGACCTGTTTATTTCAACTCTGCTCTGTCTGCCAACCAGTTCTCTATCCAAGTCAATACCTTGCCCCCAATCCCATGTGCCTTAATTTTGCACGCTAATCTCTTGTGCAGGACCTTATCGAAAGCCTTCTGAAAGCCCAAATACACCACATCCACTGGTTCTCCCTCATCTATTTTACCAGTTACATCCTCAAAAAATTCCAGTAGATTAGTCAAGCATGATTTACCTTTTGTTGACTTTGTCCGATCCTGTCACTGTTTTCCAAGTGCTCTGCTATTACATCTTTTATAATGGACTCTAGCATTTTCCCCACTACTGATGTCAGGCTTACCGGTCTGTAATTCCCAGTTCTCTACCACTTTTTTTTTTTTTTTGAATAGTGGGGTAACATTAGCTGCCCTCCAATCCATGGGTACTGTTCCAGATTCCATTGAATGCTGGATAATCAGCAAAGCATCAACTATTTCTCAGGCCACTTCCTTAAATACCCTAGGATGTAGATTATCAGGCCCATGGGATTTATCGGCCTTCAATCCCCCCAACACCATTTCCCTACAAATACTGATTTCTTTCAGTTCCTCCCTTTCATCATCAGACCCTATGTTCCCTGACATCTCTGGGAGGTTATTTGTGTCCTCCTTTGTGAAGACAACCAAAATATGTATTTAAATTGGTCTGCCATTTCTTTGTTCCCAGTTATAAGTTCCCCTGATTCTGACCGCAAGGGACCTATGCTTGACTTCACCAATCTTTCTCTTCACATATCTATAAAAGCTTTTATAGTCAGTTTATGTTCCCTGCAAGCTTACTCATATTCTATTTTCCCTTTAATTAATCCCCTTGTTGAATCCTAAACTGCTCCCAATCCTCAGGTTTACTGCTTTTTCTGGCCAATTTATATGTCCTCTCCTTGGATCTTATGCTATACTAATTTCCCTGGTTAGCCACGGTTGAGTCACTTATTTTTTTAATCTGACAGTATAATGCTCCATTACAAAAGCCAACACTAACTCCCTGAAGCTAACAGGAACAAAGTACATTTAACTTCCTGCAATATTTCAGTGATGACTTCACCTGGAAATTAAGTCTTGCAGGCAAATTTAAACAATCCAAAAAAAAAATCCAACAGTTGTATCAAATATTGCATCAGAAGGAAATCAACTTTCATGATTGAAGGAGGTTTCAAGTTACAGCACATTTAACTAGTTTTAAAATATGAGAAACATTGACTATGTGGACTGCATGAAGCAGTTTAAATCCTTCTAATAGAAACCCATCATCCTGCCCCAATCAGTTAAGTATACATCTCCAAGACATGGGTGTGGAGCCTTGTGCAGAGCTGGCAACTGAAAATGGGAGTGGAAGAGTGGATGGGCTGCGGCATTGCATAGTCTAGAAGCAAACTTACAGGAAACATGATCAATAAACTAGTGGAAACTGTTGATCAGAGCTTTAAAAAGGTAATTGAAGAAAATGTCACCCTAAACATGGCAGTCCCAAGATCTTGCCTTTAGCATAACCCAATGACGATGTGCTGTTACAGGTAGTCATCAACTCTGGAAGAGTTACATTAGTTAGCAGGTTACCAACCGGTTTAGAGGATCCCACAGGAGTTTCAAATATTGCACAAAGCTTTAGCTCGTCTACATGTGCCAACAGACATTGCCCATTTACCATATTAAGAGTTGCAGCAGCATCACTAGTCATGGTTCTCTTGAGTAGTTTTCAAACGAGCACCATTAGAATCACAAGTCAACCACTAAAATAGATCGTGCAGGAAACCCTGCAGCTCCAACGCACCTTGAGAAACATACACGACTGCAAAAGCTATTTAACATTCGGTCTTTTATAATCCAGTTTCACATTCTAGAAGGATCAGCAACTTACATCTTAAATCTTGCAGTCCTTGTACAAGCATCACAACCACACTCCGAATACTTTGAAGTACTTAACACCAAGCAAAAGTAAGCAAAAAACAATACAATTGCACTTTTTTTTTAAACTACCATATTATGGGCTATAAATCAGCATTTCCAAACTCAACTGAACTAACATTTAAGTTATAATACAGATTACAATTTTAATTGCACAAAAAATCCTTGATGCATAAATATTCTTCATTACACCAGTACAAAAATACTTGTACTCAATATTGTTCAAAATACTTTTAACAAGAACAGCTGATATTTGGCAAGACGGGTTCTCCACAAGAGACGAGTTAACAAGCCAGGGCACTAAACAAAAAAGGCTGTGGCAAGTTCAAAAATATACTGGTGGACATCCTGAAGTGTCAACGGGGAGATTCTTCCAATGGCAATAGAAACTGGTGATTAAAGCTTCCTCACAAAAGCACATCCCTAGTTGGTAACTGCTCAATTCTACTTTGTTGAACCATCTTCGTGAAATGGTCAATCCAGGTCTATAGAAAAAGGGGAGTAGGGGCAAAGGCCAGATGGATGCATTTACAAAAACATTAACAAGGACAAAATACACTAAGATGTAGAGTTCCATGCCAGTCATTGTACTTCACGGTTCCATCAAGGTCAACCTTTAATTTTGATGTTTCACAGCAGGGGTGCCATTTTACTGTTGGTCCTTGCACCAGATAGGTTGATCAGACTGCCAGGTTACAGGTCCTCCCACATGAACATTCACCAGTAAGAGTTCTTTAATCCACAGTCCTTCGTGACCACTCCCCAAGTTTAGTGGAAATGAGCCAGTTGTCCAAAATCTTTAGTAAATGAACCTGAAAACAAAATCCAGTCTGTCCTTGCACATCACTCCATGGAGAAACTTGAATTCTTGGATAGGGGCAGTCTAGAGAGAGCAAGCATTAAAAAAATGATTAAATAAACCATTTTAGGTATATCCAGCTACTGTCCACAACATTTGAAATTTGGTAAAAACAATTGAGTATAGTGCAGAGCAGCACAGCAGCAGTGCAGTGTCAAATACCACACATTAAGAATGTCAAGGCATTGGAGAAGGTGCAGAAGAGATCTACTAGAATGGTACCAGGGATTTCAGTTACGAGTGGAGATTTAATGTGTTCAAAATCATGAAGGATTTTGAGAAGGCAGACTTTCATTTCTATAGCACCTTTCACAACCACCGGACGTCCCAAAGCACTTACAGCCAATGAAATACTTTTTGAAGTGTAGTCGCTGTTGTAATGTGGGAAACGTGGCAGCCAATTTGTGCACAGCAAGCTCCCACAAACAGCAACGTGATAATGACCAGATAATCTGTTTTTGTTATGGTGGTTGAGGGATAAAGTATTGGCCAGGACACTGGGGATAACTCCCCTGCTCCTCTTCAAAATAATGCCACAGGGTTTTTTACGTCCACCTGAGGGGGGCAGACAGGGCCTCGGTTTAACATCTCATCTGAAAGACAGCACCTCCGACAGTGCAGCTCTCCCTCAGCACTGCACTGGGATTGTCAGCCTAGCTTTTGTGCTCAAGTCCCTGGAGTGGAACTTGAACCCACAACCTTCTGACTCAGGCAAGTGTGCTGCCCACTGAGCCACAGCTGACAAAGGAGCAATGGCTTCCAGTGGCAGAAGGACATTTAAAAAGTAACTGACGAAAGAACCAGAGTAGAGATCAGGAGAATTTTTTAATTTTTTTAATATAACTAAGTTATGATCTGGAATGCACTGCCTGAAAGTGTGGTGGAAGCAGATTTATTAAACTTGCAAAAGGAAATTGCATAAATAAATGGATTAAAAAGGCTATGGGTAAAGGGCAGGGGAGTGGGACTAATTGAATAGCTCTTTCACAGGCATGATGGGACATATGGCCTCCTTCTTAGCATTATTCTTCTATGATTTTATGATTCTATGAAGATAGGGAGTGCTGAATGTCTGGACAGCCCACTAAATAGTACCATGCTGAAAATTTGTTCTAAACTAAGCACTGAAAACATTTTTTGGACATCCAGGGGTCCTTAGTTTTGAGGCAATAGTTTCAGATACTTCACTGTACAGCTGCCTTTGTAACCTTGGAAGGAACAATCTTCTAGTTTCTAGAATGAACAGCTACCCAAAATCATTGACAACTTTCCATGATCAATACAGGAGGCAAGGCATTAATAAGGGAAGAGACTTTCCAGTGCGGATAAGGCAGAAAAAGAAGTTGACTTTGCATGAAGTTCAGCAAGTTCATGTTAACTGCAGGTGGTCAAAGATACAATGTTTAGTTTGAGCTGGGATGGTTAAAACATTGAATTACGACACTTGAAACAGAGATCACACTCTTGACCTTTCCTGTTACAACCATGGGAAATAAAATTGGGGGGGGGGGGGGGGGTAATGAAAGGACAGAGTGGAAGGAAAAAAAAACAGGGTGAGCACACCGACCGACTCAATTGTCACCTGGGGTACTTACTAAATACTTAACAAAACTGACGAGACTTCCAGCCTTGCGGAGAAGCTTCAGATGGAGGATACCAGCGCATCTGAAACAAAAGTGAAAACCATTGTACTTGCAAGACAACCGATAGAGGGTGGAAGGTGTTTCAAGTATCTAGGGCTTCCACCCTCAATTTGCAAATGATTTTAAAATGTCACCTACAGCAAGCCAGTCACAGCAATTGGTGTACATTTGGCACCCCATCCTATATCATTCTTTAAATCATCACCTGGTCTGTGGGTCGATTCAAAAGGAAGAGAAAAAAGGTCTGTGTTCTTTCCTCCCCTCCCCCCTTTCCCTGCCCCTACACTTGCTTAAAAACCTGTTCCATCTCCAGCTTTTTCCAGTTCTGACAAAGGGTCATCGACCGGAAACATTAACTGTTTCTCTCTCCAGAGGCTACCTGACCTGCTGAGTATTTCCAGCATGTTCTGCTTTTATTTCAGATTTCCAGCATCTGCAGTATTTTGCTTTTGTAGTAGTTTCAGATTATAGTTTGGGTGGCCTGCTTAGCATCAGCATGAAGCAGCACAACCTACATGCATGTGCACACGAGACACTGCCAAATCCCCTATGGCACTGCTCAATTGGTATGGAGAACACTGGCTCCCAACCCAGCCTGCCCTCAAGGCCTCTGCTAAATCCAGGTAATTGCAGCCACTTGTGAATTCCTGAAGCAACAGTAAATTGCTGATCAATTGCCAGAGTCAGACATTACAACAAATTGAAAGTATCTGGCTTACTTTGAGCCGGTGACTGCAGGCAAGGTGTGCCTTGTAATAGTGTCTGCTGGGAAAAGGTTGACATTTTATCCATCACCATCACATTTGATCCACATTCAAAAAATGAACCAGCGATCGCTGGATTAATGCACAAATCATTAAGAGGAGGGTTTAGATGCCATGGCCAACTGTGCACGCTGAGGAGGCCAGGGAAGAAGGTGCCACAACAATTTACAGCTATGCATAATATTTTAGGAGAATCAGAAGACACCATGGAGAAGCCGATTAGGCCACATGGACATAATGGGCTGGAACTTGGTGATCGGAGGCATACGTCCGGAGCACGCCTCCATCCCGATAAAACAATCCACACCTACCCGCTGGCTCCTGGGCCTGCAGGCCAACTCCTGCGTAAAGGCCCACAGATTCCAGGCAGTTCGGCAGCATTGCTGGGATCACGTGGGCCAGGTCCTCCAGTCAGAAAGGAGGATTCATCTGCTTATGGGGGATACCATTTACGATCGGAATCCCCATGAGCAATCTCCAAATAATTAAATAATTCACAACTGGAATAAAATGCTCCCATTTTCAAATTTAAGTGAAAGTCCTTTTAGTGAAGCATTTACAATAAAAAGTTAGTTAATTTTGAAAAAAATCATCCAGGCCAAAATTTTTAATTTAACATGTATATTAACCCAGATGCTGGTGAAAGCAGGCCTTATACCTGCTTTCACCAGGCACAAGGGTTTTGTGGGCATTCACTGGGCAGTAGTTGGGCAAACAGCCCAAGCTCAGCGCCAGCGAAATGATTTTTGGGTCACTGCAGTAGATCAGTCAAGGCGAACTTTGACAGAGCACAGGTTTCATGTTTTCTCGCATGCAGAAACCCAGAACTAGCGGGCATTTTCCCTGGAGGCTTACAACAGCGTACGCTGAACATATGCCATCATAGGGAACGGAAAATCTGGGCCATTGTACCAAGAGTGAGTTTGAGCATGCTGTACTGAACTAGAGAGTGCACCAAGAGTGAATAGAGTATGGCATATACTGTACTGGAGTAGGAATGTACCAAAAGGGAGTTTTAGGCTGTACTTGAGTAGGACATAGGCTCAGATTCCCCAATATGAAGTTTTTAAACTCTCTTACAAGATGAGATATGGAGGGGGCCAGGCACCAACTTGCAGAAAGAAAGACTTGCATTTATATAGCACCTTTCACCACCAGATGCCCCAACGTGCTTCAAAGCCAATGAAGTACTTCGAAGTGTATCACTGTTGTAATGTAGGAAACACGGCAGCCAATTTGCGCACAGCAAGCTCCCACAAACAGCAATATGATAATGACCAGATCATTCTGTTTTTTAGTGATATCGATTGAGGGACAAATATTGGCCAGGACACCAGGGTAGGTGCCAAGAGGTTGTTTCCTCTAACTGGAGTGTCTAAACTAGGGGGCATAGTCTTAGGATAAGGGGTCGGCCATTTAAGACTGAGGTGAGGAGGCATTTCTTCACTCAGGGTTGTGAATCATTGGAATTCTCTGCCCCGGAGGGCTGTGGATGTTGAGGCTTTGAGTATATTCAACGGAGCGATAGATTTTTGGACTCTAGGGGAATCAAGGGATATGGAGATCAGGTGGGAAAGTGGAGTTGAGGTCACTGATCAGCCACGATGTTATTGAATGGCAGGGCAGGCTCGAGGGGCCGTATGGCCAACTCCTGCTCTTATTTATGTTCTCACTCCCCCGCTCTTCTTCAAAATAGCAGCATAGGATCTTATGTCTGTTTAACAGCTTATCCAAAAGACGGCACCTCAGACAGTGTAGCACTGGAGTGTCGGCCTAGACTTTGTGCTCAAGTCTCTGGAGTGGGACTTGAACCCACAACCTTCTGACTGAGGCAAGTGCTTGTGGGAAGAATATTCAGAAAAAAGAATCTGGACTAATCTTGTGCCTTACCAAGTTGACAAAGATGCTGAAGTACCCTTCTAAGGAGGCCCTCAACTAGGAGATTGATTCAGACAATGGCTCATGTTTGCCAGAAGGTAAAATGCTTAGTTGATGAGTTAAACACTGCTCCAGGGCAAAGAGGAAACCAGCTTTTAGCACAAATTCACTCAATCCAGGATTGAAGGTTCAGAGTAGCAGCTAGTCATGGCAAATTTAGGCCATTAGGCCAAAAGGCACAGGACACTAATCTAATCCTCTATTTTTGAGGAAGCAGCACTAATGTAGGTCATGTGCAAATGATCAAATTTGAGAGCAGAACGGTGAAGGCTGTGGGAAAGGGAATGCAACAGATCCAACCAGATTTGTCAGGACACAAAGACATCAGCCAAAACTAGTCTGCATTTATTGCGAGCTCAGTCTGGCTAGTCAGAAGCCAAGAGTCAAAAATGTAATTGGTGCATTGGAAATCATTTCGCAAAAAAGCAGAGCGCCCAATTTCACACCGTAGGTTGCAACTGAAGTGCTATTTGACAAAGTCTTGAGAGGCTGACTTTTCAAACTTAAAAAGGCACCAGTTGGTTTAGATTAAAAAAACAGAAAGTCTCCATTGCCATTGCTGGTTGGAAGATTGTCTGGTTGAAAGTTGCAAGAATGAGATTCCAAGTGGTGGCTTCAGTCTCAATATAAAATTAATTTTGGAAGAGCACAAATTTTAATTAAAAAACTGAAAGCCAGTAAGTGCAACAGATGTTATCCACATTTGGACCATAAAATGGCAGCGCTGTTAAACCAAGTGTCAAGTTCTCCACTGCTGTATTTTTTGGGAAATCCCCATCCATTCTGGATGTACATTTAACTTTGGATTGCACAGTGGCACATGGCAGCATAGTGGTCAGCACTGTTGCCTCACAGCACCAGGGACCCGGGTTCGAATCCGGCCTCGGGTGACTGTCTGTGTGGAGTTTGCACATTCTCCCAGTGTTTGCGTGGGTTTCCTCCGGGTGCTCCGGTTTCCTCCCACAGTCCAAAGATGTGCGGGTTAGGTTGATTGGCTATGATAAATTGACCCTTAGTGTTAGTGGGGTTACGGGGATAGGGGTGGGATATGTGTTGATGTAGGGGTTACGGGGATCGGGTGGGATGTGTGTCGGTGCAGGCTCGATGGGCCGAAATGGCCTCTCTGCACTGTGGGGTTTCTGTGATTTCTGTGAGTACTGGATTAAACGATTCCCTTTCCGCCCCCACATCCCAAACCCCCCAACAATGTCCATTCCAAAATGGGCAGTCCAAGTTAGCGGTAATCAGAGGACACAGATTTAATATAAAATGGCAAAAGCGCTGTTTGGGGGGGGGGGGGCACGCGCACGCAGAGGGAAGTGGAGAATTTATTTACTCAGCAAATTAAGATCTGGATTGCACTGCCTGATAGGGTGGGGTGGTGGAAGCAGATTCAATAGTAGCTTTTGAAAAGGAAATTGGATTTACACTTGAAAAGGAAACATTTGCAGGGCTTTGGGGAGAAGAGCCAGAGAGTGGGACTAATTAGTAACTTGGAGCCATTACAGGCACGATGGGCCGAATTCTGTGCTGCATGATTCTACAAGTTTAGGAAGTCAGCCTTCAGTTCAGTTTACTTAAATATGCAACCGCATTCCAAGTTGGAGTGAAGTATCCATGGCTTCCTACATCTGAAAATTCTCAACAAAAAAAAACCCCAACTGTTCAGCCAAGTCACTTGACAGTTGTTTGAAGGGGCGAGAACTGTATGTTCTGAGTCAACCCAAAACACAGGACAGAGGGGGGGCAGGGGGAAAGGCAGCAAAGAGGAGAAAGAAAACATTTAAGCCAGAGACACAATGAAGCATGGCATTAAGCCACAACTGTGGCTTTGAGGGAAATGAATTAAAAAGGGAAGCACTCAGATTTAACCTGAATTAGAAGGAGCACCAAACCTGGAGACTTAAATCACAGCATCCAGAAGAATCTGGTTTCAGGAAGCCTGCTACCAGACATTACACGATTAACAACTTAGATGAGGAGATGGAGAGCCACATATCCACGTTTGCTGATAAGAGGCAGAATTGTAAGCAGTGTAGATGGAAGCAAAAAAATTACAAGATTAACAGATTACATGAATGGGCAAAACTGTGGCACATGGATTTCAATGTAGGCAAGTGTGAGGTTATCCCGGCCCAAAAAAGATAGATCAGAGTACTTTCTAAAATGGTGAAAAGCTAGAAACAGTGGAGGTCCAAAAAGACTTAAGGGAGCCCATGTACAAAGTAAAATGTCATGGGCAGGTACATAAAATAATCAAACAGGCTAATGGAATGCTGGCCTTTATATCTAGAGGACTAGAAGTTATGCTACAGCTATACAAAGCCCTGGTTGGACCACACCGTAAGGATATATTGGTTTCGGAGGGAGTGCCGCGATTTCCAGAACGATACCTGTATTCCAAGGGATTAAGTTACAAGGAGATTACACAAACTAGGGTTGCATGCCCTGGAATTTAGAAAGTTAAGGGGTGATTTGATCAAAGTTTAAAGATATGAAGGGCAACTGAGGATAGAGAGATAGTTAGAGGGGGTAGATAGAGAAACTATTTGCTGGTTGGAGCATCTAGGACTAGGGACATAGCCTAAAAATTAGAGCCAGACCTCCCATGTTAGGAAACATTTCTTGGAACTCTTCTGCAAATGGCAGGTCAATTGTGATTTTAAAATCAGAGATTGATTTGTTAACTGAAGGTATTAAGGGATATGGAGCATAGGCAGGTATATGGCATTAGTTCGCAGATCGGCCCAAGGTGGATCAGGCTCAAGGGGCTAAATAGCCTACTTCTGTTCCTATTCATCTGCAGGTGAAATGGCCAACAATGAACAAGTGTTGGTAGTGAGCAATGAAGTCTTGCATGTCTAAATACCACAAAGGGCACTGCAGCACAAAGCAGAGAAATGATTCATAATAGGATGCCTAAAGGTTGGGTGTTCAAAAGAATAAGTCAACTGAATAGTTTGAACCAGTTTCATTACTGGAGGAACATTTCTATATTGCACTGGCAGATTATATTGCCAACAGTACAGAAATCAGATAATCAATCAGTCTCTTTGGGCCTTTAATATTTTATCCGAGAACCATTATATGTCCTGGCATGGTATCTGGCTCTGTACCTATAATCTAATTTGCTTAGACTGGTCTCCATTTGGTTGGAGGCATTGTTGCCATCTCCATCCAAAAATTTGAGGTTCTTCAGTAGACTCGAGAGGCAGCATCTCAAATACTGGAGTGAAGCTGGATGAGAAGAATGGGTAGTGCTCAAGCCAAGTGGGCATTGTCATAACTGATTTTATTTTATTTTTAAAAACCATCGTTTCAGCACGTGCGACCACTTTCTTGCTTTCAAAAGGTTGGGCAAAAAACAAAACGTCAAAGATGGCCCGAGACACACTCAAAAAAGGTGCAATGAAGGATTTGGGATCAACTCTTAGAAGGAAGTCAGTCAACAGCTAGAGAGCAGAGAACGGAAAAGTTTGAGCTGGAACTTCCCCCCCCCCCCTCACTCAGTCAGTCAGTGAATCGTTCCATTAGGATGTAGAAACAAAAACCATAAGATTTGGTTATCTGGAAGAGTTCAAAATGTTGCCGCTACAAGTTGTGGATTTTGACCACATACAGGGGGTGACAAGCTTAGCAGCTATTCAAGATTGATGGTGATTCATCTACATGACCAATATTGATGTACACAGTGCAAAAGACTGTAGTACTGGTGAGTACAAATGTGGAAAAATTCAATGCTGATCAACATCCCAAAGGCCCAGCAATATAGAGTAAGTTTCCAACAGTACCAAGAACAGGTAGGGAGTAACTGATAGCTGAAGCCCAGGGCAGGCTCTGGAAACAGTAGTTCAAGACTAGTCTAAAATTATGAGGGGCCTAGATAGAGTGGATAGGAAGGACCTTATTCCCTTAGCAGAGAAGTCAATAACCAGGGGGCATAGATTTAAAATAATTGGTAGGAGAAGAGTTGGAGAACTTTTTTTTCACCCAGAGGGTGGTGGGGGTCTGGAACTCTGCCTGAAAGGGTGGTAGAGGCAGAAACCCTCATGAAATGTATAAAGTGCTTGGATATGCACTTGAAGTACCTTAACCTACAGGGCTATGGACCAAGTGCTGGAAAGTGGGATCAGGCTGGGCCAAATGGCCTCCCATGCCATGAATTTCTATGATTTTATCATTCTAACAAGTCTGTAGAAAATCTCAGGGCGGGGGGGGGGGGGGGGCGCATAGTCCACAGCACAGGAGAGAAAAAAAAACTCAGAACAAGGTGAGTTTAGAGCCGATAGCTAATGAGCTAGGGAGTTAATCTCACTATTTCTGGCAAGCACACTCAAGGATGCACCCATCATTCACTGTTGGCATTAGTGACCCTGCCCAGGTGTGGTGCATGTGAAACTGATCTTTGGGTTGAAGGCAACTAGTTAGATGCTTCAAGGGCACGGTTCCTGGAGAGAGAGTTATTGGAGACCTGAAGGGGGTGATGGAATCTGCAGGCAATTCCTGGCAAAAAAGTAAATATTTTGTAGACCAATTCTGGGAGAATGCTCATGAACAGACTTTTTTTTTGGGGTGGGGGGGAAAGAGAGAGGGGTGGGGGGAAAGAGGAGAGAGAGACAGAGACTGGACAGTTCCATGAAAGTATGATCTGAAGGGTAAACAAAAATGGATGAGGTGGCAATGCAGACTATTTATAATGAGGGTGGGGTTTGGTCATTCAGGCAAAAATAATGAAACTCTCCCCTCCCCACAAAAAGGTCAGTTCTCTAATGAGCATTCTCCAAGAATTGGTCAGCAAAATATTTACTTTTTTGCCAGGAATTGTCTGCAGCTTCCCATTGCCCCTCCAGGTCTCGTTCAATGACGCTCCAGGAGATAAACTAACATCTCTGACTCGACCACCCTTTCAGGCAGTGAGGTCCAGGCCCTCACCACCCTCTGAAAAAAATCTCAAATCCCCTCTAAACTTCCAACCAATTACTTTAAATCTACACCCCCTGGTTATTGACCCTTCTGCCAAGGGAAATAGGTCCTTCCTATCCACTAATTAGGACCCTCAATTTTATACACCTCAATTAGGTCCCCCCTCAGCCTCCTCGGTTCCAAAGAAAACAACCCCAGCCTATCCAATCTTTCTTCACAGCTAAAACTCCCCAGCCCAGGCAACATCCTCGTAAATCTCCTCTGCACCCCCTCCCGTGCAATCACATCCTTCCTGTAATGTGGTGACCAGAACTATAAGCAGTACTCTAGCTGCAGCCTAACTAGTGTTTTATACAGTTCAAACATAACCTCCCTGCTCGTATATTCTATGCCTCGGCTAATGAAGGCAAGTATCCCGTATGCCTTCACTACCTTATCTACCCGTCCTGCTACCTTCGGGGCTCTGTGGACATGCACTCAAGTCCCTCTGATCTTCTGCACCTCAGTGTCCAACCATGTATAGTGTATCCCCTTGCCTGGTTAGCCCTCCACAAATGTATTACCTCACACTTCTCCAGATTGAATTCCATTTGCCAGTTCTGCCCACCTTACTAGTCCATTGATATCTTCCTGCAGTCTGCAGCTTTCTTAATGATCAACCACAGCGCCAATCTGTCTCATCTGCAAAATTCTTAAATCATACTTCCTACATTCAAGTTTAGCATAACATCCTTGCTTTTGCACTCCATGCCTCTTAAATAAAAAAGGATCCCACAGGCTTTTTAAAACAAAAAAAAGTCAACTGGTTCTGCCACCTTCAAATATTTGTGTACATATACCTAGGTCTGTCCCTGCACCCCTTTCAAATTATATCGTCAGAATATAAAGTTAGCAAAAATGCCTCATACCTTTGTCAATAGCACTGGAATCTCTGTGCACATTAGTTTAACGGCTTCAATAGACTTCAAACTAATGAGGCAGAACTAGCTACCAGCTCCAAAGTTTGTCATTATGCTGCTTGAAGCCTTTTCATCTTTTAATCATGTGCTTTTAATCACTATGGCAACCAGTTTAAATTTGTTTTTGTTTAACTGACGTACACCATCATTTTTTGAAGAGCTTAAGTGCTACATCTTGAACTTGGGTCTCGTTGGATTTAAGAATTCAGTTTTACCAAAGGATCTGAATAAGAGTTGCCACTCAAATCCATTTTCAATTATGCGAGTAGGCAAATAGGCTACATGTGGAGAGTCCTACAAGGTTTATGAGTGGAATTTGTTGGTGCAAATGTCAGAATTTATTGGAGGCTGTTCCTTTTGAACAAGCATAATTTTTAGGTCAATGAGTTCCCTCTGCACAGCCTTTATAACCTTCAATGACATCAAACTTCAATTAATTTGCTTCTCCCCTCAGAGAAAGTTGGCAGGTGACATTGGAATACATTTAGTTACATGCACATTACAAGCCCAGCAATGTTAGAAAGTCACGGCAACCCTGCAAGTCATTCACGCATCTACATCAGGGTTAATCAAATTAGGGAATGGTTATCTGCAAATTTCGGCTCCAGAATCCATCAGGAATCTATCCAACCCAACATTCTGCCAAGTAGATTCTTGGCCAAGGGATGAACAGCCAGGCCCAAGAGAGCCTCGGCTGAATCGTGCCGAAATGTCAAGTTAGCTTATGTAGGGCAGGCAAACAAAAGTTCACCATTTTTAGATAGAAGCTTTTATTGTGATGCATAGAAATGCCACACTGCAGTCACCAGTTGACAAATCTCTTACAGGGACAAGTTAAAGTTCCAGATTCTTTAAGACAACACATTAGTTTCCAATGGAAAACAAAAAAAAGGGACAAACACATCCCAGAATCCTATGGAATAAATCAATGCTATAAGTCAGTGTGACCTGGATGATAAAAAGGCAGGTTTCACTCGTCCTGCTCTAGTGCAGTGATTTTAGTTTCTAGTTTTAGTTTAAGGCATACCTTTGGTTACATATTCTGCAAGTAAGTTTGCACTAAATTTTCTCTTCTCTTCCCCAGCTCACCTGAAACAACCTTCTTAAAAAAAAAGTCTCCACACAGCTTAAACCCACTGCTACCAACATGGGCATGAGTTAGTAAGTGGTGGTTCCAGTAGTCTGGCGAAGTGGCATCTAGGAGCGACTAGCACCCTCCACTATGGGAGCCTCATGAAAAATGGGAACATTTTAGATATTCTCTTCCCCCCTCAACATATGTCCAGTTTGAAATTTACTACCTTAATTTAAATGTCAACTTGATATTTGAACAAAGATTGTTACAAAACAGCACACATACCTAAAAGAGCATTTGAGAGAAAGAAAGTTTGGAGCCATTAAGTCAGTCAAATACTAGGATTGATATCAGGACATAGAAACATAGAAGATAGGAGCAGGAGTAGGCCATTCGGCCCCTCGAGCCTGTTCCACCATTTAATGAGATCATGGCTGATCATCCAAATTCAGTACCCTGTCCCTGCCTTCTCCCCATATCCCTTGATCCCTTTAGCCTTAAGAAATATAATCTAAATCCTTCTTGAATATATTTAATAAGTTGGCCTCAACGGCCTTCTGTGGTAGAGAATTCCACAGGTTCACCACTCGGTGAAGAAATTCCTCCTCATCTCTGTCCTAAACGGCTTACCCCTTATCTTCAGACTGTGACCACTGGTTCTGGAGTCCCCCGTCTTCGAGAACATCCTTCCTGCATCTAGTCGGTCTAGTCCTGATTGAAACTTAAGTTTCAATGAGATCTCCTCTCATTCTTCTAAACTCTAGCGAATAAGCCTAATCGACCCAATCCCTCCTCATACATCATTCCTGCCATCGCAGGTATCAGTCTGGTGAATCTTCACTGAACTCAGTTTGACAGCTATTCCAACTTTGTACAAATTTGTGAAGTGACATTTGGTACACAAGGGCAAGGCACTTGCCAAAGATACTGGTCTATTGAAAGAGGCCCAAAAGAATCCAGGACTTGAGATTAAGAGGCTTACAAAACATGAGAACAAGTGGAACAGGAAAGTGAAGACTTTACATTTTTTTTTTTTTATTATATAAAAAAGGGGAGTGGGGAGAAAGTAAAAGAAACTTGATCCAGATCCTCAGGCTAAGATATAAATGCAAGCAAGCAAGCTATTTAACTCTGGTTAGGATCAGATGTAAAATTAAATAGCTTCAAAGACAGGAGCACAGAATTATGGGGAAGCCTAGCACAGACTGCAAATTCTGCGATGCAGAAGAGTATCTTAGACGTGACCGTGGACTTTTTGGGGGGGGGGGGGGGGGGGGGGAGGCAGTAAGAGGAGTGATGGCCCTTTTCTTGTTCCAGTTGGAACCTTGTTCTGTATTCTCTTCACTTGCGGCCAGATCCTAAATTGAATAATGCATTTACACAGTGCCTTTAGTGTAATAAAACAGTCCAAGGCGCTTCACAGGAGCATTCAGATACTAGGACAAGTGACCAGAAGATTGGTCAAAAAAAAAGGTAGGTTTTTAAAGGAATGTCTTATTAGTAAGGGTAGAGACTTAGGAGGGAATTCTAGAGCCTAGGGCCAAGGCAGCTGAAGACACAGCCGCCAATGGTGGAGCGATTTGAACAAAAAAAAACACGGAACAGGCAAGAGGCCAGAATTGGAGAAGCGCAGAGATCAGAGGGCTGTATAGGGAGGGGCAAAAACCAAGGAGAATTTTTAAAAAAGGGGTTACCAGACCATGAGCCAATGCAAGCCTGCAAGCCCATGGGTGATGGGTAAATGGGACTTGGTACAAGTTAAGAGTTTTGCATGAGTTTAAGTTTATGGAGTGGAAGATGGAAGGCCAGCCAGGAGAGCGTTGGAATAAATAGAAACATAGAAAATAGGAGCAGGAGCAGGCCATTCGGCCCCTCGAGCCTGCTCCGCCATTCAATGTGATCATGGCTGATCATCCAAACTCAGTACCCGGTCCCTGCTTTCTCCCCATACCCCTTTAGCCTTAACAAATATATCCAACTCTTTCTTGAATATATTTAATGTATTGGCCTCTACTGCCTTCTGTGGTTGAGAATTCCACAGGTTCACCACTCTCTGGGTGAAGAAATTCCTCCTCAATGGAATAGTCAAGTCTAGTGCCAACAAAAGACATGGATGAAATTTACATTGCACAACCAGGGATTGTTTAATAAATTGCATCACCAAGAGCAGGTCTGGTCATTAGGGGGCATAGTAAGTCTAGACAATTGTCTGCTACTTAAAAAGGAATCAATAATTGCACTGAAGAGTTTCCCCATCTAGTTTTTAAACTTATTGTCCACATCACCTGAAGATTGACTAGAAAACATCTTCCACAAATGGGCTACAGGAACTTGGCTGGGTTTGCAAGTGTGAACAGTTTCTGAATAAGTCAGTTACTTTTTGAAACTAATAAAATTCTAACAGGACTAGACACAGGAAGGATGTTCCCAATGGTCGGGGGAGTCTAGAACCAGGGGTCACAGTCTAAGGGGTAAGCCATTTTAGGACAGAGATGAGGAGGAATTTCTTCACCCAGAGAGTGGTGAACCTGTGGAATTCTCTACCACAGAAGGCAGTGGAGGCCAATTCATTAAATATATTCAAGAAGGAGTTGGGTATATTTCTTAAGGCTAAAGGGATCAAGGGATATGGGGAGAAAACAGACAGGGTACTGAATTTGGATGATCAGCCATGATCTCACTGAATGGTGGAACAGGCTCGAGGGGCCTACTCCTGCTCCTATTATCTATGTATCTTAAAGCATTGCCAGACTGTGTACAACCTCAAAACAGCCAAAGAATCAACTACAAACTGCTTTCTCCCCCCTTCCAATTCCAAAATACGTCAAATTTCCCATCCTTTGGCTGCAGGCACAAGACTAGGTTGTTTACCATTGCAATATACAAAACATAATGCACGCCACAAGATCCCATCTACAACCCACAACCCCTGCAAGTGTGGTTTGATTTGATCTGGGCACTCTCCAAGACGTGGTGATTTGGGGACGGGCCATGTCCAGTCGTAGTGCAATCCGCTCAGTTTAACAATGTTCATACTGGATTTTTCCAAGTCCTTGATTTAAAGCAATACCGGTAGCCAGCGTGCATTATTCAAACAGCCTGCGGAGACATTGTAGAATCCCTCCCCATTCCAACATTTGACATTGACAGTCAAGGAAGATTCTCCAAATTACACATCAAAGCAACATTGCAATGATTAATGGAACAGATCAGGTTTGATACACAAATTATAGGATTAAGGAAACTTTAGCACGCAGTTCAAGTTTTCCCCACTTACAACAACAAGCAGAAGTTCCTTGCATCATTTATTTTAAAAAAGACAAACAGCCCATTTAAAACCAAAAATCAAACTTGGAACCAGGACCACCATATTAGAAGCTAGACTCAGATCATGGAAGTTACATGAGCGTCAAAGCAGTCAGAATGAGGGAGTTTACTTTAGTTAAAGGGTACCATCTTCATGCCCAAGCGTTTACTAACGGAGGTGGGGGCAGGGGGGAAATAAAAAAACATAAGACATTGCCATGCATATGAAGTGAAGCAGTGACCTGGTTATTGTGCTTTGTATTTACAAGGGCATTACTGGGCAAGATTGCACCCTTCAATTCCTAGCCTGTGGACCTGGTTCTCATTATAAATGGAAAAGCATTAACTGCATGTAAATCATGGAGAATATATAGTTATATACCAGATGTCTCTGGAAAGCACGCTAGATACCCAATATCATCCCTCTTTCAAGTGGAGGTTTGCATATTCAGGCATTTTAACCCTTCTGTTGGCCAAGCCATCTTAGTTAAATTTATACTGCAAGGCTGCTGTACCACAGGCCAAACCAGAACAGTCATGGGGACGTTTCAGTTGTACATATTGCACCAGATGCATCTGCTTGCATGGAGTTATGATCAGTACAGCAGCTTCCGTGACCAGGAGGCTGCAGTCAATTCATTCCAATTTTGACCACTTGCCCAAAACCTGCATCACCAAGTGGGCCACAGTGCTTCTACTCAAGGATTCCTTTCTCTCCCACCAGCTCATAGGTTTACCAAAAAAAAGTGGAATTGCAAAAAAAGACTTGTGCCAATAGGAGCCAAACCACACAACATAGTTTTGCTGCTACAAGGCCAGTAGAAGGGTTGGAGGTTCAGCTGAATTTGAAACGCTCGTTCCTGGGACACTAGAAAGCAGTATGGAGTCTAGAGTGCAATCCAACACCAAGGCATCTTATTCCACAGGGAAAAAAGCAGCACCTACCTTGTTTTTGTGCTTCCAATCCCTAAATGAGCATATGGGGATAAAGCATCCTTATCCTCACTGTACAGAGATAAAGGACTATAGTGCTCAGACACTATCCTGTTAAATGTGCACCTCCATTAGGAACACCATCAATTTGGGGCACTGAATATCTTGGTGAATTTTTGCCACCAATAGGCTATTAAGCAGAACAACTTTACAAATTGTTAATGCCTTTTTCTAATCAATGATTGAGAATGTAAGAAATGCCACCTCAAGAAAGCAATGTACTGTTGTATACACTATATAAAAAAGGTCATTAAATACAATTCATTCATATTAAAGAAAATCTGGATTTTACTTACTGGAATTCTTCTAATAATCCATTCTTGCTTGAAGTTATCCTGCACAACCACAAGCCTTTGACCCCTGAAAATAAGGCGTGTCTAGCTCATTCTAGACTAGTTACAGCACCATTTACTGCCCCCCTAGATCCAAAATAAAAGGTAGAGTGATCCATGCAAATCTGACTTTACTGCATTAAGGGTTGGCGAGGAGGCAGTCGATTGGATAGGGCCTGTGTATTAGTAAGAAAACAGTGGTTGATCAAGTAAAAAAAAAAGTTGCCTAGTGAGCAAAAAAAAAGATAATTCGGACTCAAAGGAAGAAATCAGGACCTGTGCAGAGAGGTGTTGGAAGTGCTCGGTTGCTGACACAGCTACCATTAGTTACCTGAGCGTGAAGTGCAGCGGCTGCAGCAGCAGCAGCGGGGTACGTGAACGCAGCATGTGGAATGGCAGGGGTCAGTTCTGTTGTGTACAGTGGATAGGGAGCCCAGGCCTCTGGCGATGCAGGGATCAGTGCTGTTCCTGCAAGGTCATCTGAAATATGGAGAACAGATTTCCAGGTTTAGTTTAGTCACCTCCCAAAAAAGGAAAAAAAAAAAAAAAAGTTAGCAATGCAACCTCCAAATCCTAGCCAAAAAAAAATCAAGTCCAGGCAACTTGACTTTGTGCTCTTTTGTCCCATTGACGTCTGGGGGGTTTAGAAAGCCACTTTTGGCACCGTTGACTCACTATACCCTTAAAATGAACACTGATTTGTACACACAAGTTCATGGGAGTGTGTATTCAAAACCTTTATACGTGGGTCTCTACCCCAAAGCACACACCAAGACAAAAAGCTGGGATGCCTTTACTCAAAGCCATCCAATGTGCAGTTTGGGAATTCACCAGGTGGACGTGTCTGCTCTGAACACCAAGAACTAAAATGGCGCACAAATTACAGGGAACTACATGCAAATAAAGGCAAGACTTCAATAAATCCAGCAGCCCTTAGTCGAATTAGTTTGTGCCGAAGCTCAAAAAAAAGGAAGCCAATATATTTGAAAATTTGGCTCGCAAAACTGATTTCCATCTTGTTTGTGGTAATCAATCCCATTTTATGCAATCTTGGCATTTGTAGCCTCACAAAAACCAGAGGCAACCAGGACAGGAATGCCTTCACATCCAACATCTAGTGTTTAGTTACACCCACCCCCCCACAGTTATGGCCTTCATATAGTCAAGTATAAGCAATCTTTGCCCATTACTGCCAAGCTAATGGGGTTCAAGCAATAGATGGACATTTCCTTTCCTAAACCTGAAATATTAAATAGAGGTCATTAATCCAGTTGACAGAATTTTGCCCAAAGCAGACTGTACATATTTGGAGTTGACAATAATGGATCTCGCCAGTTCTAAGATGTCAAGTAAAGTTTGGCTTCATGGTTAAGAAAGCTCCAATTCAGAGTTATAAAGTGCAACCTTAGTATCAGTTGTCTCCATTACTAGAGGGGGTGGGAGAAACCCCAAGAGTATTAGGTTGCAAATGCTTGAGTGTGTGCCAGTATCGGATTAACTGGCTGTTATTGTAGCAGTTTTAAAGTTAGTTCTTTGGGTATTCAATTCCCTACAAGGTCCCCAAAATTTACTGAAAATGTATAATGCATTATACAAGTTCTCTGGGTGAATTTACAACCAAATTCAATATTAGTGAGAAAGTTTCAGGTTCAGAAACATCTCTTTATACTTAAAAAGTGTCAAGGCCCAAAGCAGAGATGAACTCTCCTCCAGTGTCTTAACTCCAGATGGCCCAAAAGCAAGTCATACGGTGACACTAATGGCAGCATTGATGCCAAGTAAACACTCAACACTAGTGAATGCACTGCATAATCTGAAGGTGTATTCCAGGCGATTTTAAAAGCTAGTTTAGCTACAACAGACAACTCATCTCAGCCTCAATAGACTCATGGAATAGCCATTAGACCGACATCTCCACAGAGTGGAGGGATAGTTTAGTTAAAAACAAAATTAGCAAGATTATATACACTGATGTGGCCTTAAAAGTAAACCAAGTCACATGCAATAAACTTGCATCTTCCAGTGAAAGTATGCCATTTCAGCACTTGCCACTCCCCTTACATTCGAGATTGTGGTGAAAGTTGCTTTAAGCAGTTAATCATAGAAAGCTACAGTACAGAAGGACACCATTTCGGTCCATCGTGTCTGTGCTGGCCAACAAAGCTATACAGCCTAACCCCACTTCCCAGCAGGTTACAGCATCCCAAATGCACATCCAAGTACTTTTTAAATGTGGTTAGGTTTCCTGCCTCTACCACCATTTCAGGCAGTGAGTTCCAGACCCCCACAACCCTCTGAAGAAGTCACCTCAAATTTCCCCCAATTACTTTAAATCTGTGCCCCCTGGTTTTTGACCCCGCTAAGGAAATGGGTCCTTTCTATCCACTTTATCTAGACCCCTCAATTTTATACACCTCAATAAAAGGTCGCCCCCTCAGCCTCCTCTGTTCCAAGGCAAATCCATTCCAGTATTGGGCCAAATGTTCAACTTAACACCTAGTGGAAGTGTTCCAGTGCTTTTACTTTTCATTAAGGAAGGAATCACATTAATTAAGCTTCACTATCAACAGATGATGTTGATCACATGTAAAACAGTCTTATGTAGGCCATACAGGATTAAGTATTTAGCTGCATTAACGGAATGTTGCTTAGGATTTCAACTTGAGTCGCAAACTAGGGCTCCAAACTGTTGTGGCTTGCTGCTTTTAAAAACTCAAAACACAAGTATTCCAACATATGAAACCATTTTAAATCACATGTATTTTCCATGTTTGTGCCTTTGTTAATTTCCAAGTAAAATAAAAAAGGGGAAATATTCGGTTGTGCGACCTTAACCTCTAGTTAACTTGAAGTGGCTTAAAAACCCTTCAGTTAATTTTAACTGGACAATTTGGAAGAGAACGGTTCAGTTTGTTGCATTAGCGGCTGTCCTTTTCAAATCAGACATTTAATTCCTGCTCCAGAAAGATTCACCGGGATGTTGCCTAAGCTGGAGCGCTTCAGCTATGAAGAGACTGGACAGGCTGGAGTTGTTTTCCTTAGAGCAGAGAAGGCGGAGGGGGGGACCCGATTGAGGTGTGCAAGATTGAGAGGGGTGTGGATGGGCTAGATAGAAAGGAACTTTTCCCCTTGGTAGGAGGGGTCAATAACCAGGGGGCATAGTTTCAAGGCAAGGAGGTTTAGAGGGGATTTGAGGAAAAACTTTTTCCACCCAGAGGGTGGTTGGAATCTGGAACTCACTGCCTGAAAGGGTGGTAGAGGCAGGAACCCTCAACATTCAAGAAGCATTTAGATGAGCACTTGAAACGCCATAGCAAACAAGGCTATGGACCAAGTGCTGGAAAATGGGTCTAGAATAGACAGGGCTTGATGGCCGGCGTGGACACAATGGGCCGAAGGGCCTCATGCTGTAAAAACGATATAGCCCTAGGCTCTTTGCCCTATATGGGCAAGGATGAGGCAAAACTTAGTTTGATTTTTAATTTTAAGCATTGGAGTCATTTTATACAAGGAATAGCAAAGTCTTATGACTTTACCTAACTGTCTTCAGTTCCTTTTTGAAATTTGAAAATTTTGGAATGGTTCTCGTCCCAACTTGTACCAATTCTAAATTGAATGCATTGAGGAACTAAAAAGTTAGGGCATCCATCATATTAAGATTAGCAGGTAAAATGTTCACTATTGTCCTATAGCTTGCCAGTCAACCAATACAGTATTATAAGTGGGCAGGTAGAGAGTCGAGGCAAAGAGCAGCCACGATCTAATGGAATGGCAGAACAGGCGTGAGGGGCTGAATAGAAAACTCGTGTTCCGTCAACAATCCAAATTGACATTTGTAGGACTAATCCAACTGCTGGTTATACTAGGATAAGTAACTGGCCGAAAGCAATAATCAAAGCACAACCAAAAAGGATTCAATTTTCAACTTGGCATTTCAAAATTAGTCTAGTTATAAAAAAGGGGTGAGAGGTTTCAGTCTGATTTCCTCCTCCTGCCAACAGACTGGTTGTCAGTTTGATAACTGAAGGGAATCATTTCAGTCATGTGCAATGATCAACACTGAAAATTGGGCAATTGGAGACAAATTACAATTGAGACCAGTTTGTAACAGTTTTCTTATTGTCCATGCACTTTAGAATTAGCATAAATTTGTGCAAAGTTCATCTTTAAATTGATGAAGGGTGCAACAAGTTATTCACTTATTTTTGCTACCTAAATCTAGTGAACAATTATACCCTTATTCAAAATGAAAGTGGCCAGTCCCTAAAAGCATCAAGATTGTTCTAATTAGCAACAACCCATATACCAGAAGGTCCATGATTCAATTCCTGTTCTGCAGAGTTAAGTGTCTTTCCTGGGGCATGGGAGGGAGGGAAGGAAAAAAGCAAGGCTCTTGTCCCGATTGCTCTGGAAAGGCACTGAATGCCCCTTGCCCCACTGTTAAAATGCCAACATGGTTTAGGCTCAATGATGAATGGCAGCTTGGACAAGGTACAAGGGGAGCAGCTGGCAACTGAAGAATATCCTACAAGAAAGTCAATGGTTGAAGAAAAAAATTACAAATATTGCACGCCAGATTTAGCATTGTTAGTCATTCCCACAGTATAGATCATAAATCTGATGCTTCAATTATAATAGACAAAAACAATGAGAAATTAAGTACAGGAAACTTTCGATTTACGGCACCTAAATAACCAGAAATCTCAGTTAACCGGCAAAATTCAGGAGTAGGTTCAGGTAATTTATTACTTGCCTGCCTCCATCTGTTGCTGTGCAAGGGTGTGGCTGCAGCGGTTGCTAAGCTACAGAGACACTTGCAACTTGTGGCCATTGTTCTGAACTTGTTGCTAAGCAACAGGGTTTGTTGCTTTATATGGAGCTCTCAGCTCCGTATCTTTTACTATAGCGCTCGGTTATCTGGCACCATGTCGGTCCTGTCCATGCCGGATTAAAAAAAAGTTTCCTGTATGGAGATTGCATTTATGTACTGCTAGAAGTCACATGGAATAAATATGACTATGCCTTCAACAAGGAGCCTAGTAACAAATTGGAGGCTTCCATTCAAGGACTGGCTGAGAAGGTCATCTGACCTCGAATATATTTCACCACTTCAGCTATTCCACTAGATGATACACTGTGGTTGTGCAGTGTGCCATCTTGGGACAGGTGTGGTGTGGGGTTTGGGGGGGGGGGGGGGGGGGGGGGGGCGAGGAGGGGTGGTGACGCGAAGAAGTTTAAAAAAAAGAGCACCAGTCCACCACAACAGAAGCGCACCTCTCAGCCACATGTGGGGTGGTACTGACTGGCCTTGGAGAAATCCGTGATCAGCATCCCATCCTAACGGCTGGAGGAAGCATGGTGGTGGGAGGCAGCAGTGGGGACCTAAGGGCGGAAAAAAAGATGAATGCTCCTTAATTTCCTACTTTTATACCAATACCGATGCAATGCATTTCTCAGCTTACTGTCATACAAGTTGCTGTCTGCAGCTCCCTAGAGGCATTGATAAGGCAGTCATCATGGTAAATGGCCTTTATTTTTTTATTGGATCGCTCGACAAGTATTTAAACACAGATTAGATTATGGCATGTAAGATTAAAACGGAGAAGTAGATACTTACAGGGGTCCCGTGCAATGAAGTGAGCGCCCAAGGCAGGGTGCATATTTGTGGGGTTGGGTGTGGCCATCAGCTTGCTTTTAGCCATCTTCGTGTTTGCCTTTGCAAATTCCAACCGGAGAGTTTGGGGATTTTCTGGATCAAATCGAATGCCCTAAAAAAACACATCTCAATCACCAATACTGTAAAATATTTTATTTTTAAATGGCAAAACAAGTCCAAACGCAGATTGGGTGACCGCTTTGTGGAACAGCTCCATTCAGTCTGTAAGGGCTCCGTTCAGTACGTAAGGGTGACCCCGAGCTTCCAGTCACTTTAATTCTCCACTCCGACCTCCCCCTCTTGCATTGTAGCTCGAGGAGCAGCAGCTCCGCTTTCGATTGGCACTTTACAGCCTTCAGGACTCAGTTCAGCAATTTCAGACCTAACTTCTGCCCCTATCCTTCTTCCCCCTTTCTCTCCCACATGGCAGCTGTCTTATTCTGCCAGTGCCATTTACACTTCATCTAGAGCCATCTTTTGTTTCTTAACTGGTCCCATTACCATCTACTATTGCCTTGCACCATCTCTTAATCTCTCCTGCCTTCCATCCCATACCTTCCCTTTTGTTCTTTCCTCCCCTTTCCCTGCCCCAGCACTTGCTTAAAAACCTGTTCCATCTCCAGTTTTTTCCAGTTGAGGATAGGGGCAGAGGTTATGGTCTGAAATCAACCCGAAATGTTAACTCTCCTTCACAGATGCTGCCTGACCTGCTGAGTATTTCCAGCATTTTCTGTTTCCATTCCAAAGAAAGGTAGACAGTTTAGTCCCAAGTTTTTTAATGCTAGGATTCAATTAGGATAGGGGATTCAGATCCGCTATAAATTAGACATTTGCCAGTTAAAGACAAAGATCCAACTACGTGCAAAACTTTACCATGGAACATTCCTTTTAAGATCAAATGTTAACAGCAGCATTTCAGGCCACAGGTTCCAACGTCACTGAAGTAAGTTGGATGGACTACAGTCAAGTGCATCAACAGGGGAAGATGCACATTACACAAGTTGAGTTGATGGGAGTCAAACCAGCTTCAGAAGTTGGTGCGAGGACCCAGCAACCGACGTGAAGTGGCGGCTTTCCACCTCGATAGCGAGTGGTCACGCTCCATTTATACCAGCAGCAGAGTTGTTGTAAGCCACACTGCTTCACAACTGTGCTAGTTTGTGGTTTCCATGCGAGTATGCCATTTAAAAAAAATTCAAATGACTCTTCCTACAACTTCAGCAATGCTCGAGGACTTCACTCTGCTTCAAACCAAAGCTGGAGATTGTAAACCTGTTTAGAAAAAAAAAAAGGGACTGCAGAATCAGATTAAAGCTGACATTCAGCCAAACCAAGCAACTATCTTCCCAGTAAATGCTGGAGCAGTCTGGTCATGGAATCAGTTTCTTCCACTTAAAATACATTAACAAGGATTATAGACATACACAGGGCAGGACACAAGCCAAGTTACTTCCTAGTAAGGACTTCCAATTGGGGTCTGCTAGCCCCCTTCCCGAGGAATGTTGTGGGCACAGAAAAGCTATTTATACAGGATGCGGCTATCGATCTGCTGCTTGCCATGAAGGAAGGCACATTTTCAAATGTTCATTCTGACTGCAGCAACTCAATCCAAATTGAGGGGGGGGGGGGGGGGTGGGGTGGAAGAGTCAATCCAAGTTGAGAGAGGGCATAAGACCACTTAGCAGGGTCTACAGGGCCAGATTAGAGGATGCAAGAGTGAATCACCTACCAAAGTATGTAGGCACCTTTGTTCTATACTCGCACCATACAAAAATGTACCAAAAAAGTATAAGAGGGTGCACAAAATACAGCCAATGGACAGTTCTACTAGATAAATGTTGCACTAAGAACATAAGAAATAGGAGGAGTCAGCCATTCGAGATTGTTCTGCCATTTGGCGGATCTTCTGCCTCAACTCCATTCACCGGCCCTATCCCTTGATGCCCTTACTAGTCAGAAATCTATCGGACTTCTGTTTTGAATATACCCAATGACTGAGCCTCCACAGCCCCCTGGGGTAGAGAATTCCAAAGATTCACCACCCTCTGAAGAAATTTCAGTCCTGAATGGCCAACCCTTTATATCTTGAGGCTGTGGCCCCTGGTTCTAGACTCCCCAGCCAAGGGAAAACATTCTCCCAGCATCCATCCCATCAAGCCCTGTAATAATCTTGTATGCTTCAATTAGATCCTCTCATTCTTCTGAATTAGAGAGAATACAGGCCTAGTTTACTCAATCTCTTCTCATACGTCAGTCCCGCCATCCCAGGAATCAATCTCGTGAACCTTTGTTGCACCCCCTCTATGGCAAGTATATCCTTCCTTAGGTAAGGAGACCAAAATTATACACAGTACTCCAGGTGTGGTCTCACCAAGGCCCTATATAACTGGAGTAAGACATCTTCACTCCTGTACTCAAATCCTCTTGTAATGAAGGCCAGCATACCATTTGCCTTCCTAATGGCTTGCTGCACCTGCACATTCACTGACTAAATCCTTCACAGGTCAAGTTAAGGTGACTGCATGACTACTTTATACAACCACTTCAAGCATTAATTGGAACTCAAAATGGAGATTCCAGAAAGCAGCTATACGACAGCTAAAACAACCTTCAACCCTATCCTCTGAACTGCCTGCAAGTTGGTCATGCAAAAAACAGACATGAGCCACTTCACTATCCTTTGGTTACTGAGTTACTACAGGAGCACCAGAGCCAACTGTCTCTACAAAATGAAAGCAATGCTAAACTCCATATAGGAGTAGTAGGCAAAATGCAACAGATTTGTTCAAAACAAAAAGTGGAAAAGATCGGAATTTGGGAGCATGATGAGATCCATCATGAAGATGCCAAGCAAAATAAGTTGATCCCCAGCGAGCTGATAATTCTGTGTAGGGCCAAAGGCCTGATTTCCAGATGTGCTATGTAAGCACAGGTAATTCCAACAAAGCCAAAAAAGTTCACAAGATTGAAAATTGAACCCAAAATACAGGAAACTTTTTTTATCCGGCACAGACGGGACCGACATGGTGCCGGTTCATCAAAAATTCCAGATAACCGAAAGCTATAGTAAAAGATACGGAGCTGAGAGCTCTGTATAAAGCAACAAACCCTGTTGCTCTTCAGAACAATGACCACAAGTTGCAAGCGTCTGTAGCTCAACAGCTGCAGCCACACCCTTGCACAGCAACAAATGGAGGAAGGCAAGTAATAAAAGTTACCTGAACCTACTCCTGAATTTTGCCGGTTAACCGAGATTTCCGGTTATTTAGGTGCCGGTAAAATCGAAAGTTTCCTGTAGTAGGGTTTTTAAATTAGTTGTGCAGCGTTACAATTTGACAGCAGAAGCCCGACAAAAGCAAAGTACCTTTAACATAGCAAAACGTCCCAAGGTGCTATCAGACTAAATGACATGTCCACAGTTGAGCCTCCACATCGATGGATCAGAAATGAAGTAAAAGGACAGAAGGCCCCATTTTAAGAGCGGACCCTGGATTCAGGTAACCAGAGGCAGGAGATCTCCTGTTGGCAGTAGAGTATCTGACAAGGACCACCACTTACATGGCACCTTTAAATATAGTAAGGCACCACAAAGTGTTAAAAAACAAATTTTGACACCAAGCCACATGAGATTAGGACAGGTGGCCAAAAACTTGGTCAGAGGGGTAGGTTTCAAGGAGAATAAGAGGGGCAGAGGGTTTAAGGAAGGAATTGCAGAGCTTAGGGCCTAGGCAGCTGAAGGTACAGATGCCAAATAGTGGAGCAATGAAAAAAAGAGGGGCTGCATAGAGATTGGAGGGTTTTAAGAGGTTACAAATGATACATGGGAGAGGCGATGCCAAGGATTAGAAAACAATGCATGGTTGAAAAGCTGTGCCAAGAATATACACATCATTGCTTCTCCAATCCTCCAAGGCATGGAATAGGGGTGGGGGGGGGGGGAAGAGAAATATACCACTTCTCATTTGAATTTCCCCACTTGTCAAAACAGATGGCAAGGTCCATTGTGTGCTGAGCTAGCACTAATACCCCTTGTTCAGAGAGAGTCAGAGCTACTACTTAGTGTTTCTGCTTTCCTTTTTTTATTTTAAAAAAGACCCCAACTTCAATCTCTGTTGCAACAAGAATTCCCTGAATTGAGATTATAGACTTCAAGACAAGAACTTTACAGAACACCAGGCCCCTCCTTCTCAGGCAGTCCCTTGGAACCGAGGATGACTTGCTTCCACATTTAAAGCGAGTTCTCAGGTGACTGATGAGTCCAATGCAGGACCTACAGTCTGTCACAGGTGGGGCAGACGGTGCTTGGGTTGATGTGCGCTCCTTGTGCTGCCTGCACTTGCTCCCGACGAGACTCGGTGTTCGGCGCCTTCCCGGATGCTTCTCCTCCACTTTGTGCGGTCTTGGGCCAGGGATTCCCAGGTGTCGGTGGGGATGTTGCACTTTTTCAAGGAGGCTTTGAGGGTGTCCTTGAAGCGTTTCTTCTGCCCACCTGGGGCTCTCTTGCCGTGCCGGAGCTCTGAATAAAGCGCTTGTTTTGGGAGTCTTGTATTGGGCATGCGGACAATGTGACCCGTCCATCGGAGCTGATTGAGCGTGGTCAGTGTCTGTCTAGATGGTTTTGGTGACAAGCATGCAGACCTGGTTCCATCCTTGAAATAGGCACCACTCAATTTCATTTAGGCAGGGGAGGGGAGAAAGGCAGTGCAGGTGCCATCAGATATAATTCCCAAACCAGAATGTCTTGAAATCCTCCAATAGGGAAACTACACAAGGATTCAGACTTTAGTCTCACCGACAACAGGGCTAACAGATTAGGTTGCATTTTTCTCCAAACTTGCCAACAGGTCTCTCAATTACCATGACTACCCCAGAGAAGCAATCATAGCAAACTCCAGTAGGTGAAGAATTGGGAGATCAGGACATCTTGAAAGCAGCACATTTTAATGCTGCATCAAAAAGGGTTCCATTCCAGGAAACTGGTCTCCATCAGGTTCAAGAATTTGAGGGACTACTGGTCATACATTCGGATTTATTCCCCCATGTCTGGCAGTAGCAGCAGCCTGGTGCCAAGCTCAAGGCCAGCGATATTCAATGCCAAATACTTCATTAGGATCTTCCAGAAATTAAGAGCTCACGTGCTTAATGTTAATTCTGGTTCACCCCATTTGATGCAGGATAAGCCAACCAGGTGGGCTTTACTGACTTGGTCCATCAAAACAACTGTGCCCACAGTTAACTTGCATTTACAAAGCACCTTTAACGTAGCAAAACATCCCAAGGTGCTATCAGATTAAATTTCCACATGTCCACAGTTGAGCCGCCACATCGATGGATCAGAAATGAAGTGTAAAGGGAATTCTGCCTTTTCCATTCCACCCGGCAAGAGGGCAGGAAATCAACTGGGACAATCTGCCAAGGAGAAAGCCTACACCACCGCATTTCTTGGGGACCCGTCCAAGAATTGAAGAACAGTATGAGAAGAAAATCTCAAGCAGGGGCCAAAAACCAAGTTGTGCAGGTGTGGTATCTGCCTTTTTAAAAAAATATAGAGTAGGAACAAGTCATGTCAGTATTCAGTGATTGCTGCATGCCAAGATTGGCCTCAGGATCCAGGTCAGAAGGAAGGGAGTGAGGGGGTTACTCCCTCATTCCATGTTCTATGAAGGAAGCAGCCAGAAATAAATGATAGCGAAGATGAAGAGCCCATGGTTGAGCACAAGCTGTCAAAGAAAAAAAGTTACATGGTTTGACAATATAAAAAGGTCTTTTAGATTCAGTTAGTCCTCAGCTGGAGTATTGTGGCCAAGTCTGGGCACTGCACTTTAGGAAGGATATCAAAGCCTGAGAGGGAAGATTTACTAGAATGCTACCAGGGGAGAGAGAGTGAGATTCTCCAACAGTGAAGGGGACATTTGATGTGTTCAAAATCATAAAGGGTTTGAGAGTAAATAAGGAGAAACTTTCAGTGGCAGGAGGGTCAGTAACCAGACAATACACAAGGTGACTGGAAAAGATATGCAGCAATTTAAGATGATCTGGAGCACACTGCCCAAAAGGGTGGATGGTTAAGACAACTTTAAAGGGAATTGGATAAATACTTGCTGGGCTATAGGGAAAGAGCAAGAGTGGGACTAATTGAGGGCTTTTAAAAGCCAGCACAGACATGGGCCAAGTGGCCTCCTTCGCTGCTGATCATTCTATGATTCTAAGGTCCTTGTACCAGTTGGGCATTTCTGCAGCATGTGGAGAAATTACCCCATTTCAAGAGGCGACTATTATAAATGTTGTATATCCTAATGGAGAGTGCAGTTGTTGCAGGTAAATTCACCAACAGTAAAGCAATAATCTGCACTGTAATCCATTAGTTGTAGTCATGCTGGCCCTGGCAAGTAACCAAAAGGGCCTGAAGGGAAATCTTTAGCATCTACTGCCAAATATGTCAGTATTACAGTCAAAGAAATTGCAAGCAGAGTCTGAACATGGTGACCTGCTAAATTTCTAGCACCTGCTCAATCCTCAGAGGCCTCACCACAGCTTGGCGATGTTAGATTGGCACTGGGCAATACGCGGATTATAGAAACTCATTTGAAGGCCTGGACAATGGTTGATTTTTACACTCCACATTTCCTATTAGTATTAATTGCAAATGCCTTTATATGGTTAGTATGTTGGGGGGGGGGGGGTGGAGAAAGAGAACGACATGCTGGGCACATTTGAAGGATGCATGAAAATGCCATGATCATTTCCTGCTAGACATTCAAGCAGCATGGAAAAGGCTCACTCCAACCCAATAAACTTTCCCCACATTGGAGGTGGAGATGCTTGTAACCAATTAAGGTGGTCAGGATTTTAGCTCTTTCAATTAAAATGCAAGTCTTGCACAAGGTAGTGTCTTGCCTCATGTTGTAGAATGATAAAGGTAGTTTTAAATGGGCATCAAGGAGGTCTATCTGGTGGGTGATGGAAAGTTTTTTGCAACAATTCAGCTCAGCTTTAGAAAAGTTTGCAAAGATTCCAGTCAGACCCTGGGGCTGTATCAGACATTTGGTCCAACTGTATCCTACTGATGGGTCTATAATGCCCAGGAGCCTCCTCAGAACAGCTAATGAACCATCTGCCAGGCAGACATTCAACTTTCAGTCAGGTGGCTTGCAATCTGGTGGTGTAGCAGCAAGTTAGGCAACTTATACAGGTAGAAACAGGAAAAAAAAGGGAGCAGGCCATTCGAGCCTGCTCCGCCATTCAATATCATGGCTGATCCTCTAACAATACCATATTCCTGCTCTCCCCATACCCCTTGATGCCTGTTGTCTAGAAATCTATATCTCCTTAAATATATTCAGTGACTTGGACTCTACAGCCTTCTGTGGTAGAGAATTCCACAGGTTCACCACCCTGAGGTGAAGAAATTTCTCCCCATCTCAGTCCTACCCAGTATCCTGAGACTGTGACCCCCTCATTCTAGACTCCCCCAACCAGGGGAAACATCCTCCCTGTCTAGCCCTGTCTGAATTTTATATGTTTCAATGAGATCCCCTCATTCTTCTAAACTCTAGTGAATACAGGCCTAGTTGACCCAATCTCTCCTCATTCGACAGTCTTGCCATCCCAGGAATCAGTCTGGTGAACCTTTGCTGCACTCCCTCTATGGCAAGTATATCCTTGCAAGTATTTGTCTAATTAAGATTGGAGGGGGGTTGCAGGGCATACCTGGAGATGTTTTACCATGTTAAAACAGGAGTTATAGCAATACAAGTTGGTGGGTGAGGGAGAAAGAAAGGTTGAAGAAAACTCACTTCAAGGCAGTGCCATTGACACTCACTTTAGGGAGATTGCAATACTACCCTATGTGGGAAGATAGCCACACAGTTAAGTTGGTTTCCAACTAGGGAGGTATTCCAAAATTGGAAAGCAATAGGAATGCCACTTCCTTCAGCTAGCCTATTCAATGGATGCCTTCAAAGATCGGTCTTCAGTCTAGATCAGTACTTACATTTAACGCATTCTTTGCTGCTTCTGCTCCAGCTCGACTGTCAAATGTAACAAAACCAACCGGCTGAAAATATAAAAAAGCCAGTGTTAGTGCTAGAAATTTAAAGTGATAAATGATGCACCTCAGTTTAGGATCAACAAATAATATGTGCTGGTTTTCAACTTTCAGGAAGCTGAAATCACTATAGCCAATTAGCTTTATATCCTTTGCAGTATAATCTGAAGTTGTTCAAGGACTAACCAGCTTTCATCCTATAGTCACAATAGGAAAGTCTTGGCTTCCATGTCTTTCAAAAGATGTACATTAAAAATCACAGAGAGACATCCATTTGATGTACTTGGAAAATAAAATGCAGGACAATCCCAATTCCCACCTTCTGCTTATGTACAAGTTATAAAAGAGTGTAGCAATTGACTGCACACAATTGAGAGTTGAGTGGCAAGTAGGTATACTCCTAAAGAGAACTGGATTTACCAAGTGAAGCTGCTCATGAAATTGTAGGACAATTAGTGGACAGAAAACCACAGGCTATAGTGCCCCTGCCTAGGGACAAGTCAGTCTTCACCTGGTTTACACTGCAAATAGCTAGTGAGTTATCTCCAGTCAGTATCTCAGACATGCCAAGGACTTGCAAAGCAACACTTCCTAGGCTGTGCCAAGATGATCAATGGTAAAAACAGTACATCCCATCTATTGAATTAGATATTCTGTCCATCTGTGTGGGGAGGGAGGGGAGAGAAAAATCAAAGAAAGCAGAAGGAGAAGCCAGTTGAATAACCTTGTATATGCTTGGCATCGGAGCTAGCTTATTTTGTAATGCCTTATACAACAGAAAATCCAGACAGACAGACATTGAATCCAGGTCAGTTCCACTGCAACGTAAGGCTAGAGGGACTGGTGTACATGGGAGATGTAATTTTCTTTAAATCCAAACACTAGTATACTCAGTGGTCATTCTACACAAGTTACACAAAAACCTGAAGCAAATCTGATAATTGAAGACTGGCCAAGGTAAAGGCTCCATCTCAAAGCAAAGTTTGACTACCTTGTTGCATTAAGCATCTTAGAGCAGTGAAAAATTTTACACCTAAATATATTGTTTTTATTCATTCACAGGACATAGGCATTGCTGGCAAGGTGTTTTGCACATGACTTATAGCCATCCCATAGCTGGGAGATTCTATTCAAGGCCAAGATGAAGGTTAAGCCTTGCACAAATAAGTATTTGAATCAAGAGCTTGTGAGAGTGTGCATTTAAGCTTTGATCAAATTGGTCTTGCTTTTAGGCACCAGATTTAGATGGTGAAAAGCAAGTAGCCGAAACCATACGTTGGACATATGGCTTTTATTTCACAGCCAATAAAATGCAAAGCTTGGAAAATGGCAAGTCAAATCAAATTCATCTCTGCACCATTGGAACTCATTCCTCAGACTATATTTCAAAATCAAAAGCTTCCAAGTTCAGCAGCTGCAAGCCAAATACTCACTTAATATTTTGAACACTTGTAGCCTTGCAGAATTTTGGCTCAATTGTAGTTCCAGAACCAAGCCTTAATTTACAGATCTTCAGTTGGATTTATTAGATCCCCACCCCAATTCAGTTGCTCTAGTTCAGTGACCACAACCTACCAACTGCCAAGATTACCAGAACCAATCAGTCCAGGACAGAGTGAAGGGCCCAACTGATTACAAAAGATTCAGGACACTTTGTAGAGCAGAGTTCCCCCATGCCCTGATCCATATTACTCCCTCCACCCAAAAAAACATGGTCTTGGATGTGCACAATTCGTTATGTTTGCTTACACAGGTGGCTGCACTTACACTTAAATTTATTTGTGCAGCGCTTGGAGATGGTCTGGGAACATGTTTTGGGTAGAATGTCTATGCAAGCTCTGTGCCCCAAAAGAGCCTGAAATCTAGTTTAGGACATATTGAGCAGGAATAGTAACCTCAGGGGGGTTGTACTGCTGTTATGCACCATAGCTGGATGGAAGGCACAGCATAAATGAACAAGACCAAAGTTCAGCCAAACCCATTTTGAAGCAAATCTAACAAAAAGATAACAATGGGACCATGTACAGGAGAAGGCAATATTAACCTCATCCTATCAAATAGGCATTTATGTAGCACCTTTAACAGTGAAATGCACTTCATAGAGAGTATTAAAATTTGACACCAAGCCACAAGGCGATTAGGACAGGTGGCCCAAAGCTGGTTAAAGAGCAATAGGCACATAGAAACAGATAGGAGCAGGAGTAGGCCATTCGGCCCCTCGAGCCTGCTCCGCCATTCAATGACATCATGGCTGATCATCCAAATTCAGTACCCTGTCCCTGCTTTCTCCCCATATCCCTTGATCCCTTTAGCCTTAAGAAATATATTTAACTCCTTCTTGAATATATTTAATGAATTGGCCCCCACTGCCTTCTGTGGTCGAGAATTCCACAGGTTCGCCACTCTCTGGGTGAAGAAATTCCTCCTCATCTCAGTCCTAAATGGCTTACCCCTTATCTTTAGACTGTGACCCCATGTTCTGGACTTGGGTGTAGCGAGAGGGGTTTAGGGAGGGAATTCCAGAGCTTGGGGCCTAGGCAACTGAAGGCATGGTTGCCAGTGGTGGAGCAAATATTGGGGATGTGCAAGAGACCAGAATTGGAGGAGAGCTACGATCAGAGGGCTGCAAAGCTGGGAAATATTTTTTTTTTTTTTTTTTAATAAATAGAGGTGTTGCCAGACCAGGAGCCAATATAGGTTAATGAGTACAGGAGTGATGGGTGAACAGGACTTGGTGCAAGTTAGGATACAGGCAGAGTTTTGGATGAGCTCACAGCCAGGAGAGCATCGGAATAGTCAAGTCTAGGAGGTAACAAAGGCATGGAGGAGATTTTTTAGCAGATGAGCAGAGGCCAGACTTTAGCTAGAGTTGGACAATCTCGATGGGAGGGAGTCAGAAGCTCATCTCCAGGTACTTGCCTAACTTGGAATTTGTAGATGCTAAAGAAAAACAAGCCCCACCACCTCCTTGGTGACCCCTTCATCCATGCAACCTGTAAAAGTGGTCAAGTTGAAAAGCTTTTTACAATCTTCCTACGCCCACATTTAAAACTTGACTAAAATATTGTAGTCCGTCCATTTTTAGGGCCTTGCACATCAAGCTTTCTCTCCCACTTCTGGAACCTCTCCTTACAGGTGCCTAATCCTAATTATTAATTTGGTTGCTTTGCTGCTCTCCAATGCCTGCATATTGTTAGTGACCCAGTACCCCAGGTGGACTTGAGCCTGTACTTTGTTAATACTTTGTAAATCTCATACAAACAGGTCATTTGGCCCAAATGGTCCAGGCTCCACACAAGCCTCCTCCCACTCAAGATATCCTATTCCTTGCTTGTGTACTTATCTGGCTTCCCCTTGAATGCAGCCAAGCTATTCGCCTCAACTATTGTGGTAGCATGTCACACTAACCACTCTCTGGTAAAGAAGTTTCTCCTGAAATCCCTATTGGATTTATTGGTGACTACCTTGTATTTTATGACCTAATTCTAGTCTTGCTCACAAGTGGAAACATCTTCTCCATGTCTACCCTATCAAACCCTTTCATAATCTTGAAGACCTCCCATCAGGTCAACCCGAGAGAAAAGAGCCCCAGCTGGTTCAATCTTTCCCAATAAGTATAACCCGAGTTCTGGCATCATCCTTGTAAATCTGTTTTGCACCTTCCCCAATGCCTCGATCCTTTAGAACTGTTCAGTACTCCCAATTGTGAAGTAACTGAGGTTCTACACAAGTTTAACATTACTTTTCAATTCAATCGCTTTAGAAATGACACCAGTGCTTGGTTTGCTTTTTATGGCCTTGCTAACCTGTATCACTACTTAGTGATCTGTAACCCCAGTTCCCTTGGTTCCTCTACTGCATTTAGACACATTTTCTGAGTATGTGGCCTCATTCTTCCTACCAAAAATGTATTACCTTGCACTTACCTATATTGAATTTGCCAATTACACATCCATTCTGCAAGTTTAATGTCCTGTATTTTATCAGGGTCCTCCATTAACTACACCCCCCAATGTGACGTCATCTGCAAATTCCAATTCCAGAGTCCAAATCATTTATGTAAATGGAGACCAAGTGGTCCCAGCACCAATCTTTGTAGAACACCACTTCTCAAATCCGAGTAACTACCTTTAACCCCCCCTACTCGTGGCCAGCTTGCTATCCATTCTGCTACTTGTCCTGACTCCACACATTCTGACCTCACGTTCTGACCTCTTGTCACAAGTCTGAGGTACCTTCTAGTTGAATTTCTAAAATTCTTCCATATTATGTCTACTGCATTACCCAGTTACTTCTCCAAAGATTTCAATAAGATTGGTCAAGCATGACCTTCCCTTTTGGAATCTGTGCTGATCTATTACTGCTGAAGATTCCATTTTCTTTCCCATCACCAACATTAAGCTATTGGTCCAAAGTTTTAATATATATATATGGAATCAGATTAGTGTCTGCCAGTCCTCTGGCACTATTCCATTTTCCACTTCAGAAGCACTCACCTATGCTGTAGTTTCAATCTTGTGAACCAATGTCCTGCAGGGCATCTGAAATTTAAAACATCTGCCCAGTTCCTTTCATTGAAGCTTTTTTGATGGTAAACCCTAAAAACCCATCAGGCACAATCTCTTCCATAAAGCTATGCAGATTTCCCCTATAGACCAACATCTAGAGATGTGCTCAACTCCTCTGGCTGAACAACCTAAAATATCCCATTTGCTCTTTATTGCTGCCAAACACAGCTGATTTGCTCCAGTATCTGTACCAGCTGTCCTAAAGCCTTCTCCTGTAGAATAGCATTGAACTTGTATTGCTGATTATCCTTAAGAGGAGAATCTCAAATTCACATTTGCCCATATTAAGGTGACATCTTCCACTAGTCAACCTAGCTCTGGTCATCCTTATGCTTCTGCATGTGAAGAGTTTGTTTCCTGACTTAAGTGATTCCTAGTTTGTTTGGGGGGGGGGGGGGGGGGGGGAAATCATCTGCAAACTGGTTTTCTATCCAGGCCCATGAAACCTCAATCACCTATACACTGATCCAGCACCACCTAGAAACCAGTTTTTCATCCAATTCAGAAGCACTTGACACCTGTACAGTGGTTTTCAACCTTGTGGATCAATCTCCTAGAGGGCATCAAAAGCTTTGCTGAAATTTAACACATCCGCCTAGTTGCCGTTGTTGAAGTTCTGTTTGGTGATTGACCCTAAAGATCCCATTAAGCCATGCGGAATTCCTTGTCCAACCGTTGGACCTACAGAACACCCAATACTCCCACAATGACCATCATGCTGACTAGTCTGTACTTCTAGTTGTTCCTTTATGTAGATTGGCATCATATTCTTTTCTCCAATCCTCAGGCAGGAGATTGAGTAGACTAGGCCTATATTCTCTGGAGTTTAAGAATAATGAGTGGTGATCTCATTGAAACATTAAATTCTTACAGGGTAGATGCTTCCCCCTGGCTGGGGAGTCTAAAGCCAGGGGGTCAGTGTCTCAGAATAAGGGGTTGGCCATTTAGGACTGAGGGGAGGAAACATTTCTTCACTCGGTGGTGAATCTTTGGAATTCTCCACCCCAGAGGGCTGTGGAGGTTCAGTCGGAGTATATTCAAGACAGATTGATAGATTTTTGAACATTAAGGGAATCAAGGGATATGAGGATAGTTCAAGAAAGTGGAGATGAGGTAGAAGATCAGCCATGATCTTATTGAATGGCGGAGCAGGCTCGAAGGGTCAAATGGCCGACTCCTGCTCCTATTTATGTTCTCATGTTACCATTTCTAAGGATTCCTTAAAAATGTCTGCCAAAATATGTACAATTTCAATTAACTACACCATGAGCATGCAATCTATCTGGACCTGGGGTTCAAAGTTTCCTTTGATGCAATACTTACACTAGTCTTTTAACCAAAATGCATACAAGTTTGAAGTGACCAGACTTTCCCTCACTTCCCTTTGAAGAACACCCTGGTTAGAAATGACTGGCTTTACCATGCAATCACCTGCAGTAGCAGGGAGGGGGAATGTGGAGAATAGCACCATCAATCTTTGTCTGGAGGAACTTTATTACCAGGGTCAGCCTTAACAGTTTGTTCAAACCAGGGTTGCATTTAAACAATGAGCACCTGACCAGTCAGCATAGAGGAGTTAACTAGATGGCCTTGATCAGATTTTATTTTATTTTTTTTATTTTTTTATTTAAAAAAAAAAAAAAATTTAAGTACAAAAAGCTGGAAATACAGGTCAGGCAGCAACTGTGGGGAGAGAAACAGTTAACATTTCAGGTCGATGACCTTTCGTCAGAGCTCTCAGACCTGCTGAGTATTTCCAGCATTTTGTGTTTTTATTTCAGATGCCCTGCATGCAGTATTTTGCTCTTGATCAGATTAAGTTTGGTTTTAGGTAGAGCCTTTTTCCTGTCCACTCAGAACTAGCAGCTATTATACAAACAGTTCCACTTGGCCTCTGTTTGGCTCAATTATATCGCACGTAGCTAAAGTTTGAGATCGATGTTTCAGATGCAAAATGTTGCTTTCTACTGGAAAACACTTCCACCTACCCACCCTTTAATATTTTAGCAACTGTGATGCCATCAATATCTTCTAGAAAATGCAAATGTAATACTGGAAGTTATTCATAATCCACAGGCTTGACATCACTAGCTGGTCAAAATCTGACAAGCATCTAGTTTCAAAACTCCCCAACCGGCAGTTTGAAGTCTACTGCACAGAATTAGTGATTTAGGTCTGCAACATTTAATGTACACATACCGATTGTTCAGAGGGTTGCTGTGGGAAAGAGATATTCTCTGGAATTAATTTTTCACTCAAATATTGGTTAAAGGCTACATTTAGCAAGTGAAGGCAAGGCTGCATCGTGACATCTGTATAATCCTTTGTTCTGTACAGGTTTGCTGTGAAAGTACTTCAAGTATTCATGCAAATTAGTATTTCTCTTATTGGCAAGACTCATGGTTTTGTGCAAATTTATATTCACCCTACTGTGATCAAAACCATTGATGTTATGTATATCCTGGACTGGAGTCGCAATGTTGCCCAAAATGGAATTATTTGGGAATTCCTGTTGGTTTTTGCTGATTTAAGCACTTGCAATTCAAGTGTCTTTTTTAAAAAAAAGTATTGCCCAAATTGGCCACAGCCATCTTAACTACATGAACCCAAAAGGTACTTAGTTAATTTAGTACTTGGCAGATTAGATAGGAAAGAGGCAGCTAGTCAGCCCCTCGAGCCTATTCTGCCATTCAACTAGATCATGGTGACCTGGATCTCCACTCCCATCTACCCGTCTTCGATCCAAAACACTCGATACCCTTGCCCAAAAGAAAGGTTTTGAAATCAATTGGCTTCGCCTTAGTTTTTTTGGGAAGAGTTCCATATTTCCACCAAGTGCTTCCTGACATCACCCTAGCTCTAATTTTAAGTCCAATCCTACCACTTTAAACCATTGAAAATTAATCAACTAAATTTCCAAAGCATTCCATTTAGCAGTGATTGGGACTATTTTTTTTGTATTGCTATTATACAACAACCCATCTACAGTCAGTTGCAATCCTTGGAATGTCCCTTTGTGGAGCAGTTAGTAACTTTGTAAAATCTACTAAAACAGACTGATTTTTAAAAGTGCAGATCAACATGGAATTTGAAATGTGGTTAGTTGTGTTCTGGTCCATTCACTGGCTGCAAACACTCAGTTCCTATCCATAATGTTAAATGCAGTCAGTTGATTTCACCTAAAGATACTTGGAGAGACCTTATCGGTCTTGGCAAATAAGCATTCATGGCAGACAGCAATTCAAGGTTGTCCCCATTGATACAAAGCTTTGGTGAATATATTGGTGTAGCATTTAATCACTAATCCAGATACCAATGGGTAGGGCCTTTAGTGTTCTGTACATTCTTCCATTTTAATCCTCCTTCCTTCCCCTTGAACTAGAGACTGCAAGGACCCCCCCCCCAAGCAGGTACAGGTACTGTTGCCAAACTGGATTGGAATGGGTTCCTGGATGTTTCATCACCTGACCCGTCTCCAACTTGCCCATCCCAATGCTCCAGTCATTGCTCACCCAACATCAATCCTTCCCACACCAATTGGAAAGCAAACCAACTTTGACAAGTCGAGAACCACCCAATAGGTCCCCCATCCTATTATACAAGGCCTTGGTGAGACCACACCTGGAGGATGGTACACAATTTGTCTCCTTACCCAAGGAAGGATATACTTGCCATAGAGGGAGTGCAACAAAGGTTCAAGAGATTGATTCCTGGGATGGCAGGATGGCCGTATGAAGAGATTGAGTAAACTAGGCCTGTATTCTCATGAATTCAGAAGAATGAGGGGATCTCATTGGAGCATACAAAATTATTACAGGGCTTGATAAGATGGATGCTGGGAGAATGTTTTCCTTGGCTGAGGAGCCTAGAACCAGGGGCCACAGCCTCAGGATAAAGGGTAGGCCATTCAGGACTGAGATGAGAAGAAATTTCTAGAGGGTGGCGAATCTTTGGAATTCTCTACCCCAGAGGGCAGTGGAGGCTCAGTCATTGGGTATATTCAAAACAGAAGTTATAGATTTCTGACTAGTAAGGGCATCAAGGGATATGGCGATAGGGCCAGTGAACGGAGTGGAGGTTGAAGATCAGCCATGATCTCATTGAATGGTGGAGCAGGCTCGAAGGGCCTACTCCTGCTCCCATTTATGTTCCCCCTACCAATACTTTATGTAACAAAACATTTTCTTCAAATACCCCTATGATTTTTCTCTCCTGGGTTGTTTTCAGCACGACAATGACCTTTAGTTCCTGGTGGGCCAGCAACCCTAGGTACAGAGGTCATTATAATACTACAGCAAGCAAGGGATCCATATGTTCTTGGTGACAGAGGAGGGGGGGGGGGGGGGGGAAATCAAGCTTTCCATTTAAAAAAAAGTGACATCCCAAATAAAACATTGGCATAGAAAGCAAAGCACACACTTCCCCTCAAATGCAGAGCCAATGTTATCTTGCTTAGGAAATGGGCTTAGCGATGCTTTGGAATTCTAGGAATGCACTAATAAGGAGCAGTTTATATAAAAAGGCAAAGAGACTGCATACGCTGGGAGATCCGAAATGCAAAAAAGAAACTGTTGAAAATATTCAGTCAGCATCGGTGGTGAGAAACAGTCAACGTTTCAGGTCAGAACCCACTTCTGAAAAGGTCACCAACCTGAAATGTTAACTGTTCCTCAGATGCCCTTAGTGTTAGGGGGATTAAATACGTGGGGTTACGGGGATCGGGTGGGATATGTGTCGGTGCAGGCTCGATGGGCCGAAATGGCCTCTATCTGCACTGTGTGGTTTCTGTGATTTCTGTGCTGCCTGACCTGCTGAGTATTGTCAGCATTTTCTGTTCAATATATAAAAAGCAAATTGCTGTCAAAGTAACCATAGGTCAGGTTGAAATAGGCAATCACGAGGCTAAAAGCGAAAGGATGGCTTAGCACTGGGCAAATCCAATCCGACCAATTACCACCCTATCAGTCTACTCTCAATCAAGCAGCAAAGTGATGGCAGGTGTCATCTAGTGCTATCAAGTGGCACTTACCAATAACCTGCTCACTGATGCTCAGTTTGGGTTCTGCCAGGACCACTCTGCTCCAGACCTCAATCCAGCCTTGGTCCAAACATGGACAAAGGAGCTGAATTCCTGAAGTGAGGAGAGTGTGACTGCCCTTGATGTCAAGGAGCCCTAGTAAAACTGAAGTCAATGGGAATTGGGGGAAAACTCTCCTGGCTGGAGTCATACCTAGCACAAAAGGATGGCGGTTGGAGGTCAATCAGCTCAGCCCCAGGACATCACTGCAGGAGTTCAGGGCAGCATCCTAGGTGCACCATCTTCAGCTGCTTCATCAGTGACCTTCCCTCCATCATAAGGTCAGAAATGGGGATGTTCACTGATGACTGCAGTGTCTAGTGCCATTCACAACTCCTCAGATAATGAAGCAGTCCATGCCCAGATGCAGCAAGACCTGGACAACATTCAAGCTGGGGCTGATAAGTGGCAGGTAACATTCACGCCACACAAGTGCCTGGCAAGGACCATCGCCAACAAGAGAGTCGAATCACCACCGGGGGGGGGGGGGGGGGGGGGGGGGTAGTCACCATTGACCAGAATCTGGACAAGCCACATAAATACTGTGGCAACAAGAGCGGGTCAGAGACTGGGTATTCTGCAGAGAGTGTCTCACCTCGCAACTCCCCAAAGTCTTTCCACCATCTACAAGGCACAAGTAAGGAGTATGATGGAATACTCTCCACTTGCCTGGATGAGTGCAGCTCCAACACCACTCAAGCTTGACACCATCCAGGACAAAGCAGCCCGCTTGATTAGCACCCCATCCACCACCTTAAACCTTCATTCCCTCCACCACCGGCGCACCGTGGCTGCAGTGTGTACCATCTACAAGATGCACTGCAGCAACGCGCCAAGGCTTCTTCGGCAGCACCTCCCAAACCCGCGACCTCTTCCACCTAGAAGGACGAGGGCAGCAGGCGCATGGGAACACCACCACCTCCAAGTTCCCCTCCAAGTCACACACCATCCTGACTTGGAAATATATCAGCCGATCCTTCATGGTCACTGGGTCAAAATCTTGGAACGCCCTAATAGCACTGTGGGAGTACCTTCACCACATGGACTGCAGCGGTTCAAGGCAGCAGCTCTCCACCACCTTCAAGGGATGGGCAATAAATGCTGGCCTTGCTAGTGACGCCCACATCCCGTGAATGAATATATAAAAAATAAAAGTAGAATTTTCTGTCACCCTAGTGCCAGTATCACAGGTCACACACATGGAGAATTTCCCTTCACTGCCTCCAATATAGCTCAACTTCAAATGAACAAAAAGGCACACACGAGTGCCCCACTACAGGATGCAAGAATACCAAAGGTTGTATTAGATTACTATGTTCACCTTGCCAACTAGGAACAGAAACTCATGCAAAACCCTTACAGGTGGAGAGAAATTGTTGGCTTAATCTGGGCTGAATTTTCAGCTAGTTGGCAGAAGTGGGCATTAAGCCTGCTCTACCATACATAGCATCCCTCACAGCAGAAAACACCAAAAATCACATCCAGTAGATCTATTGAAATACTGATCAGTTGAATGGAGTTACCAGCACCACTATATTCACATTGGAAAAAACGCTAGAGCCCACGTGTGTGCCAATTCAGATGCAGTTTGCAGCAACCGCCAGAACAGTAACTACATGCTAGATGTTTGGTTGTTCGTAGTTTCCCCAGAGAAAGAGCCTCAGGAAGGTGTTGCCAGCTTGTGGCGAGTGCCGACTCCCGGGACCAATTCTTAGCTGGGACAGAGATCACATCAAACAAAAAAGGTAAGTGGACCAACAGTAAATATATGCATAGTCAATGTGATCTCCTGGACTGGCAATCACCTGCCTGAGGGAGGCTGGAGTTGCCAGAGGTGGTCAGTGTTAAAAAATGTTTGCTCTTATTGGCCAAGGTTTTTTGCCCCTCCCAGGAGATGACATGGTTGGGGGTGCCTCATCATAATGCTCTAAACATGAAGGGGGCAAGCTTGATGGACCAACTGGTCTTTTCCTGCCCATTTAGGTTTCTATTTTAGTGCACTCTATACTGTTACTTTTAGATCCTGGAAAAGTAGAAACCACAGAAATCTAGCAGAGTTAGAGATATAGCTTGGATTCAGTGCTCAAGAATCACTGATGGACAATGAGGTATCAGGCTTTAAAAAAAAAAACACAAGCCTTTTCAACATAGTGTTCTTGGAATTTAATTAGACCATTCAAAAGTCACTGTTCTGTTTTGCAGATTATTGAAATTCAGATTGTAATACAATTGGTACAAGATCACCTCCCATCATTAGACTAGATAGTCTGGTCAATTCACTGAAAGGTTGGCCTGATTTCATAGTTCAAGGAGAAATCAGGATGTTCAAGCAATCCAAACCCTTCCATGTCTATCTTGAAGTGGTGGCGAGTTGTGTCTGTAGCAGAGACTGGACAATTGCTCACATGGTTTTATTGAACTGAATATTGGAAAAAAATAAACTGAGGCTCAGATAGAACCTATCCAGAATTTTAGTACACTTATCCAGTTTCTACTCTTGTCTCCTTTTAAGATATTGAACCCTGGGCAAAGGTTATGCAGCTGGGTTGGGAGTGGGGGAAATCCTGGTTAAGTAGAAATAAAACAACCATTACCTAGAATTGGCCCAGTACTCTTAGGAGCAATCTTAAGTTTTGGGCCTTCCAGACTTCAGCCCTCCCCAGCCCACTGCTCTGCCAGTGGTCCAGCATTGTGCCACTGCATTGATTTGCTACACTACCACACCCTTACCAGGCATAGCTGGAATGTGGCATGGTTGGGGTGGGGCAGCCAACTGTTAAGTGTAATGGGATTGGTCATAAGCCCAAAAGTCACCATGGTTCTAGGTGATCAACCCTCTCCCCACAACACCAGATAAGGTTAGGCTCATGCTCAAGTGTGCAATATAAGTTTCACCAGAAACAAAGCTGCAGAACAAATACTCCCATCCAGAATTTTAAAAAAGTGACCAGAGAATACAGCAGTGCCACATAATTGCACAATGCACCACTGTTACCATGTAGAAAATAAACTCATGGAAGTCAATGGATAATGTGGGTAGACACCTGCACCACACCCACCAACACCATGGCAACAGCAAGTTGACGGCACAGCCAATTTACATTTGCAGATCACTTTCATTATACACTTGCAGACAGCAGTCCTGCAAACAGGCCACTACTTCAACTCAACAGCTCAAGCATGCAATCTTGCATCAACAGCTTAGTGGATTATGCCAAAAACTAGGCTTTAAGTCTCCCATCTCAATCCATCCCATAAATCGTAACACAGGAGGCCAAGAGGCACTTGGATCATTCTCGTTTCATCTGTTTTTGTAAAAAAAACTTATCTGCTGCGATGATACTGTTTGGATCAAGTTAAATCCAATACGGTCTGCAATATGTCAAAGTCTATACATGCATAATGGATGGAATGCATCAGGGCCTGAAGAGGAAGTCCAGATCCAGAAGTGAATGGAGTCAGACTTGAAAGCACTCTTGTCCAAGTCAAGGGTGTGATTTCAAGCCAGAAATTGGAGTATTTAATCTAGCTAACACTTCAGTGTAGTACCAAGGGCAGTGTATAAATATCTAGTCTAAGGTTATCATTAAAGGGTCACCAATAGTAGAAGTGAGACATACCTTTGGAAAGTTATTTGACACTTTGGCTCATTGTAAAAGAATGCCATACAAATTCACTTGATCAGCAATGGGATTCTAAAAATCAGACAGCAACAGGGAGGACAAGCAAGTTCCACACAATGGTCAATAAGTTATGTTTGTTTCAATTTTAACCTGGAGGCCAAGTGTGAATAGAATGTTAGCCTGGTGCCCCTAAAATTTTGAAAAACCATCACCTGTCAGAGGAGATGTTAAATCTTGTCTGCTCTGAAGTAGATATTAAAAAAGTCATGGAACTATTTGAAGAGCAGAGGCATTATCCTTGCCACATACATCCTTCAGCTATGACAGATAAGTTATGTGGTCATTTATTGCTGTTTGTGTGACTAGCGGTGTGCAAACTGGCCTCTGTGCTTCTTCAAAGATTTATTCTTGTAGTTCTATATTATTCTTAAATGGAGAACACCCCAGCTGCATTTTCAGCATTGAGCAGAGAAATTGCATTGAAAGTTGCACCAACTCATTTGAACCCCATGTTAAACCAACTCAACTGCCAAGAAAGAGTGTGCAAAGGTCCATAGAAAAAGCAAAGAGTTTGCATTTGCTATTTGGCACAAATTTGGACAAGAAAAATATCTACTCTCATTAGTTGCCAGTCAGTCATTTGGGTCACACCTTCAACCCTTTGCAGGCAAAAGGGTACATTATCAAAACACCTCAAATTTTGATAGAGAACCCATGTCCACTGACAGACAGGGTGAAAACCACCAGAGGACAGAGATTTAACATAATTGCAGCAAGTTATGTTCTGGAGCACACTGCCTGAATGGGTGGTGGAAGCAGATTCAATAGTAACTTTCAAAAGGGAATTGGATATACATTTGAAAAGATTTTGCAGGGCTATGGACAAAGAGCAAGGGAGTGGGGCTAATTGGATAGCTCTTTCAAAGAGCCGGCACAGACATGGACTGAATGGTCACCTCCTCCTGTATTGTATGATCCAGTGGTCACCTCCTCCTGTATTGTATGATCCAGTGATTTATACTGTTAAAGCAGACTGACCTCTCAGCTTGGGTTTGCCATTACATGGAGTACAACTTCCAGTGTAGTGTTAATTTGGGAATTTAAAAAACTGGTTCAGGAGATCCCTTGGACAACCTGGGCACCAACTCTAAAATTGATGCTAAACAAACCAAGTGACGTGCAATAACTGGAATGTTTGTCCACAGTTAAGTGCTTTTTAAACACCACTCAAAGTGGAAGCTAATTATACCGTTACTAAAAAAGGTTACCACATTCTTGGAGACATCCACATCTGGTTTGCTGGCTTGGCTTCTTGGCGGGGGGGCAGGGGGAGCATTTTGAGTGCAAGTAGGGTTGTTCTACCACAACACTTCCTGCTCAACTATGAGTCACCCGTCAATTGACTGCCAGACAGTACCTTGGATGGCTCGGTAAATAGTGCACTCACTTTGTAGGATAAGCTGCTGAGAATAGCCCAAAAAAGGCAGCTGCTTTTAGATCAAAGTGGAATCCTGGCCTCCTATTAAAGCTGCTAACTGACTCATACCCCATGGTGAAACAAGAGTATGAAACAAGGTATTTTGGTTTGCACAAGGAGAGGGCTTGAATCCAAGCTCTTGATTTCTAGTACAGTTTGCCTGTACACCTGTACATAGAAATATAGAAGATAGGAGTAGACCATTCGGCCCCTCGAGCCTGCTCCGCCATTCAATGAGATCATGACTGATCATCCAAATTCAGTACCCTGTCCTTGCCTTCTCCCCATATCCCTTTAGCCTTAAGATATCTAACTCCTTGAATATATTTAATGAATTGGCCTCCACTGCCTTCTGTGGTAGAGAATTCCACAGGTTCACCACTCTGGGTGAAGTAATTCCTCCTCATCTGTCCTAAATGAGTTGCCCCCAATTCCTCCTCATCGGTCCTAAATGGCTTACCCCTATCCTTAGACTGTGACCCCTGGTTCTGGACTCCACCGCCATCAGAAACATCCTTCCTGCATCTAGTCTGTCTAGTCCGGTTAGAATTTTATAAGTTTCAATGAGATCCCCTCTCATTCTTCTTATCTCCATGCTTGTCTGATCTTTGCAATGGCGAAACCTCCTGAAAGAAAATGTAGTGCAATACTACACATGTTCAAAAGCACAATTTTAGAAGGATTGTTCCTTCCAGTATACCGGACCAAAATCACAAAGTACAGGCTTGGTCATGGAAGCCATGTTCTGCAGGAAATAACAAGCAATTCTAAATTGCAGCCAGGAGCTCTGGGCAAACTGGAGATCCCCCAGTGGGCAGAAGGTAGCTCTAGCCAGTACAGGCACTGCCTGGAAACTAAACCATTGCTCGGAGATTAGCAGCTACAGCAAGTTACTTGCCGCATCGATTAGAAGGACCAAAACACCTAGGGATTTCTGCACAGGAACAACTTCTGGCTGATGATAATAAATTTCTCTCATTGTTTGAGATAATCAATCATACCTAGAATTAAGCACTGTATCTAGAATTTTTACATAAAAATTCAGTTTTGAAAGGAAATGCAACCATCTGGCCAGTCAAGTTTTGCTTCATATGGAACTGTTGCAGTTTTAGTGCAAGTGTAGCCTGAAATTTGAAGTTGGACCAGAGTGAAGACTTAATTTACGTGAAGTGTGTCATGAAACAAAAAAAAGTGTCATTGGCTTGTTATGCTGGTGGCCAGCTAAAGTAGAATGAGCCAGTAACTGTCACCTTGGAGTGCATGTCTACAGATCCCTGAAAGTAGGACAGGTAGATAAGGTGGTTAAGGCATACAGGATACTTGCCTTTATTAGCCAAGGCAAGAGCACAGGGGTGATGCTTAAACTGTATAAAACGCTAGTTAGGCCTCAGGTAGAGTACTGCATGCAGTTCTGGTCACCACATTACAGGAAAGATGCGATTGTACTAGAGGGTACAAAGGAGATTTACAAGGATGTTGCCTGGGCTGGAGAATTTTAGCTATGAGGGAAGATTGTGGTTTGGCTGGGGGTCGTTTTATTTGGAACAAGCAGCCGAGGGAGACCTAATTGAGGTGTATAAAATTGAGGGGCCTAGATAGAGTGGATAGGAAGGACCCATTTCCCTTAGCAGAGGGGTCAATAACCAGGGGGCATAGATTGAAAGTAATTGGTAGAAGGATTAGAGGAGTGGAGGAGAATATTTTCACCCAGAGGGTGGTGGGGGTCTGGAACTCACTGCCTGAAAGGGTGGTAGAGGCAGAAACCCTCACCACATTTAAAAAGTACTTGATGCACTTGAAGTGCCGTAACCTACAGGGCTACGGACCAAGAGCTGGAAAGTGGGATTAGGGTGGATAGCTTTGTCAGCTGGCACAGATAAGATGGGCCGAATGGCCTCCCTCTATGCTGTAAATTTCAATGATTAGAACATGTTCTTTAAGATAAGTTCTGCAAAGTGAGTTCCCAATTGTTGCACTTGCTACAGGCCAAAAAGGATTTATTTTACTTGCATATTGATAAAGTCAAGGAGGCCAGTGTTACAGCAGAGATTGACCTAGGATGACCACACCCCCTTCAGGAAAACAGTTGCCCACGTTCAAGGTGCTTTTTATTCTTTGGCCCTTCGTGGCCTGAAGTGCGACAGGAGCAGTGCCAACCCAGGCTCAGTGGCACCAATCTGAGTCAGAAGGTAGTGGGTTGACATGGGCCTCTAGCACATAACTCTGGTCAATGCTACACTGCAGTACTGTCAGATGTGTCCTCTGAAAGACGTCAGAGAGACAGCTAGAAAACTAGCAGCAAGTCAGCCAATAGCTGGTGAAACGTACCATTACTTGCTGCTATACAGGAAACTCTGGTATCCGGCACCGATGTGTTGCCGGTTGATCAAAAATTCCAGATGACAGAGGGTTATCTACCGAGGCTATTTTTAAACAAAGAAATTTTTTTTTTTTTAAATCAAGAAATGTGCAGTATACAGTAGTTGGGTACTCACCTACAGAATGTTGTGTTAAATGGATGGTGGAAGATGCTTGATTAAGTACAGTACTGCCAGTTGAGGGTAATGCAATGCAATGACTACCAGCAGCGTGGGAGACACACAGTACCCCTGTAAAATGGCGGATCAGAAGAGACCACCGGCAGCGCGGGAGAGTCAGACTCCTGTTACAGGGGTATTGAGGTGTTCCGACAGCGCCAAGAAGCAGAGTAGCGGCAGTTTGGAGAACTACCCCCACTGACTAACTCTGCCACCGCGGGAGACTCAGACTCGGCAACATTGCCGGTTATTGAGGTGTTGTTTTCAGTGTGAGAATTTTGCCGGTTAATAGAGAATTCTGGATATTTAGGTGCCGTTTAAATGAGAGTTTCCTGTATTCAGGTTGGGGGGGGGGGGGGGGGGGCCCCCCCCACAGGTGCAGCGTGGGGAAAAGCAGCAAAGTCCAAGAACACGATGGAAAGCATAGCATAATATGAACGTAGGTGTATTGAATTGTCCCAATTTGTTATTGAAATTACAACCAGCCTAAAAATCCTCATTTAATACATGGGGCCATCAAGTCTTTTGTAAAACTCTACAATATTCAGTTCATATCTATAAACATAGGCCAAATGTTTTCCACTTTGGCCACAATCTGTGCTCATTTTCAGAAGTTTTTTTTTTACACCAAGATCCAGCTGAAGCTTATTGGAAAATTTTGCATTTGGCAATTTGCAAAGAGAGGAAATATAAACTAAAAAGGGTACAATCCTTTAGGGGGTGCATGAACAGAGACCTGGGGGTATGTGAACAAATCATTGAAGGTGGCAGGGCAGGTTGAGAAAGCAGTTAAAGTTTACTGGATCCTGGGCTTCATGAATAGAGGTATAGAGTACAAAAGCGTGGAAATGAAGAACTTGTATAAAAACCACTGGTTCGGCCTCAACTGGAGCACTGTGTCCAAGGACGGATGTGAAGGCCTTAGAGAAGGTGCAGAAAAAATTTACAAGAATTATTCCATGGATGAGGGACTTCAGTTACAAAGTAGAAAAGCTGGGTCGTTCTGAGTCAGTTATACAGCACAGAAAGAAGCCCTTCGGCCCATCGTGTCCACGCCAGCCATCAAGCCCTATATTCTAATCCCATTTTCCAGCACTTGGTCCGTAGCCTTGTATGCTATGGCGTTTCAAGTGCTCATCTAAATGCTTCTTGAATGATGAGGGTTCCTTCCTCTACCACCCTTTCAGGCAGTGAGTTCCAGATTCCAACCAACTTCTGGATGAAAATGTTTTTCCTTAAATCCCCTCTAAACCTCCTGCCCCTTACCTTGAAAACTATGCCCCCTGGTTATTGACCCCTCTACTAAGGGGAAAAGTTCCTTTCCATCTACGCCCCTCATAATTTTGTACACCTCAATCAGGTCCCCCCTCAACCTTCTCTGCTCTAAGGAAAACAACCCCAGCCTGTCAAGTCTCTCTTCATAGCTGAAGCGCTCCAGCCCAGGTAACATCCTGGTGAATCTCCTCTGCACCCTCTCCAATGCTTCTCCTTAAGAGCAGAGAAGATTTGATAGGTGTTCAAAATCACAAGGGAGAGAGCGAGAGCGTTCCCATTGGCAAGTGGTCGAGAATCAGAGGACACAGATTTTAGGCGATTGGCAGGATAACCAAAGGCGACATGAGGACAAACTTTATGCAGCGTGGTTAGGATCTGGAATGCACTGCCTGAAAGGGTGGTGGAGGCAGACTCAAATCACAGCTTTCAAAAAGGGAGTTGGGCAAATGCCTGAAAGAAAAAAAAAGTGCAATGGAGTGGGATTAGCTGAAGTGCTCTTGGAGAGCCGGCATGGGCTCAACAGGCCGAATGGCCTTCTTCCAGGCTGTAACCATTCTATGATCCTATGAACCAATGCAATCAGGCAGAGTTTTAGAATGTAGATTAAAAATTTTGCATTAAAAATATTTAACAAGCAGTAACTGGTGCAGTTTTATTAATACAGCTGAAAATGGGTTTATCACAAAAATAAGCATTTTTATCAGTGTGTCTAGTTCAATACCTGCGAGTAACCAGATTTTAAAAATCACTGAAATTACAAACTACAGAATCATTTGCTAGTTGCTTTGTACAGTAGTCAGTTTTAGTAAATAAAATTAAGGTGCCTAAACAAAATTTTAAGAGCCTCTTTGAAAGCCTGCAAATGGGCACAATTAGTGGAAACTCACAATGGTGATAATTCAATCTGGTGGTGTGGCCAGGCTTCAAAGGTCGCAGATGTGATTTGTGCAGATGGAATGTGTGCTTGAAACGCCCTCGATCTTTTGCACTGGTTTGGCCGAATTGCGCCAAAAAAACCAGCACAACTTGGCGGAAACTCCAGGCCATGAAACTCAACCGGCCCAATTACACGAGTGATCGGTTTCCTCCGCACTGCCGGCCAGCATGTGTCCAATATTAAATGAAGAATGTAAACTCCCAAGAAATCATTGCCAGATTTAAACTTCTGCAATTCTACTGCTTAACTGCCCCATTAGCCAGGACTGTAAATGAGTAGCAGAAACCCCCAGCAGATCTCTGGGGGGTCAATGGAAGGTTACACATTCATTAACTTTAGTGCAATACACAGGTTTAGCAAACCAGGCAAGTGGGTGTAGGAGTCCAGGTATAGTCCAAACAGAGTAATTACATCTACCAAGGAAGAACCATCAAGATATGCTCAACTATTTGGCTGCATTAGGTTTTGGTCAAGAGGCTCAGAGCTACATTGGATGGGCAATGTTGGGATATAAAATATGCTGAATTAAATCCTGTAGTTAGGAGTTGGATACATTGCCTTTTCATTGCTTGGCAGTGCAGAACAGGTGGTCTTGGACTGCTGGGAACAAGTGTAGCCTTACTTTGGTCACTGGTAAAGTTTAACGAAGCAGATTTCAAATACCATTCATCCATAACGTGAGCTTTGCAATAGCTTTCTAAAGCACCTGTAAACAAGCTTTTAACCTGAACTACAAATGGCGAATGTTGAGGGGTTTGTACATAGTGGCGAAATACTTACCAAGTGAAATAGCAAAAGGCGCAACTTTTGCAATACCACCTCTTGCACTTACAAGATTGTCCACCACTAAAACTACTCCTGCAGCACACCCCCATAAACTCAACTTGTCCAATATCATACTTAAACTTCACACACTCCCTCTGATTCATTGTTGAAAACCTACACTGAATTCACAACCCTGTCCATAAACCTCTGCAGGACCTTGCTCTACCCTCCATATCTGAAGCCTCCACCAATATCCTGCTGGCAATTTGAGATTTCTATTCACCCACAAATACTGAAAGGGCAAGATTGACAATATCCCCTCTATAAATTGGGAATATCACATTTGAGGATTTAAATCACATGCAAGTCAAGAATGCGTTGTTCATAAAGCTTTCATGCCATTTCTTGGGTAAGTGACCATCTTGCAAGGCAGTAGATTTCTTTCCACCCCCTTTCCCCCACCCCCCCCCCCCACAAGTGGGAAAGAAAAGCTTTAGTGAGAAATCTTAGCAACCAAGATATGGTGCTTTGTAAAATTTGATGGGGGGGGGGGGGGGGTGGGGGGTGTGTCATTAAGTTAGGAATGGCAGGTTGGACAAGTTATGCTACAATAAATCACAGGCTTCAAATTGTGCTACTTCTGCTCGGAACTTAGAATCTACCCGAGCAGAGTAGCAGCTTAGATCAGAAACCCAGAGATTGGGATTCCTTTAAAAAAAAATCCCTTAACTACTTCAGGGAAGATTGAGGTGAAGTTATGGAGATACTTGGATACGCAGAACAATTTCATGCCAAGCAAGCTTGTAGTCAAAGAAAGCTTACCTGTTTGGACGTTAGCTTGATCAGTGACCCTTCATACCCCTGTGGGGGGAAAACATTGCAATAATGGAATTTATACAATATAAAAAAAAAGTGTTAGTACTTCTCAAAGTGAAGTACGTACAATTATAACTGAATTTAACTAGTTTAGTGCCAGTTGAGATTAAATAGGCAAACTTGCAATGCTAGTCAGACTTCCAAAATACAATCTCTAAAAAAAAGTGAAGCTAGATCTGAAAGTGAAGGCATATGGTATGGAACACAGATTCTAATTAAGCTATCCTAGAATCTAGACTAATTGCACACTTCTAGATTTTAAACCCAATGAAAGCAAAGTTGGATAACCAAGTGCAGTTAAATTGCAGGTTTGGTCTCAAGTTTTTATAAATGTCATCTTGACGATTTGTTGCACAAATCACCCACTGACCACAACCCAAGACTTTGCAGCCAGTCACTTGACTTTTACTTAATTCTACTTCTAAGCACGGCTGTGGCAGTTCCTATAGTGGACCAGTTGATTGCAATAGCTTAAGGTTAGGTGCTGCATAGGCTAATGCAATGCTTTAAGGTTAAGGAGTAGGGGGCCACCCAAGGCTTCTTTTGTCCTCCCCTACTATGAGGGGGGTGGGCAAGGAAGGAAGTGGATTGTTTTTAGATAGAGGTTAATAAAAAAACTACCCTGACTTGGTGGTAGCACTCTGGTAAAGTTGTGGGCACAGAGCCCACTCGAGGCTGGAGCACAAACATCTAGGCAGAGACTCCCGTGCAGTACTGAAGGAGTCCTGTATTGTTGGGAGGCATAGAAACATAGAAGCTAGGAGTAGGCCATTCGGCCCCTCGAGCCTGCTCCGCCATTCAATGAGATCATGACTGATCATCCAAATTCAGTACCCTGTCCCTGCCCATATCCCTTTAGCCTGAAGAAATATATCAACTCCTTCTTGAATAGATTTAATGAATTGGCCTCAACAGCCTTCTGTGGTAGAGAATTCCACAGGTTCACCACTCTCTGGGTGAAGAAATTCCTCCTCATCTGTCCTAAATGGCTTACCCCTTATCCTTAGACTGTGACCCCTGGTTCTGGACTCCCCCGCCATTGGGATCATCCTTCCTGCATCTAGTCTGTCTAGTCCTGTTAGAATTTTATAAGTTTCAATGAGATCCCCTCATTCTTCTAAACCCCACCGAATACAAGCCCATCGACTCAATCTCTCCTCATAGGTCATTCCTGCCATCCCAGGGGCGCCATCTTTTGGCCGAGATGTTAAACCAAGGCCCTCCGTCTGCTCAGGTTATCCCATGGCACTATTCGAAGAGTAAGGGAGGTGCGTTCTGCCTGGTGTCTTGGCCAACTTATCCATCATCACTACTAAAACACTTGCTCATCATTGCCATATTGCCATTTGTGGGATCTTGCTGTGTGCAAATTGGCTGACATCTATCCCTACATCACAACAGTAGCTGCACTTCCAAAAGCACTTTGGGATGTCCTGAGGTTGCAAAAGGCAACAAGATAGTTTAATAAAAGAACAAAACCATTTGACAGCACAAGAGTTGCCGAGTAGACTCAGACAGCAAAACATTATACAGATGAGAGTTTGGAAAAACAAATTAATCCTCGACTGGAATACTCAGTTACATTTATGGCCTCTGCCTGCAAAGTTTTTTGCTCGGATAGAATAGCTTTACAGTGAACAATGGGAATTTCCAGTCTTGTGCAAGAACATTTGTCAAACAGCCCACAAAGCTGGTAAGCAAAGTTTACCAAACTACTTATGGATGCATTGCTTCATGTAGCAGTACAGCAGACAGATTACACCAAGGATGCCTTACTGGTCTTTGTGCAACACCAGCCGACCAAACAAACGCCTTTTGTTTGATAAGCCTGTCAAGATGCCACAAAGAAAGGACTGAAGTGAGCCTATGGATCCGATTTAAAGACAGTTAGGAAAGTGTCAAGTACCATAAACTCGAGGGGGATCCCACTTAATAAGCACTCCAAACGTTAAAGGCGCTCTACAAAAACACAAGCTAAACCGCTATTGATTGGCAGCTGTTGCTATGGCTACCAGAAGCCATAATTCAAGTTAACCAGTTGGATTTTTTTTTTTTTTTTTTAAATTTCAGTTGATTAAAAACTCTTGCATGCCGGTCAGCCAAGTAGACGGACGTCAAGACATTCAGCCAAGAGGATGACAGTTGCGGGAAGAGGCCTTACATAAGCCAGCACCAGTCTTCAGAAACCAGGCTCAAAAATAAACAGCCCCATGGGAGGGAAGGGAAACCAAATGCGACAGTGGAGTGGAAGGAAAGAGACCACCTCCATCCACCTTGTAATTAAAAACCAAACATGTTTATACATGCCATTCTAATTTTGCTCTAGAAGAAAAATATTCCCTTGGCAGAGTTTTCTACAACGTGCAAGATTTGAGATCTTGTCAGTTATCAAATAATTGAAGCTGCTATTCTACAATAAGATATTTTATTCTGCAGGCTTTGCATTGAACCATAATGCTAACAAAAATACATACTATTTGCACTAAAATAGGTACCCATGATCGAGCTTTGCAATATTTATACTAAATGCAGCTCCATGGCAGCAAACCTCAATTCAGGAATAATGGGATTCTCCCCTCACCTAAAGTTCTCTCTTGAAAGGTACCAACTCTTTGGGTAGTTTGAGGGGTTGGTGGCCAGGAGGTCAGAGAGAAAATGCTGGCAGACTATTCACCCAGTGAGTGGATAGTACAGCCCAGGTCTGATCTTAGACCACACTGGGTGGTGATTAGCAGCAACACTGGCATGTTCCATCCTTCGCCCAGTGAGGGAGGAAAACAAAATTGTACAGCTCTTAGCCCCAAGGAGGGAAATTGTAGCGCCTCAACTGAAATGTCAAGTTTGCCAGAGACTTTAAACACTAGGTGACGAGGTTAACCAGACTGGCAGAAAAGGAGAATTTGTAGGTTTGATTATGAGACAGTTTCAAAAAAAGTTGTGAAATTTTAAAAAGGAAAAACAGCATGGAATCATCAGCACTTTCAACACCATCTCCCTTGAATAAATTATTTAAGCAGTTGGAACATGGGGTTGAGTACATGAAGTTTTGGTAGAGTACATGAAGTTTTGGTATACTAACATGTGCCAATGAGTAGGGAAAACCATTGCACAACTGCCAAATACATAGAAAGTGCACTGCATGGATCAATATTTATATCCCTAAAACTCCAGTCTAAACTCAAAGCTAAAGGACTGCTCTGCTCAAATTCAGAACCGGGGGAGGCTACTCTGGAGATTCCAAGCTAGACAACATGTATACATGCAACAATAATTAATCCCTTACCTTAAATGGTCGAAAGAGAAGGTATAGCTCGCGTGGTTTAATATCCATAGGAAGCCCACTGACAAAGAGTGTACGGACCTAAAAAAAAGCAAATTAACAGAAGTAAAAAGTGGTGCCTTCCCAGTTACAGCCATTATGCAAGGATTAGTGCAAAGGTTCTCCTCTACCTCGAATATTTGGATTCAATTTGTTGTACACATCCGACCTGATGTCTGCAGGTTACAAGATTCATTATCCAAATGCATTTACCACAGGACGCTGGAATCGAAAGATCCAGAGCAAAGCAAGATTAGATAGCTTACATTGTCTAGTAGGCCAGAACACACTTCAGCATCTCGATTCCAAAGTGCATTACAACCAACAGAACACCTTCAAGGTGCAAAAGCGCAGAAGCAACGGCACAGCCAGTGTGCACAAAGCTCCCACAAACAGTACCAACTGAGCCAAGCGGACCTCATACTTGCATTTACAAAGTGAAGTCCTGGCCATCCAATCAGCCATACCCAACAGAATTAACCTGGGAATCAGCCATGATCTTATTGAATGGCAGAGCAGGCACAAATGGCCTACTCCTGCTCCTATTACAGGAAACTCTGGTATCCGGCACAGACAGGACCGAGCTGGTGCCGGTCTATCAACAATGCCGGAGAATCGAGCGCTATAGTTAAAAGATAGGGCTCCGTGCTCTGTCTAAAGCAACAAACCCCTTCAAAACAATCAGCACAGCTTGCAAGCATCTCTGTAGCTTAGCAACAGCTTCAGTTAGACACTTGCACAGCCAGAAATGAGTAAAAAAAAAGTTTAAAAAGTTCTGAACCGACTCCTGAATTTTGCCGGTTAACTGACATTTCTGGTTATTTAGTGGCCGGTTAATCGAAAGTTTCCTGTATTTGTTTGACCAATCTCACTGCCTTTTGATGAGAGAGAGTTAGTTAGATGAGTCAGCCTACAGGGAGGAGGTCCAGCATCTCGTGAAGTGGTGCGCCGATAACAACCTGGCCCTTAACATCAAGAAAACCAAAGAAGTCATTGTGGACTTCAGGAAGTCTAAAGGCAGAAGTCACACCCCCATCCACATCAATGCGGCTGTGGGGAAAGGGTGGACAGCTTTAAGTTCCTCGGAGTCCACATCACGGAAGACCTCTCCTGGTCCCTCAATACCTCCTCTCTGGTGAAGAAGGCCCAGCAGCGCCTATATTTCCTAAGGAGGCTGAAGGGATGTAACCTGTCACCCCTGATCCTCTCTAACTTTTACCGCTGCACAATAGAGAGCATCCTGACGAACTGTATCACAGTATGGTATGGCAGCTGTAGCTACTATGACCGGAAAGCCCTGCAGCGGGTAGTCAAAACTGCCCAACGCATTACCGGCACCCGGCTACCGACCATAGAGCACATATACCAGAAACGCTGTTTACGGAGGTCACGGTCCATCATCAAAGACCCTACCCACCCAGTCTGTTCGCCCTCCTGCCATCTGGGAGACGCTACAGATGCATTCGCACCCGTACGACCAGATTTAGGAACAGCTTCTTTCCCAGGGCTGTCATCCTACTTAACTCCACAAACAAACTCCAAAGCCTGCACATCTGCCAATGCACTTTATTATGGTTATATTAATGTATTATAAGCCAAATGTATGTTGAATGTTTAAATGTCTTAATCTAAAATGTACACTCGGGAGCCGCAAGCCTACATTTCGTTGTACTGCACTTGTGCACTAACAATGACAATCAAAGTTGATTTGATCAGATTGAGCTCTGACGTGATCATTCAGCTTCAGGCCAATAACACAATCCTTGCAGCTGGCAGAGAATGATAAACAACTCTGGACTGTCAAATTTGGTTCCATACGGACAGAGCCACAACACAGAAAAGGCCATAAAGTGCAGGAACTAGTAGGGCTGATGTGGTTTCACTATATGGTTGCACCACACTTACCTGCAAGTGATTGGTGACTGGGCAGATGGGTTGCTTAAAACATCCCATCACTGACCCACCCAATCACCTCCAGGGCAAATTTAACCTAATGCAAGGTGCTCGTACATTATTTGACACCATTCTTTAACAGTACGATTTCAAGAGAATGCACACCAAAATGGTCTTTAGCCTGCACAATGCAATTATAACTTATTTCCACCACCCCCTTAAAAACCTCAAGGATCATTGCAAAGGCAGCCATATCCAAACTTACAACCTTCCTTGATAAAGGCTCGATTCAATGTCCAGTTGAAAGTCTGTTTTGGATTGTATAGAACTTCAAAATTACATACCAGCTGTTTTTGGAATGAGTTATGTTTAGAAAAAAATCAAGAGCAGTAACTTGTTATGACTGCTTTGACAGTCAGTCGTAACATATGAGCAGCTTTACTACCGGGAAAAAAAGGTCTAATTGAATTTATGGGGAGAGAATGAATGCACAAGTAATTGAGCCTTCAATTTCAATAGGTAAAATCTGCTCACAGATTACCAAAGCCATTTAATGCATACCTTTGAAAGCATGTTAGAAAAAATTAGCCAAGTCCCAAAGTATTAAATTCATTAGCCTTTGTTCAAGCGAGACTCGATGATTAGCACCAAGTTACAATAGCAATATTATGCTCCTAGTCAATGCTTGGAGGCTGCAAGTTCAGTATGAGAAGCTGCAACAACAGCCAGTTGACAGTTGTCTGCAGGGTCACATTCATTGGCGGTGTGTTGAAATTATTTTTGCTATTCAGCGAAAGGCTCAAGTTTGTAACAACTTAAAGGGCACAGTTGCCCATTTAGAATGATGCAATGTCAGACCCAAGTTGTACTGGCAACCCCATGTCTAGCTAGTCAGGGAACTTCCAAGCAGATGTACAGGAAGTAATGGTAGCTTTGCAGTTATGATACTGGACCAGCAACCCAGAGGTCACGATTTCAAATTCCACCAGAGCAGACTGGACTAGCGAGCAATGTTCCCTCCATGGGACCTCCAGACCCCTGCATGGCTGTGCAGCTCAACAGGAACATTGCTCGCAATCCAGGTCGTGATTTCAAATGCCATGGCAGTTGAACGCAAGAATAAAAAAAATCTGGTCATGTGGGCTAACAAGCAAGATTGTTAAAACCCCCCAACTGGTTCACCTAGTGGCATTCAGAGACAGGAACTTTAGTCTGGCCTAGGCCACCCAATGCCCTCAGGGTAACTAGAGATGGGCAACAAATCCTGGCAGCATTGCCCAAGTTAAAAAATTCAATTAAAAAAAAATTCCATCCATTGGGAATAGTCAAATTATTTCAACTGCTACCTGGGAACTCAAAGCTTTATTTCACTGACCAGGTGCTTCCATCACCCAACTTTGGGCAATTTCACACCCAAGTCAACAGATTATGCTTAGATTAATTGTATTGAAGGTACAACAGTATTTGGCAAAGGCCAATAAAGGGATATTTTGTCTAAATGGTTGATTGGGACAATCCTTCCTAGTTAGCCATTTAAAATGGTTGAGAACATTTTAAAACTGATACTGTTCAGCCCTAAATACCCACTGAACAGAATGTTCTATATCATTTGGACCTCAGCAGATTGACTGATCAACAATATTAAAAAAGAGTATGTGAACACTGGGTAGCTCTGGAACAGCCAAACCTTCAAGGCCTGAATGACTGAATCAGTTTCTCAAAACCAAGGACCATGTTATTCTTTCCAGAGAATGCCATTGCTAATCTGGTGTGCAGAGTTGAGGAACATTACATGGTGTACACACGCTAGTGAACGACACTTCTGAATTCAGTCATGGTGACTGACAGTACAATAGGAGCTTGGTCTGAATCAGAGCCCATGGCATTTGCACTGTAGTTTTACATAGTCACCCTTTATCCCAAGACAGTGTGTTACTTAGGCAGAGAGAGATCTGATCAAATTACACCATGTACTAAAGGAATTATAAAAGGCTTAAGATTTTTCCAATGTAGCCCAAGCTCCCAACAGCCTTGCAGGAAGGGGAGACAATATGCAGAGCAGTAAACTTGAGGGTAGAGTTAACTTTTTTTGTCTTGTGAAAGAAGAAAAAATTAACTAATGGTCAATTGCACAATGCAATGATATTTAAGACCATATTTTTGACAATGCTGTGATGGTCACCATTTTAAAGTTAGTCTTAGCAAAAGAGCTTCACAAGTGCATTGAAGAGTCTGCATATCAACATTAGAGCATGATGTCACTCCTTACCTAAAAAAGTTAGTTATGGGAAAATGGAGTTTCACATCTGTAGGGTAGTGCAAGAACCCTACAAGGCATTCAACATCCATGGTGCAAGTTGATTATAGAAGCAGGTACATGCACTGCCACTCTGCAGAAGGCCAAACATTAAATTTGATTAACTTTATCCATAATTTTGGATACCAATACATCTCAAGTGCCTGTCCTAAATTTGCACATCTCCAGGAAAGTGGACATGCGATTTGAAATTGCGTCAGGTGCTGACTCAACACTTGAGCAGATCTTGTCAACATTCTCATGTGCATTTTGGCACATGTGGCAATCTGGCCAAGTCACTGCAGCAGGGTTTACTCTAGAACAGTCAGGCTAGGGCAAGCATTGCAACAGGTGGTTTCACAAGCCGAACTTCCAACTTCAACCAGCACACAAGCATTAGGGTACATTTATATTGTAGCATAGGTCCTTGCAGTAGCTTAAGAGTCTATCCAGAAGGCAAGCACAATTACAGCAGACACACGTTCAACTCAAACTCCCATAGAGTAAATTTTGGACATGCAATTTGACTAGATTCCTTTAGGTGAAAGTGTTTCCTTTGGGAAAACTTTGCTGGATCCAATTGCAACAGGTTTGTGTCCATATTGCAATGGTTAAACTGGCTGCCATGAATCAAACTAAACTCAGTACCGTCCAAGATGATCACAGGTATAATGGGGTTAAGCAGTATGCTGCAGTAGTATCAATTCAGCCGGAAATCTAGTGTGCAACCCTGGCTTCATTGGAGCAAGATTCCTTGGGAGACTTCAGTCAGTTCAAGCGAAGATACCATATTTACAAGATTGATACTGAAGCCACTTTGTACAGACATTAAACTTGTAAGGTGAACATATCTTACTGTGAATGCATTGCAAAGTGCAGCGAGATATATGGAAATACCTTCATTCATTTTCAGCTTTACATTTACAGAATGTAATGCCAATATTCACATGAGCCAGGGGCCAAGAGACCATATAAACCTTGGGGTCACATTTAGCCCAAGAGCTAATGACCACACCCACACAAACTATGCATGTGTTGCGATACAAGTTAGCATATTCCAATTAGAGCAGATTAAATTGGGATGCACAACACTCAAGTCACGTTCCAATGAGACACCAACATTTCATGCAACATCGCTCAAAGTGCAGTCTAGAGTAATGTCAGGAGACTTTTAGCTCAGTGGGTAGCACACTCGCCTCAGAGTGGGTTAGAGTCCAGATACTGAAGCACAAAAATCTAGGCCGATGCCCCAGCGCACTACTGAGGGAGTGCTGCACTGTCGGAGGTGCCATCTTTCAGAGGAGACATTAAACCGAATCCCTATCTGCTCAGCCCCGTCTGCTCCCCGTTGGACGCAAAAGATCCCATGGCACTATTTCGAAGAGGAGCAAGGGAGTTATCCCCGGTGTCCCGGCCAATATTTATCCCTCAAAATCAACACAAGAAACAAATTCTGGTCATTATCACATTGTGGTTTGTGGGAGCTTGCCATGCACAAATTGGCTGCTGCGTTTCCTACATTACAACAGTGACTACACTTCAAAAAGTACTTCATTGAAGCACTTTGGGACGTCCAGTGGTCATGAAAGGCACTATATAAATGCAAGTCTTTTAGCTCGAGCAGAAATGTGCTCTAATGTACTGGAGAACCATTGCAGGTTGTAACAGTCTTCATTTGGTACATTGTTGGGTCGAGCAAGGTATTTCAGAATTCTGTGCTGAAGCATTTATGAAACGAGGCAGGCCTCCAAGTTTTAATTCAGCTGCACTATAAAATAACAGCTACTAGATCTCTTATTCCAGATGAAAATAACTAAAGAATGAAGAAAGGCTGTTTACTTCATTGAAGTGCCAATATTTCTGAAGGAATGAGATTTGGCTTGTTCACACAGCATGCAGCCGAGAGTAGACTTGGCGCAGCTAGATGTGGTCATCACGAAGGTGGGGATTATTCATGGAGATACCTTGGACAATAGTATAATGGAAAATGAAAGGCATGGTCAGGTTTCTTTAGTTGCAATCTTTAGCATACAACAGCAGGTTTGTCCTGCACCTGCTCTTCCCATTCAAGGTGGGAAAATAGTTCGAGAGGCAACATTTTGCAGCTATATTTTTTGATAGAGACAGTCTTGTGCCTTTCATGACCACCGGATGTTCCAAAGCACTTTACAGCCAATGAAGTACTTTTTGAAGTGTAGTTACTGTTGTAATGTAGGAAATGCAGCCGCCAATTTGCACACAGCAAGCTCCCACAAAGTGATATCACAAAACAGATTATCTGGTCATTGATACTTGAAATAGTGCAATGGGATCTTTTATGTCCACCCAAGCGTGCAAAACAGGGGCCTCTGTTTAACGTCTCATCAAAAGGCAGCACCTCAGACAGTGTAGCACTCCCTCAGTAAGTATTGCACTGGAGTGTCAGCCTTGATTTTTGAGCTCAAGTCTCTAGAGTGGGACTTGAACCCACAACCTTCTGACTCAGGACAGAGTACTACCAACTTAGCCACAGCTGACACTTCCAGACAGAAAGTCTAAATTACTGGTATGTCTGACAACTATACCATACATTTACCCAATGAGTTATCAGAAAGCCCAACACTAGAATTTCAAGTCACTCCAGTCAAAGCAAGAGTCTAATTCTTGTGCAAGGCTAGTACTTGTATAGCATCCTTCTTTTATTTAATGTTGGGCTTGTAGATCCCCAAAACGCTTGCATCTTCCCCAGGCCCTTCCTTTGTCCCACCATTGGCAGCTACACCTTCAACAGCCTAGGCCCCACACTTAAATTCCTTCCCTCCACTTGACCAAATTTAGTGTCCTGTTAAAAATCTGAAACACATGGGACACAACATTAAAAAAGGCACAAAATAAAAAAAAATGTTGTGCCATCACTTTCTTCCCTAGGAGCACATTTCTGGAATATCCTCTAATCAATTATACCATCTACTTATAGTAGGGAAGTACAGAAAGTTACATACACAACTGCTCTGGCTTACAGAAGCCAAATCACCAATCTTAAACTATGGGTTGGCTTTTTCCTCATCATAGAATGGTTACAGCACGGAAGGCGGCCACTCGGCCTGTCGAGCCCATGCCGACTCTCCGCTAGTCCCACTCCCCCACCTTTTCCTAGTAGCCCTGCAATTTTTTCCTTCAGCTACTTAACCAACTCCCTTTCAGGATCGAGTCTGCCTCCACCACCTTTTCAGAAAGTGCATTCCAGATCTTAACCACTCACTGCGTAAAAAGTTTTCACATCACCTTAAATCAGTGTCCTCTGGTTTGTGACCTCTCTGCCAATGGGAACAGAGTTTCTCTGTCTACTCTATCCAGCCCCCTCATGATTTGGAGCACCTCTAGATGGCAACCAAAAAACCACAAGCCTGGATGTGGGGAAAACTAAGTTATGCAAGTTTTACCAAGTACTGTATATGCACAACATTCCTTGTATTGGATGACCAAAAACCCAGCCAAGCCCCAAAAATGTGGGAATGCAATTAAAGGCACAAGATTGTTTGTGCATTTGAGTGCCCAGGGCATACTTCACAGCAAAAGTTGTATTTTTACCAGTAGCAAATCTGGCTAATTTAAGCACTAGAGAATTGGATCTTCCCTGCAGCCCTCTAGTTCAAAGGCACACTATCCCATCCAGAGCCAATTCCGACAGCACCCCAATCAACTTTACCTCGTCAGACTTTCTACAACCCTTAGTTCTTGTACTTTCCTACCCCCCCCACCTCACCGTGTCAATAATATCTCCCCCACCCAAAGCTGATCCACTCCTTCCTTGTTTAAACTGGCCCTCCTTCTCATTTCCAGAGATTTCCCCCCTTCCCTTTCATCTCTGACCCTCCTCAATGTACATCTTGCCCTTTTCCTTCCCCCTTCATACTGCCTGCATGTATTCCCCCCCCGGGATGGCATTCATTTCCCTGCCACTGGTCAAGTCCAACTGACAATACATGAGACATATCCCACTGATCCAGACTGAGACTTTCTCTGAAGGTGGGAACTCTCTGCTTCAGTTCCCAATATACAGAATATTATCTGGGCCATTAGCACCAAGAGAATGAGTTTGGCCAGTAGACTTGGGAAGGACCAGATGGGGAACCTAGTCGTGCCAGTTTGGACAATGCTGGCTTTGAGCATCAAATGCTGCCACTTGGTACACATGGTGAGGCTACATTTCTGAATCAAAACAAGCTAGCCAATGTTGCACAAGTTTGATTAAACAAACGGTTTGCATTTGTGGAACATTTAAATGTGGCTCCAAGGTAATAGGATATAGGAAAAGTTGGTAACATGATTTTTACAAACCAAGATTTAAAAATTTTTAAGGAATGCATTTACATCTAAAAAGGATTAGGTTAACATTTCCATTAGACATCTTCAATACCCAATTGGAACACAAGATATGCATACATGATGCTCTCTGGAAAAGCTCTCCAAGTGCTATTAGGTAGGTATGATGTTGCCACAACAGGAAGTGACTTTTTTGGTCATCAAGTAGTACAAGCAATTAAGTGCAGAACTATACTTTAAAAATAAGTAGCTAGCTAACTATCACTTATTTGGAAGGCTGCCTCTTGTAGGGTACAGTTCTTTAGTATGCACTCAAATGGCCATCTTCAGCCTTAAGGCTGAGTGCCAGTTGACCACTGAAGGGCCTTCTCCTCCCTCCTCTCCACACCACCACCCCAAAAAGGGGACAGGAGCAGAACCACCAGTTGATGTCCTTCCCATTCTCTTCCACAAAAAGCAGCAAGGAAAATGGTATCATTACAACATTGCCCACACCATGAAAAAACCCTGAAGCCAATTCAGGATATTAAAAAAGGAAAATTCCTGGCAGACTTTAGGCAAACAGGGCTCCAGTCCATATAAAAAAATCAGCTACTTGCAACGTAACTGGCAACTGGAAGTGTCCTTTGCTCAGGAGCCTGGCAGTTGGCTCAAGGATAATGGGAAATCCTTACCGACATGTTCAGGTAGACTGCTCGAAGGCAATGACTGCAAAAAGCTGCCTGGCATCTAAACCAACTTGGCATGTCCATTAGTCCCATTAAACCACATGTTAATTTATGCTATACCCAAACCTTCAGAGTACTAGCTCAGAGACTATAACTCAAGCCTTTAGTCTAGGCATGTTCACCAACTCCTGCACCTTCTACAGGAGTTTTTCCTTCATGGGCAAGGACTAAAACAGGAAACAGCACTCCAGTCTAGATAACCAGTGGTCCATTTTCATAGCCCTAGTTACACAACCCAAAATCCTATAGGGACCTTAAACTGCTTGTGCATTTCAGTGATCAGTTACCCCTTGGTCCTTTTTTTGATCTATTGCCCTTAAATGGACATCCTGGCATGATAAAGATGCCTGGAATTTCTCCAGCCCCAAATTCATACCATTTAAGACAAACAAATAAATGCCACTCAGGCCCATTCTCCCACTGGTCTTAAAAAAAAAAAAAATCAGCCTGCAACCCGATTTAACCTCGGTCCAAGTTACTCACCCTGTTCACTGCTCTCCAATTCACTGTCACAGCATACGTCCTCATCTCAAAATCATTAATAAGAGTCAGGGGTTTAGGACATTGGACTGTGCACCAGTGTTTTTAAAACCACCAAGCCATCAGTAGAATGGCATGCATCCTGTACAACCACTTCACTATACAAGCAGTGAAATGAATACACATTAGATTTGTACCTCAAGTACTTAATACTAGATTAGTTTCACATTTAATCAAAAGTATGCATTCTTGAAATCAGTAGTGCTCAATGCAGTATTATTGAATGGCGTCAAATAGAATTAAAGCAAAATGTATGTCCAAGTGGATATTCCATATTTGTTGTGAATGTCTCACCAGCTTCTGTGGCTGCAGTGTGTACCATCTACAAGATGCACTGCTGCAACTTGCCAAGGCTTCTTCGACAACACCTCCCAAACCGACTACTTCTTCCACCTAGAAGGACAAGGGCAGCGGGCGCATGGGAACACCACCACCTCCAAGTTCCCCTCCAAGTCACACACCATCCTGATTTGGAAGTATATCAGCTGTTCCTTCATCTGTTCACAATATATATTAATGATCTGGACGAGGGAATTGGATGTAGTATCTCCAAATTTGCAGACACAAAGCTGGGTGGGAGGGTATGCTGTGAGGAGGATGTCGTGAAACTCCAGCATGATTTGGACAGAAACATGGCAAATGCACTATAATGTGGATAAATGTGAGGTTATCCACTTTGGTGGCAAAAACAGGAAGGCAGATTATTATTTGAATGGTAATAGATTGGGAGAAGGGGAAGTGCAAAGAGACCTGGGTGTTCTTGTACACCAGTCACTGAAGGTAAGCATGCAGGTGCAGCAGGCAGTTAAGGCGGCAAATGGTATGTTGGCCTTCATGGCGAGAGGATTCAAGTACAGGAGCAAGGTTGTCTTGCTGCAGTTGTACAGGGCCTTGGTGAGACCACACCTTGAGTATGGTGTGCAGTTTTGGTCGCCTTACCTGAGGAAGGACGTTCTTGCCATGGAAGGAGTGCAGCGAAGATTCACCAGGCTGATACCTGGGATGGCAGGAATGACGTATGAGAGATTGTGTCGATTGGGCTTATACTCACTGGAGTTTAGAAGATTGAGAGGGGATCTCATCGAAACCTATAAAATTCTGTCAGGCCTGGACAGATTAGATGCAGGAAGGATGTTTCTGATGGCCAGAGAGTCCAGAACCAGGGGTCATAGTCTAAGGATAAGGGGTAAGCCATTTAGGACTGAGATGAGGAGAATTTCTTCACCCAGAGAGAGTGGTGAACCTGTGGAATTCTCTGCCACAGGGCAGTGGAGGCCAGTTCATTAAATATATTCAAGAAAGAGTTGGATATATTTCTTAAGGCTAAAGGGATCAAGGGATATGGGGAGAAAGCAGGGACAGGGTACTGAATTTGGATGATCAGCCATGATCTCATTGAATGGTGGAGCAGGCTCGAGGGGCCGAATGGCCTACTCCTATCTTCTATGTTTCTATGGTCACTGGGTCAAAATCCTGGAACTCCCTCCCTAACAGCACTGTGGGAGTACCTTCACCACAGACTGCAGTGGTTCAAGAAGGCGGCTCACCACCACCTTCTCAAGGGCAATTAGGGATGGGCAATAAATGCCAGCATCTCCCACATCCCATAAACAAATTTTAAAAATGCAGGCACCAACATTGGTAACATTTTTAAACTCCAATCAAGAGAGCCATTTTGCATTAGTTGCACAATAAAAGTAATGCGTGAACTTATGGATTAAGCAGTTAGTGCTTCAACCAACTCATCAGTAATCACTCAGCTTGTGTAGCTGCTATATCCAAGTCCCAGGACTGACCCCTGCTTTGTGCTGCATTTGCCAATTTCTGCCAAGGCAGCAGGTCGGAATATTAATTTGCCTCAGCACTTCGCAGGGCAGAGGAAAGGGGAATTGAAAACCAGGATTGCTAACATTTCACTGTCCAATAGCCCCCTGATGAAAGGCTGTGTGAATCTGGCTTGGAAGTACAAAATAGCCACTTGAGTGACACACTGAAGGGTGCGCAGCACAGAACTGCGTCAGTGAGGAATCACTTAATACAGGGGGTGGGGAGGGGGAAAATTGCTAAGTAAACCAGGCCAACATCAAGGAGGTTCCAATTCTAATAGAAGTTGGGTGGGACTGAATTAGGTGCTACATTGAGACCTCAAGGCAATGTCCAACATAGTAAACACTGAAGATTTTCTGAAATCATTCCATCCATTAACTGAACTCACTTCCTGTTCCAAGTATTTCAGATTCACGGACCAATTAGTACACAAGCAAGCGCTCATTTAGAGCTCGACCACACAGCCAGTTTCGTAGATTTTAAAAAAAATCCAAAAAAGGATTTCACTCAAAAAAAAAGGTTCATCATTCAAGTCAAGATTGGATACAAATTATAGATGCCTACCAAGCTTCCACAAGTCAGATGAAGGGCTGAAATATTTCAGGTGTTTTCTTTTAACTAGAAAGATGTGCTTTAAATTGGTCTCCAATTTTAGTACAAAACTAACTCCTGTCACAAACCATTACATTCGCTGCCAACTATTGTAGAAAGTACAAACATCGGGTGTACATTAGAAACTTCAAGCTACTTTTAACATTACCAATTAGCTTTAGAAGCTCCTTTTCTCCAATAGTAAGGCAGAATGCTGACCTGTAGCTTGACCAGCTAGTTTCCATTAGGACTCAGCTACCTGGTATTTTTGTACTGCTCAAACATGTGCAAATACTAACATTTACCCAACAGATTCCCATGTTGCAGAAGGTCCAGTCAATGGATTTCTGAACAATTGGAGCACAGATTTGAAAAGCTAACCACATTAGCTTAATAGCATTCATTCCACCATTGTAATGGTCTATAGTAAAACATTGGATACACTGTCTACTGTACCAGATGTTGCAGTTCAGAAGTGGTTAACAGTTAAGCATGTGGTCAACCAACTCATTCTTACATAACTGATCTTCCTGCTGTTTGGTATGAGTACTAAACTACACCCCCCCCCTCTCTACAGGTCAATACTACCAGTTTAGTGGGATGTATTAACTATTTAAAAACACAAGTGTGGGAGTGTCTACACCAAGACAAACTGGCAATTCTGCAGGGCCCAAAGGGTGAATATCAATAGCCTTTTCAAATCCATCATGACTGCAACATGACACTATACAAACATTCTAGGGGGCTGCTGTTAAATTGGCAGTGACTGAATGAGCCAGACTAGATGGCAGTCTACAGACAGATCTGTCCTGCATCTCAAAGATACTGTAGAACTACTCCTCCAGCTAGATTGCTGAGATTTTCTTTAATATGAACACTATTCTAAAGCTCCTGTTTGAGGGGTAGTCTAGAAGCTTGCATTTAGAACAAAATCTACAACTCTGCCCAGAGGCACATTGTAATAATAATAATTCAACTTTGTCATTGTACAATGCACAAGTACATGAACAACAAAATATGTGATCTTGCAAGCTCCCATGAGCCCAGTACAAATAACATTAACATTAAACGTAAATAGCACCGTCCTGGGAAAAGCAAAGCCGCTGCGTCTGTGCGCGCGCCGCCATTCCATTTCCACCATTCCTCCTGTCCGACAATCTTCAGCCCAACGCCCGGGCCTGCTCACCAGCCGCCCCTCGCAGGGCTCCTTCTGCACCTGGTCTTCCCTGGTCACCCCTCCAGGTACTAACCAGGCCTGGCTCTGCTTAGCTTCCAAACCTTGCCAGTGACCCTGTCCCTAATCCCAGGAACAGGGCTTGCGTTGTGATGGCGCGGCCAGATTCATATGGACTTTTGCTCACTAACCAAGGGAGCTTTCAATGAATGCCGAGGAGGAATCAGCAGATTGGAATGCAAGCAAGCATGGCTCTTGTGTTTTGTGTGTCCCCCTTTTTGACTACAAACAGATTCAAGTCTTATTTCCATTGATTGATTAAAAGCAAACATCTGCACAATAACCTGGTTAACAGCGGTCAGAGTGGAATCGAGACGATCCCAACTGAACAGCCACCAACTTGAGTGACAAACCCAAGCCGAGGCTTCCAAAAGGCTTTAGATAAAGTTCCACATGAAAGGCTTTTAAAGCTGTGAAGGGAGGGGGGTTCCAGGACAAACCCAGGAAATGGATAAAAAGCTAGCTGAAGGGTAGGAAATAAGTACTCGGTAGGAGCAATGTTCCCTGCAAGTAGCAGTTCTGCATAGCCTGTGGTTTTTTTATTTTATTTTTTATAAATGCATGGTCCCTTTAAATTTCTGCACACGCCCAGTATTTACAATGTAAAAGCTGGTGAGTGGCCTATCCAGGACCTTGCCCATTACTGTGCAGCTTGGAGGGAACATTGGTTGGGAGTTGTGTCAGTTGGGGTGGGGGGAAATGGAGTACAATACCTCAATGCTCAGGGCTGGGACCACCACCACCACTTCTAATTTATTAAGAGACAAGGATTCAGAAACATTTTGTAAATGAGGACATCACCAAGGTGGAATCAGAAGAGGCAGCTTAGAAGTTACAGAATGAGTTGGATAAGAAGGGGGTAGAACAATGGCAGGTGAAATTTGAGTTTTGGAAAGACTGGAGAAGCATCCAAAGGGTGGTCAAATGGTATAATAATTTGTTAGGGGGGTATAGGGGAAAAAAAAAAAAAAAAAAAAAAAAAAAAAAAGTTTAGAATGTACAGCACAGAAACCAGCTATTCAGCCCAACTGGTCTATGCTCCAACATGAGCCTCCATCCTTAGTCTCTGTCTAACCCCATCAGCATACCCTTCTATTCCTTCCTCCCACATGTATCTAGCTTCCCCTCAATACATTTATGCAATTTGCCTGAACTGCTCCTTGTAGCTGCAAATAACCTGCAGTTTTAAAATATTCAAGGTTGCGAACTAAAGAGACATGCTTAAACTAGCAAAGTGGTGATTTCAGGACAGACAAGACAAAATTGATCCTTGAATCATTCAAGAACTCCAGGGGGCAGGCAATCTTAGATCTGGTCCTGTGTAATGAGACAGGATTAATAAAAAATGTCCTAGTAAAGGATCCCCTTGGAATGAGTGACCATAATATGGTTGAATTCCAAATTCAGTTGGAGGGTGAGAGAGTTGGATCTCAAACCAGCGTACTGAGCTTAAATAAAAAAGGAGACTGAAGGTATGAGAGTAGAATTGACTAAAGTGGACTGGGAAAACAGATTAAAGTGTAAGACAGTACAAGAGCAGTGGTCTACATTCAAGGAGATATTTCACATCTTTCAAGATAAATATATTCCACTGAGGAAAAAGGGGAGTAAAAGACAGCCATCTGTGACTTAGTAAAGTAATAAAGGATAGTATTTGACTGAAAACAAGGGCATATAAAGTAGCCAAATCTAGTGGGAGGATAGAAGATTGGGAAGCATTTAAAAGCCAGCAAACAATAACTAAAAGATTAATTAAGAAAGGGAAGATAGATTATGAAAGTAAACTAGCAAAAAATATAAAAACAGATAGCAAGAGTTTCTACAGCTATATAAAAAGAAAAAAAAGTGGCTAAAGTGAATGTTGGTCCCTTAGCAGATGAGACTGGGAAACTAGTAGTGGTGGTGTTTGTGTGTGTGGGGGGGGGGGGGGGGGGGGGAGAACATGGAGATGGCAAAGACGCTGAACAAATATTTTGTATCAGTCTTTACAGTAGAGGACACTAAAAATATCCCAACACTGAACAAACAAGGGGCAATGTGGGGGGGGGGGGGGGGGGGGAAAAAAGGAGCTAAACATGATTAAAATCACTAAGGAGATGGTACTTGGTAAAATGGGACTCAAGGCAGATAAATCCCCTGGACCTGATGGCCTACATCCTAGGGGATCTTGAGAGAAGTGGCAGTAGGGATTGTGGATGCATTGGTGATTATTTTCCAAAACTCCCTGGACTCAGGAAAGGTCCTGGCAGATTGGAAAACTGCTAATGTAACACCCTTAGTTAAGAAGGGAAGTAGACAAAAAGCTGGAAAGAATAGACCAGTTAGCCTAACATCTGTGGTTGGCAAAATGTTGGAGTCCATTATTAAGGAAACAGTAACAGAGCATTTGGATAAACATAATTTAATCGGACAGAGTCAGCATGGTTTTACGAAGGGGAAGTCATGTTTGACAAATTTGCTCGACTTCTTTGAGGACGTAACATACAGGGTGGATAAAGGGGAACCAGTGGATGTAGTGTATTTGGACTTCCAAAAGGCATTTGACAAGGTTCCACACAAAGGATTACTGGTAAAGATTAAAAAAAAAATCACAGGATTGGGGTAATATACTGGCATGGGTGGAAGATTGGCTATCTAACAGAAAACAAAGAGTTGGGATAAATGGTTCGTTCTCGGGCTGGCAATCAGTAACTAGTGGTGTTCCGCAGGGGTCAGTGCTGGGACCCCAACTCTTTACAATCTATATTAACGATTTGGAGGAGGGGACCAAGTGCAACGTATCCAAGTTTGCCAACGATACAAAGATGGGAGGGAAAGCAGTGAGTGAGGAGGACATAAAAAACCTGCAAAAGGACATACAGGCTAAGTGAGTGGGCAGAGATTTGGCAGATGCAATATAATGTTGGAAAGTGTGAGGTTATGCACTTTGGCAGAAAAAAAAAATCAAAGAGCAAGTTATCTAAATGGAGAGAAACTGCAAAGTGCTACAGTACAAAGGGATCTGGGGGTCCTGGTGCATGAAACACAAATTAGTATGCAGGTGCAGCAGGTGATCAGGAAGGCCAATGGAATCTTGGCTTTTATTGCAAGGGGGATGGAGTATAAAAACAGGGAAGTCTTGTTGCAGTTATACAGGGTATTGGTGAGGCCACACCTGAATACTGCGTGCAGTTTTGGTTTCCATATTTAAGAAAAGATATACTTGCTCTAAGGCGGTTCAGAGAAGGTTCACTCGGTTGATTCCAGAGATGAGGGGTTGACTATGAGGAAAGGTCGAGCCTCTACTCATTTGGAGTTCAGAAGAATGAGAGGCGATCTTATCAAAACATAAAATATTGTGAGGGGGATTGATCGGGTGGATGCGGGGAGGATGTTTCCACTGATGGGTGAGACTAGAACTAGGGGGCATAATCTTAGAATAAGGGGCTGCCCTTTCAAAACTGAGATGAGGAGAAACTTCTTCACTCAGAGGGTAGTAAATCTATGGAATTTGCGACCCTAGAGCTGTGGAAGCTGCAACATTAAATAAATTTAAAACGTAGACAGTTTCCTAGCAGATAAGGGAATTAGGGGTTACAGGGAGAGGGCAGGGAAGTGGACGCGAGTCTAGATTCGGATCAGCCATGATCCTATTGAATGGCGGAGCAGGCCCGAGGGGCCATATGGCCTACTCCTGCTTATGTTATGTAATTGGATGCTGCAGTTGGGGGGGGGAGGGCGCGCGCGCAGGGGGGAGAAGCAGGAAAGAGGTGGAGAAAACAATTAGCATCTCTGGATAGATGGACTGAAACAATTCTCATGCCAGTGTAGCAAAAAGTGCAAGGGTTTTTAAAGATTTGGCTCATGTAGGCCAGACAAACTCTTCTCTACATTTATATTTAGTGAGCCATTCCTGCAGGTTACACTGAGTTGCCCCATCCCATTTTAACACCCTTCTAGCATATCCTGACAATGAGCAAGGCTATGGAGATCAGCTAGCAAGTGTGCACTTGTACAACCATTACATTCATCTTTTATTCTGTAAATTACTCTTTTTCCCCTCCCCACCAACCCCTCAGACAACCATTTATGGTGCAAGCCATTGAAAAATAGAACTTCCGTTAGCTTGGCCTACTCACCAACTGCCCATTGAAAACAGCGCACCCGCTGCATCAAGCAAGGGCGACGAGACTATTGTATTGTCAGAGGGGCGGTCTTCAGAGACGTTAGACCAAAGCCTCGTCTGCCCTCAGGCGGACGTTAAAGATCCTACGGCACAATTTTGAAGGGCAGGACAGTTCTCCCTAGTGTCCTGGTAGTCAGTCAAACAACATCATGAAGATTCTGGCAATTGTCTTATTGCTGTCTGTGGGACCTTGCTGTGCACAGCTTGGTTGCTGCTTTTCCTACATTGCGACAGCGATTATACTTCAGGCTTCTAGAGGTCATAAAAAGGCACTATAGAAATGAAAGTTCTCTCATTAACACCCATGTACACCATGACATGCAATTATGCCATTCTTCTGTTCCAGCATATCCAACTCAAAACAACCAATGCTAGACATCAAATAGCCCACTACAGTTTTCACCCAAAAAAGTATTGCCTTGAGTGTACAAGTCTTAGATTAATTCAACAGTTCAAAAAGCTGCTAAGACTTGCAAGTCAATTTATGGAAGTTCTGATCCAAAAATAGCATTTTTGGCAGAGTCATTTAAATCTCCTGTGAATCATCTGTAGCAGTCTTATTCTGCTTGATAAGCAGACAGCCCAATCCCAGCCAAGTTTACATGCACATTAGATATAGCCATGTATGGATATTTATTAGTTATACAAGGAGGTTCGGTAGATAAGACTTAGACTCATTGCCAGTTATGGTAGTACTGGCATCAAAATCTAGATCTTCAAGCATCAGCTTTATTCTAAAAACTTGGCAAATGTTCGGCTTGTAATCTTGACCGGTTTAGTGCATTTCTGGGCAAGGGCAGCAGATGGACAATGGTTATGGAAAGGGGGCATCAGCACTGCAAAATTTTAATACAGCTGGTTAACAGCACAGAATGAGGCCATTTGGCCCATTGAGTGTGCTGGCCCTTGGCTCCAGCAACCCAAAAACTTCTCCCATCTCCTTAGCTTTGCCGGTTGACAAGTTCACCGCCCTAGCAGACCGATCAAAACAAAAATTCAGTCTCTGCACAGGAGAGCGAGCAGTTCCCACGTGAACAGCATGCACCATTGCACTAGGTTGAAATGTCAGTTGGCTCTATAGCAACAGAGCGCACCTTCGGTATGCACCCTCCAACTCCTCAGCTGACCTTTCCTGTAGCACGTGATCAAATCCAGCTATTGAAGTGGAAATTTTACAGTAGCAGTGCATCAAGGATGCTGTTAAATTCTGAATCAGTATATTGTACTCATCAATTCAGGCATTTCAACACTGGTTAGCAGCTCTATTGCTAGAACTTCTAATGGGGGGGGGGGAAAACAAACCTAATGAGTTAACCTGGAACTCCACTATGAATCATGAGAAAGTCTGCCAGCTAGTAGACAATTAGAGCATCTTCAGATGCATGCATCTGGAAAATATTTGAGTTAAAAAAAGTCAGATATTGCAACATTTTCATAGCACCTGTAACAAGACATCTGAAAGCAAATCACGGGTACGATTAGCAAAGAAAAATTGACACCAGAGCCACACACAGATATTTGGACAAGCGACCAAAAGCTTGGTCAAAGGAGTTAGGGTTTAAGGAGCATCTTAAAAGGCAGAGGGCATGCCAGAGCTTAGAGTCTCAGCAGCTGAAGGCACGGCCGCCAACTGCAGGGCGAAGAAAATCCAGAAATGCACGAGAGGCCAGAATTGGAGTGCAAAGATCGCCGAGGGTTGTAGGGCTGGAGGAGGTGACAGAGATAAGGACGGGCGAGGCCAGACAGGGATTTGGAAACAAGGATGAACATTTCAAAAAAAAAAAGGCACTGCTCTACCAGGAGCCAATGTAGGGCAACGAGTACAGGGGCAATGGGCGAACAGGACTCGCTGCGAGCTAGGACATAAGAACATTAGAAGTAGCAGGAGTAGGCCATACAGCCCCTCGGGCCTGCTCTGCCATTCAATAGGATCATGGCTGATCCGAACCTAGACTCACATCCACTTCCCTGCCTGCTCCCCGTAACCCCCAATTCCCTTATCTGCTAGGAAACTGTATCGCCGTTTTAAATTTATTTAGTGTCGCAGCTTCCACAGCTCCGAGGTAGCAAATTCCATAGATTTACCACCCTGAGTGAAGAAGTTTCTCCTCATCAGTTTTGAAAGGGCAGCCCTTTATGCCAAGATTATGCCCCCTAGTTCTAGTCTCACCCATCAGTGGAAACATCCTCACCACATCCACCCGATCAAGCCCCTTCACAATCTTGTATGTTTCGATAAGATCGCCTCATTCTTCTGAATTCCAATGAGTAGAGGCCCAACCTACTCACTTGCCTCATAAGTCAACCCCCTCATCTCCAGAAATCAACCGAGTGAACCTTCTCTGAACTGCCTCGAGAGCAAGTATATCTTTTCTTAAATATGGAAACCAAAACTGTACACAATATTCCAGGTGTGGCCTCACCAGTACCCTGTATAACTGAAGCAAGACTTCCCTGCTTTTATACTCCAGCCCCCTTGCAATAAAAATGGGCAGTAGATCATTGGATGAGCTCAAGCGAGAACATGTTGCAGTCACCAAACGAGAATATAAAAAGTCACTTTGAAGTGAATGTCTTTTGAAGCAGTCAAGTCTCAAGTCAGTTTCTAGCGAGCCAGGTTTACAGCAAACTTGGTATGAATGGTAGTCAGAGGCCACATGGACTAGGATGCTCAGCAACGCAAGTATGTTTCCCCCAGTACTGATACTTCAGTGAACAAAATTTTGCACAAATGAAAGCACTGAAAAAAGGAATTAAGTTAATGCTACATCCAGCATAAAAAAGGGGATGATTTTAACCAAACTCACTGGAGTCAAAACCCATGGGATTGGGCGGAACGCTGATTTTATTCTCTTGCCCAAAATTACTCTCATCGACTTCAATGGAGTGCTAAATCAGGCAGGGTTTAAAACTAAAGCATTGCATCCCATCCAGTCAGTCTCCAATAGTTGGGTTAGGATTAGGTTAAAATTGCAAAGCGTTTGTACTGCCATAAAAAAGTTACTTCCAATAGTCAGTTTTAGGTAGAAAAGCAAACAGGTCATTTATACTGGATGCACAATCATTTGCAATATTCAGTTATGCACAATCTCCCTCCAGAAAGTGGTCACTTTCCCACTCCTCCTCCTAAGGATGAGCAGACTCCCTTGATATTAAACCCCCATCACTGCGAAAATCACTGGCCAGAGATTCGGCTGCTGTTAACAGCGGTGATTCACAGTTATCCAGCACCCTTTTAATTGACTTCCAGATAGCAGCTAGTGCACAATTATAGGTTTAGCATGGTAAATTAGCATCGATCATAGGATTTGCAGCACATGCAAGGCATTGCTGCCCAAGTTATATTTAGTGGTAAATGACCAAGTACAGTTAACAATTTTACAGGACAGTGATACTAAAAAAGGTTTGAATCAACGCAACAACGTTGGCTTTGAATCACTACTTAGTTGGACTAGTCATAAATCGGCCAGAAGGAAGTTTGGATGGTACAGGACCACCTAAAAAAAGTCAGCCACATTGCTTTACATCAGCTTCAAGTTCCAAAAAGACAAGCGTCGGACTTTGTTGCTTGTTGACAAAGGCAACGGTCCCATTAGCTCCTTGCCAAGTAATCAACATCTGGATGTTGGGGAGCAGAGTTCGGCTCACACATGCGTGCCGAGCTTAAATTTTGCTTGGGCAAAGCATAGTGCCAAGCCCATAGTACATCCAAGTCGGAGTGTCAATGCAAATAGTGGTCTCAAAAAAACCACTAGCCTTTAATGGGGACATTGAATAGCTTCAGTTATCTATTAAAAATGAGTCAGTCTGGAAATCCATATACGCATATTTAAAAAGTAGTTATACTGGCATCTAGGAGCTGCCAATAGAGCAAAATACAGTGTTGCGGCAGAAAAAGTATGAAAGTCATTTGGCCACATTTGTACTAAGCAGAAAGTAGTTTGTGGAATCTCCCAAATAAAGTGTATTGGAGGTGTCTATTGCAGTAACTCAACAGTGGGGTGTTTACAGATTGAAGGTTAGTTAAGCAGCGCCTCAATTTCAAAATTCTCATCCTCATTTTCAAATCCCTCCATGGCCTCACCCCCCTCCCCATCTCTAATCTCCTCCAGCCCCACAACCCACCCTCCGAGATATCTGCGCTCCTCTAATTCTGCCCTCCTGAGCATCCCCAATTATAACCGCTCAACCATTGGTGGCCATGCCTTCTGTTGCCTGGGCCCTAAGCTCTGGAATTCCCTGCCTAAACTTCTTCATATCTCTCGCTCTCTCTCCCTTTAAACCTACCTCTAGGTCATCTGCCTTAATTTCTCCTAATGTGGCTCGGTGTCAAATTGTTTGCCTTATAATACTCATGTGCAGCGCCTTGGGACGTTTTACTATGATTAAAAAGGTGCTATATAAATACAAGTAGTTGTTGTTGGCTGAGTTTTCTACTGGGTTGGTAGGATGCTCAATACCATCTGGGCTGCAAGTACACCCAACTGAGGCCACTTGGAGTTTAAAAAAAGGACCATCTTTGGTTAGTATGGCAGAAGCTGGAGAGACACCTGACAAATTGGAAGGAGATTAAAGTTCCCTCCAGTCTCAACGAGCTTCTATTTCAGAGAACAAGGAGTGTGCGTTAAATAGTTGATGTTACAACAAAGCTTGTAGCTGTATAATCTTGTTACATCACGCTTTGAAGTGTTCAGGGAGAACACTCGGGTTTGTGTTAAGTCAGTAGCATTCATCACCGGTTACTTCTCATGGCCTCAGAATAAACTTTAACTGAAGGCTATGGATAGAATGTATAGTCCAGATACAACAGGTGGAACTAGAAAACAGTCAGAATGACTATGCTGGGGAATGGCCCAAATACATGACAAGCCATCAAGTCTGCTTTTATCTATGAGTCTAATTGCGATTGAGCTAGTTATGTTCAGAATCAATTCAAATCGTTCTTTCGAGGAACTGGGATGGCTCGCAAAGCAGGGACTAAACAAACATAGAAGTAGGCCATTCAGCCCCTCGAGCCTGCTCCCCCATTCAATGAGATCATGGCTGATCATCCAAACTCAGTACCCTGTCCCTGCTTTCTCCCCATATCCCTTGAGCCTCAAGAAATATATCTAACTCCTTCTTGAATATATTTAATTAATTAGCCTCAACTGCCTTCGGTGGTAGAGAATTCCACAGATTCACAACTCTCGGTGAAGAAATTCCTCCTCATCTCTGTCCCCTTATCCTTAGACTGTGACCCCTGGTTCTGGACTCCCCCGCCATCGGGAACGTCCTGCATCTAGTCTGTCTAGTCCTGTTAGAATTTTATAAGTTTCAGTGACTGTAACTGCCCTGCCCAATGAGTTACTTGCGCAGTAAAAAGAGACCTGCACTAATGCTTGATGAATTGTTTCCTGAGATTGCCAGAGAGGCTGAATTCCTTCCAGATCAACACCCCAAAACGCGAC